>NC_064288.1:21015827-21040996 GCF_019186545.1 Solanum stenotomum
AACCCTCGCAGTCTCAATCTACGGATCAACAGTACGGTCCGTAGATCAATCTACGGACCGTCAATGGGCACCGTGGTTCCACACTTGGTCAGATTTCCCTGATTTGTCCTCAACACTTTCCTGCTGATCTACGGTCCTCACCTACGGACCGTGAATGGACCTACGGTCCGTAGATGACCTCCGTGGATGCCCTTTTCTGCATTTTCTTCAGCTGTCTCTAAACTTTCGCGCCTGAACACCTTTCCTGCAAAACATGATAAAACACATAAAAACCAATATAAAAAGGCCCTAGACACACACAACTTGTAAGTGAAATGTATTAGAAATACCGTAAACTCACGGTATATTAGTTGTGTGGCTTGAAAAATCTATATGTCGTCTGTGATTGGTCTGAAATCCTGAGACCGTGAAATTTATAATCTTGAACCTTCTCTACCAAAGTGATGCCTTGAATAATGAAGGCTACATGAAATATTGTTAATGCAGTGAAAAGTGGTGATACCCCAACTCAATCGTTGGTTTTATACTGCTTAACGATCGTTTACACCTAGAATCAGATGAGGTGTATTTGAAACGTTAATCAAAATAGTGCCGCTGCCGGGGAGTGGTGTTGTTTAGAATTTTTATCGAAGTTTAAATTGTGATCTCTTTGGTTGTAGTTAAATCAATTTAATTTGTCCTGTGTTTGTGTTGTTTGTGTTGAGCAGAAGAAGAGATGAGTGTGAATGGGAGTATGGGTAGCCAAGTAGGCAACCAAGACGTTATTGACAATCTTAATAATGTGAATGACCTGATGCAATTGGGTGGATTGGGTGCAATTCGTCTATCTTCAATTGAAGTGAATTGTAACTTTGATGTTACTAGCACAACGCTCCAGCTACTCCAAATGAAAGGTCTATGTGGAGGATTAACACACGAAGACCCATATGAGCATATTCGGAATTTCATAGACATTTGTGGCTCGTTCTCATTCAAGAACGTCTAACAAGAATCAGTCCGCCTCAAGTTGTTTCCATTCTCTTTGATGGGTGAAGCTAGCAAATGGTCGGATGAGTTACCAACTGATTCCATTACCTCTTGGGATGAGCATACCACGACGTTCAATGTGAGATTCTTTCCCTCGTCTAGAATGATGATACTCAGAGACAACATCCAAGGTTTCAAACGTTTAGAAGGTGAGCCAATCCACGAGACGTGGCTAAGGTTTAAGAAGTTTGTACTTCAATGCCAACTCACGGACCTCCAAGCACTGTGCTACTACAATACTTCTATAGAAGTCTTGACTCAGTGAATAAAGGAGTGGCTGACCAATTGGTTCGAGGAGGAATAATGTTGCAATCATTTGAGTAAAAGCCTCGTACCTTCTTGATGTAATAACAAAGATAAACCAAGTGTGGTACACACAAGAAGACCGAGTTTCACCTTTTTGTTTTAGAATGACGCAATAACAACTTTACAGGGAGAAAGAAAGGGATGAGAATATTAGCAAAATGTTGTTCCAGATGGAACTACTACAAAAACAAGTGCTAGAGAATATGGGTGAACCCAAAGAAGCAAGAAAAGTGTCTAGAGTTGAGGAGGGTTCTCACTCGTGCTACTCAAAGCCGGGAGGGAATCAAGGTTGGAACTTACACAAGGTTGAGGAGGGTTTCCACCCAAGCTACTTAAAGCAGGGTGGGAATCAAGGTTGGAACTCGCATAAGGATAAATAACGAAGGCGACACTATCAAGAATAGGCCAAACAAAATGATCATTGGAGAAGAAAATATAATCATGAAGAGGACCACACACAATTTATTGATAGCCCAAAATCAAAGGGTAGTTCAAGTAGTCTACGAGTGGATGATTTGTTGTCTCGCATCTTAGACAAAGTTGAGGGTTCATATGATCTACTAAAAGAGATAAAAGATTACTTCTCGTCATTGAATAATAGAGTTAATTCTCACGCTGAAGCAATCAAGCAACTTGAGGGTCGGTTAAGTCAACATTCAGCACAATTGGAACCCAAAGAAAATGAAAAAGGTGAAGTTGTATACACAACAACATTGAGGGCTGATAATGACAAAAATTTGACTGTGGTGACTCGAAGTGGAAAGGTAGTGGTTGGTACTATGAAGGGTAATGATGAGGTACAAGCTCATGAAGAATAGAATCACATTCAAGCACCAAAGAGTCATAAGCAAAGCCACGATGAAAATTTGCGAAGAGCTAAAGAAAAGGCTACTTCAATCCCAAAGTACTGCAACCTCTTCCCAAAATAGCTCCCCCATTTCCTCATCGTCTCAAGAAGAAAAATGAGGATGAGAAGTTCAAGAAGTTCCTATCTGTGTTCAAGACACTCTTTATAAATCTACCATTAGTGGAAGCATTGTTGGAGATGTTGGGTTATGCCAAATTCATGAAGGAGTTGGTCACCAAGAAAAGAAGCATGGATTTTCAGACAATTGTAGTGCCATTATTACTAGTGAGATGATTATAAATAAGGAAGAGCAGGGAGCATTCACCATTCCATTCACTATCGGTATGCTTCAATTTGCTAAAGCTCTATGTGATTTGGGGGCAAGTATAAATCTAATGCCCTATGCATACTATAAGCAACTTGGGCTGGGCGAACCAAAATCCACAACAATGCGACTTCTTATGGCGGACCAGTCAATCAAACACCCCGTTGGGATACACGATAATATATTGGTGAAGGTTGATCGATTCATCTTTCCGGCTGATTTTGCTATTCTAGATTGTGAGATCGATGGTGAAATTCCCATTATTCTGGGAAGACCATTTTTAGCAACCGAGAGAGCGCTAGTGGATGTTGAAAGCAGAGAACTGAAGTTCCGGGTAAATGAAGATGAGGTCACCTTTAATGTGTGCAAGTCAATGAAACACCCGAGTGATATTCATGTGGTTTCGATAGATGATGTAATTGATAAAACGGTGGCTAGTGTGAGCCATTTGATGTTTATGAGTGAACCTCTTGAGGTTGTTCTTGCAAACTATGATTTGATCGAAGTTCAAGGTTATAATGAAGTGGTAGCCGCTCTTTCAGGAGTAGGAGAATACTCAAGGAACCCATTGTAGCTAGATATCGATCTAAAGAATCAAGAAAATCCTCCAGCCAAACCATTAACGGAGGAACCACCAAAGCTTGAATTTAAAGTGCTACCCGCTCATCTTCGATATGCATTTTTGGGGGCAAATGACACCTTACCCGTAATCATTGCAATTGATTTCCTTGAATGGAAAGTAAAATTGCTTCTTAAGGTGTTGAGAAGGTACATCAAAGCTATTAGGTTGACTATCACTAACATTGTGGGCATTCCACCCGACATTTTCACTCACAAGATTTAACTTGATAGTGAGTGCAAGTCGAGTGTCGAACATCAAAGGAGATTGAACCCATCGATGCAAGAGGTGGTGAAAAAGGAGATAATAAAATGGCTGTATGCAGGTGTGATCTACCCCATCACGGATAGAAAATGGATTAGTCCGGTACAATGTGTACCCAAAAAGGGTTGTATCACGGTAGTCCCAAATGAGAAAGGGGAACTTGTTTCTATGAGACCTGTAACTGGATGGAGGGTATGCATGGATTATCTAAAGCTAAATTCATGGACAGAAAAAAATCACTTTACCATGCCCTTCATGGACCAAATGCTCGATCGATTTTCGGAGCGTGGATGGTATTGCTTTTTGGATGGTTATTCCTAATCAAATCTCTATTTCATCGGAGAATCAAGAGAAAACCACTTTCACTTACCCCTATGGTACTTTAGCTTTCAAAATGATGTCGTTCGGATTGTGTAATGCTCTGGTGACATCTCTATGTTGCATGTTGTCTATTTTTGTTCACATGGTAAAGGATTCAATAGAAGTCTTCATAACTTCTCAGTTGTGGGCAATTCTTTAGAAACATGTTTCGCACACCTTGGGCAAGCTCTTCAAAGATGTGTGGAAACCAATCTAGTCTTAAATTGGGAGAAATGTCACTTCATGGTTAAAGAAGGTATATTTTGGGTCACAAAGTATCTCAAAAGCGGCTGGAGGTTGACAAGGAAAAGATTGAGGTAATTGAGAAGCTACCACCACCAATTTCGGTAAAAGGCATTTGGAGTTTCTTGGGGCATGCCGGATTCTACCAAAGACTTCTAAAAAATTGCACTCCCATTATACAAGTTGTTGAAGGAGGGTAAATTTGACTTTGACGATGCATGTATGGAAGCCTTTAAATTTTTTAAAGAGAAATTAATCTCTAGCCCGGTGATTATTAGCCCAGATTGGTCGAAACCATTTGAAGTGATGTTCGATGCAAGTGGGACTGCATTGGGGTTTTCTTAGGACAAAAGTGAAACAAACCATTTCATCCAATCTTTTATGCAAGCAAAACATTGAATGGGGCTCAACGTAACTACACCATTACGGAGCAAGAGTTACTTGCAGTGGTATATGCATTTGAGAAATTTCGGGCATACATGCTAGGCACCAAAGTGGTAATTCACATAGATCATGCAGCCCTGTGGTACTTAATTGCGAAGAAAGATGCTAAACAACGGTTGACTAGATGGGTATTTCTATTGCAAGAATTTAGCTTTAAAGTCAAGGATAGAAGAGGTTGTGAAGATGGCTGATCACCTATCTAGGTTAGAGGAAAAAGAGAAAGATGAGCTTGAGTTAGACAAAAATGACTCATTCCCAGACGAGAAGGTATTCACGGCCACACTTGTGATCATTCCTTTTATGCCGATTTTTCTAACTATGTGGTATGCGGGCTAATACTAGAGGATCTGAACTTCAATCAACAAAAGCGATTCTTGTTTGATGTCAAAAGATATTCTTGGGATGAACCATATCTATTCAGAGAATGTGAAGACCATATTATTCGGCGATGTGTGTCTGAGGATGAAGCTAATGAAATTCTAAATGTTTGTCATGCTTCGCCAGTTGGTGGTCATCATAGCGCTGTTCGAACAGCCGCTAAAATTCTTCAAATTGGTTATTAGTGGCCATCCCTCTACAAAGATGCCCATGAATATGTCAAGAAATGCATGCAATGCCAAAAACAAGGAGGAGTGTCAAGAAGGCATGAGTTGCCTCTTCAGCCATTCGGGAGGTTGAGTTATTCGATGTTTGGGGAATAGATTTTATGGGTTCATTTGTGAGCTCGTTTGCTAACAAGTATATTTTGGTGGTTGTGGACTATGTTTATAAATGGGTGGAGGTGGTAGCACTACCTAACAATAAAGGGAAGAGTGTTGTCCAATTTCTAAAGGGCTACATCTTTGCAGGATTTGGCACCCCTCGGGCTATCATAAGTGATGGAGGTTCACATTTTTGCAACCAGTTGTTTGCATCAGCATTGAGTAAATATGGAGTGAAACACAAAGTGTAAACACCTTATCATCCCCAAACAAGTGGCCAAGTTGAAGTTTCAAATCAGGAGATTAAGAGTATCTTAGCTAAGACAGTGAATACAAATAGAACTGACTGGTCTCAAAAGTTAGATGATGCTCTTTGGACGTATCGCACCACGTACAAAACACCAATTGGCATGTCCCCATATCAGCTGGATTTTGAGAAGTCTTGTCACTTACCAATTGAACTTGAACACAAAGCACTTTGGGCACTAAATAATTAATCCTGGATTGGGCCAATGCTTCGAAAGGGAGAGTAGATCAGCTAAACGAAATGGATGAATTTAGGAGTGTATGAAAGTTCAGCTCTTTATAAGGAAAAAGTGAAGAAATGGAATGAATCTATATACTTAGAAGAGAATATCGAGTTGGAAACTTCGTGGACGTTTTTGGTCCGTTCTCATTCAAGAACGTGTCACAAGAATCAGTCTGTCTCAGGTTGTTTCCTTTCTCCTTAATAGGTGAAGCTAGCAAATGGTTAGCTGAGTTGTCGAGGGATTACATCACCTTTTGGGATGCGCTTTACACAACATTCAATGTGTGATTCTTTCCCCCGTCAAAGATGATGACACTTAGGGATGGTATCCAAGGTTTCAAACGATTGGAAGGTGAACCTATCCATGAGACGTGGCTGAGGTTTAAGAAGTTGGTACTTCAATATCCAACCCAAGGGCTGCCAAATCATATATTACAGCAGTACTTCTATAGGAGCCTAGACTCGATGAACAAAGGAGTTTCTGATCAACCTGTTCCCAGAGGTATAATGCAACAGCCCTATGATGTAGCATCTCAATTCCTTGATGGCATGACCAAGATAAACAGAGCATGGTATACTCGTCAAGACCAAGTCTCTCCTCTCACTTTTAGAATCACAAAAGAGCAGATCGAAAAAGATCAAGAGAGGGACCAAAACATGGCCAAAATGATGACCCAGTTGGACATATTGGCGAAAAATGTAATGGTCAGTGGTATGAAGAGTGTTAATGTTGTGGGTGTTGGTGGAGTAAACCCTTAAGAAGCTCATTTTGAAGCTTTTTACAATGAGGAAGTGAACTTCCTAGCTAATCAAGGAGGTGGATATCGAGCAAACTATCCAAGGCCGAGTGGAAACGTGGGTTGGAATCGAGATGAGGGATGGAGAGACCGTGACAAGGATTGGTGTGATCATAACGCCACTTGGAAGGAAAGAGAGGGTGACAAGGACAGGTACGTCCCACCCCATGAGCGTCAAAAGCCCAAAGAGTCTGAAAATGTCTGTACAGAAGATATGCTCTCACGTATTCTCAACTAAGTTGAAGGGTCAAACAAAGTGTTGAAAGAGATGAAGGAGGATGTCTCTACACTTAATCAGACGGTCACCTCCTATTCCGTGTCAATCAAGTTGTTAGAGACCAAATGGGTCAGATTTCTTCTCATTTGAACCCAAGGCCAAAAGGTGGCCTGCCAAGTGATACCTTGGCAAACCCGAAGAATGATCCGTAAATTGGTATTTGTGTTGTGCCACGACATTAACTAAGGCACTTCTTGGGAAGCAACCGAAGTTTTTAATTCTTTAGTTTTTGATTTTGAATAATGGGTGTTGATTGTGCAGGATGAAAAGTGAAAAGTGTTGGAAAATTGGTAGTTTGGCGAGCCAGAGTGCAGTTAGCGAGCCCTAACTTGGACCGCCATTTGAAACCCTAAATTGTTAGGAGTCTTGTAAAACTTGGTGAGGTAAAATACCACTTGGCACATCGCCGAGTTGTTCGGCGAGCACAACTTACTCCACCGAAGATGCCGCGAACTAAAAGGTTTTAAAGGTCAAACGGTTTAAAATTTCAAAATTCTTCATCTTCTCCTATTTTTAACCCTCGTACTCTCTTACCCAACTTTTTATATTTCATATTTTATTGTTTTTACCAACTCTTTTTGTGAAATCATTGCTCGGAATTGTGGAACTTTTCCGCCTAGCTATACAACTGTTGAATTTGGCATTAAGATTGGTTTTTCGAACCCCGTTCTTTAATTGTGTGGTTGAAATCAAATGCAATAGATAAATTTGTTTTTACTTTGTGTTGGGTAGTTGATTATAATCGTGTTTAAGTGTTCGATTGCCTGTACTAAATTAAAATGTGTGCCTAATTGCATTAAATTGATCGATTTTCGTGTTCTTGCTTACAAAATCGAATCTAAATTGTTGGGTTGTGGTGTTAATGTATTGGGTCTAGTGGGGTGAAATCTAAGTAACTCCAAATTGTGCTAAATGACATAATTTTCCCAATGATAGAGCATTTGATGACATTCTTAAGGGCAAAAAGTCATCAAATGACCAATTTTGGCCAAATCGAGGGAAGTTTGAGTACCCCTAGGGCATAGGTAGTATGGGTATAACTTTAATTGAATGGTGTTTGTATTTGATTTTGAATTGGGGGGCTGAGGGCTTGATTTTGAAATTTGGGGTTGAAAATTGGCACATTGGGCCGTTTGGCGAGCTAAGTCAAGCTCGTCGAGTGGTTCGGCGGTTCGCCAAAGTCCCCCACAAATCCCCCTTAATTTCCAATTTTTGTAGAGTTTGTTCTATAACTTTCGGCGAGATGCCTGAACTCACCGAGTTCACTCAGCGACTCACCGAAAGGCCTTCTTGATCGCCCTTTCTGCGCCCCTAACCCCTAAAATACATTGTAACTTTTGGTGAGCCACTTCTAGCTGGCCGATTGGTGTCGGTGATTCACCAAATGGCCCTGAACATCGCCGACCTGTCTTGAGTTCTGAAACTTTTTTCGCTGGAACTTTTGGCGAGCCTGATCTAGCTCTCCAAAGTAACTCGACAACTCGCCGAACGGTTCGGCAAGTCTTTCTGCAACTAAATTTTATGCATTTTTCTTGAACTTTTTCTAACATTTTTCTGTGTGGTTTGCTGGAATGGCTAGAACAAATTTGAATGATAGTGGCATGACGCCCCGAAAGCGGGCACAGAGAGTTCTCATCAATGAGGAAGCAGTTGCTTCCAATGCTAAGGGGAAGACATTACCTCCGAAGGGAGGCAAGGGAAAGGGAAAATCGCTCATCGCTGAGACACCGGAGTCCAACTCTAGTGAGGGAGAGTATTATGATTGTCAGACTTCACTCTATGAGCATGAGGATGGCCAGCTATTTCATCCCCGGAGAGCTAAGCTTCGCTCAAAAGCTCATCATGATCCGTCTAGGATTCCAAAGGTGACCTATCCAGCTTCAGTTCTAGTGCCTCCTCCAGCACAGACGGTGGTTCCAGCACCACCAGTTCAGGGTCCTCCCCGATTACTCAATCGATTAAAGGTCGAGGGATGGAGGACCATCTTGGAGGAGAAGAGATTGTCATCAAATGGTATAGTGGACATACATCCAGCAGTGTGGGACACTCTCCAGTTTGACAGATTCGAGGTCTTCACCAGACCCGGTGACCCATACATTCCTACATGGGTCCGGGAGTTCTATGCTACCTACAGTGACCTAGTGCCTTAGGGGAACAAAAAGGCCAGTGCCTTTAGGCCAATGGAGTTTGTGATGGTCCGGGGGAGGAAAGTTAGATGCAGCAGCAATGATATCAATGTTGTATTTGAAAGGGGTACAAATTTTGTGCACGAGTACCAGAGTATGATTACTACAAAGACTCTGGATGACCTGAAGGGTTGGCTAGCCCCCCTGATTTTTTACATCACCCTGAGGTGGATTGAGGTCGGAGCGCCTATAGAGAAGAAGGACCTTAATGTAGCTGCGAAATATTGGTTTGGATTCATCAGCAACTCGATTATGCCTTCACAGAATGAGTCCATTCTCCGCCACCCAAAGGCGGTCTTCCGTGGGTCTATCATAGCCAGGAAGCGGCTTAATTTAAGATTAATCATCGAGCAAGAGATGACCATTAGGGCCAAGCAGCGCCAACCGTCTCTCTCATTTCTAGTACTGATCACAGAGTTATGTCGTCGGGCCGGAGTTCCTCGTGATGAGAAGAGGGATGTCGAGGTTACACCTACATCTTCTACCAACATCTGGGGCATAGAGGTTAAGTACACATGGGAGGAGGCTGATAGGAGAAAAGCAGCACTGGTGGATACACCCCTGAAGGTTGATATCGATACATTACCTGCAGAGGCTGTCTTGGCTACTCCAACATCTAGGACTTCATATACTTCTAGCACCGCTCTTTCCGATATTCCTGGCTCTTTTAGTGCTTCCCCACCCCCTAGATTTTCTGCTAGTACTACAGCCTCTAGGTCTCTGATCACCCAAGCCATGCTGCTCAAGATGGGGCACCTGGCCCATTCTGCTGATATGCGTGCTTCCCGGCTACAGGCCGAGGTTCCCAAGATGATTGAGAGAGTTATTTCTTCTGCACTGACACCTCTCAGGGCTGCTATTGATACCCTCATAGCAAGAGTAGAGGTTTGTGAGAGAGGGTAGGGTGCTACTGATGCAGTGATGGCTTTGAAAGTTGATGTTTCTGAGTTGAGGAAGGATGTGGACCATCTGAAGTCCATAGAATTTTATTCGCTATTTAGGACGGTGGATATCCCAGATGACCCGAATATAGATGTTCTAGCCTATGCTGAGGTGCCTCCAACTACTATTAGAGATAAGATTAGGGCTGATGTTATTGCTGCTGAGTCCGAGGCCGAGACGGATGAGGAGCAATTTGGTGAGCGTGAGGAAGCTATTTATGAGGACCTGGCGGACCTAGATGGTGCCATGTTCGAGATAGCTAGACAGGCATCTCTATGGGACATATCCATGGAAGGCTCTAGTGGAGCCAAGGTTGATGTGACCTTTGACATTGATGCCCAGATAGATGGAGCTACCGAGATGCAAACTTCACCCCAGGCATAGCCTGGCAGGATGATTTTTCCCCTCCCTCTCTCCTACTTTTTATACACTATTATTTTTAGTTGCATTTGAGGACAACTGTTTATTTTTGTTGGATGGGGTGAGGTATTTTCATACCTACCTCTTTTATTTGGGTTGTGTTGTGAATATTGGTTTTATCTTGATGATATTTTTGTAAATATTGAGCTTAATGGTTTTGATATATATCTTGGTTGTGGAATTATTTTGTGGATGTTTTAACTTGTGGCCCATTGTTTTGAATTAAAATGGTCTTGAACCTAATTTTAAACAATTTCCACCTCTTTTATGTGTGATTGTGGCTATTCTTGTGCAAATTTGAGAGTTAGTTATGGTCAATATCGATGACTTGAATAGTGCTCCTAATCAAACAAAATGAATGTGCGGCTACAATGAGGCAAACAAAGTTACATAGAAAAAGTTGTGAAATAAAGTAGTGAAAAATGCAAAAGAAATGCGGTATGAAGTTGAATAATGGGGTGGATTATGAGCATGTTTGAAATGTTAAAGAAAGGAAAGAAAGTGATGTTCAGACCATACTTCATGAAGGTAGAAGCCACTAAGCCTAAATGACCATACCTTTACACTAAGCCCCCTTACAAACCTTGAAAAGACCTTTGTGATTTTGAGTTAGCTAAAACAAATGTTGATTGGAAAATAAGGGTAAACCTATGGGTGGGGTCATTCATGTGTTCATCTTTGTGAGTGTGAGAGTTGCATGTGATTTCGAGACTTTAAATTGTTAAAGAATTTTGAGTGAATATGGAATCATCTTTGTTGTGAGGCATTTGAGTAACTTTGTTGAGCTCGAACTTGCATTTGAATCAAGTATAGTGAACTTGAGCATCTTTGATAATGGTGAGTCACAATTTGAATCTTTGAGTGCACAATTGGACATTGTATGTTTAGTTTCAACTTTATGTGCATTCAAGTTGAGTCTTATGCAGCACTACTTCAGACATCCTTATTGAACTGTTGATCTTGAGTTTTACTTGAGGAAAACCAAAAGTATAAGTTGGGGGTGTTGATGAGTCCAAGATTTGGACTCATTTAAGGGCTTTGTTTTGATAGTTTTAGTGTCCTCAAATGCCTAATTTATGCTATAAACTGATATTAAAGCCTTGATTTTCAGGTATGTGATCTAAGGAGCAAGTTAAGGACACTAACAGGCAAAAAGGAGCATAACAAGCGGAAGAAGTTAAGACAGGCGATCCTGGAGATCGCCAAGATCACTCGGTAACTCGCCGAGTGGCTCTTCAGCCCGCCTAAAGTTCCAGTGTGCTAGCGAGCTAAGGGAATAAACCAAGTCAGCGACAGGAATAGGCAGTCGGTGAATCGTCGATCGGTTCCGTGATGACAAAATGGATCACCCAAAAATACAGGACCTGAGATGCAGAAGGACAATGGAAAGTGGCGATGGAATAGAACAATTAGCGGATCGCCGATCCATTCGGCGAGCCCGACTTACCTCGTCTAATGGCCTTTCAGGCCATATTTTGGGAAACTATAAATTGGATTTTGAACTGTAAATTGAGTATCTTGCTATCTTTGAGAAGAGTTTTTCTTTTGAGTTTTAGAGTTCCATTGTAGACTTTGAAGCTTTTTGAGGCTCAATTTTGAGGATTTGCAAGTGGGTTTCTAAATATCTTCAATTTGAACCATTGTAAAGACTTGGGAGCATTTACCCAGATCATGGCGAATGTATTTGGTAATCGTTTCCCTATTTTTATGATGTGTGGCTAAAACCGCAATTCTTGGGGTGTTATTATGTGATTATTGGTTTAATTAGCTTATGGATATTGTTAATTACTAATTTAAATACTATATTTAAGTGGCTTTAATCATTAGCTGTATTTTAATATATGAATTATAGTTGCAAATGCAGTTCTAATTTTGAGTTATTAGCTTGCTTGAGGGAGAGGTTCTTGAACCAAAGCTTTTGATTAATGGTTTGTAGGTATTCGGTTGATATGGGTCTAGTTCGAGAGAGTGAATCCTAAACCTAATCCTACCCATCTTGCTCAAAAGAGAGGATGTATTAAGGTTATGGGTTATTCTTATTTGATAAGCTTGTTGATGTTCGAGAGAAATCGCTTGAAACATGATAGTTGTTCAAGAGAAAACTATTTCAATCATACTCCAGCCTACCCACTGATACTTAGCTATTTATTAGTAGTTTCAATTACCCATATAGAGAAATTTGCCTATAATCGATCACAACCCGAGAATTCCTTTCTTTATTGTTGTTTAATTGTTGTTTGATTGCGTTGTAGCTGATAATAGCAAACCAAAACCCCCCCAAATCTGACATTCATTGTCATTCCTTTAGACTTGTTTATCTGTCTTTTTTGATAATTTCCATTCATATAGTTGTTTAGATCACATTTGTACCTCATAACTAAATTTGAACACGCACCGTTTCCTGTGGATTCGACCTCAACTATTCGTCGGGTTTTATACTGCTTAACGATCGTTAGCACCTAGAATTGGATGAGGTGTGCTTGAAACGTTAATCAACTACGTGAGAGTTTCCGTTTTGGAAGCTCGGACTCTACTAAGTGAGAGCTTTCATCTCATATTCAATATCCACTCGGTGCTAAGCATAAATCCCACAGAGTAGTTATTATGTCTTAACTTAACTCATGTCTCGTGGAAAGATGTCCTTGGACAACCAATCAAGTTAGTTCATTAGGAGAGCTTTTTAGACCATGCGTGAGAAAAACCTTTCACCATCCATGATCACTTTTCATCTTTAGATTCAATTAGGTGAGAAAAGCCTTTCAAACTTAGAATCTTCATTATGTGAGAAAACCTTTCACATCATGTTAATTATGTGTTTGTGAGAAGGTCCTTTCAACAACACAACAACAACATCATAATCATTGATACTTTACTCTCAAAGCATCCTTAAAGAATTTATATAGATTTCATAAAGACATGCATAATCTCATACTTTTCCTTTCAAGGCTCAAATCTACTTTCAATCACCACATCTAGAATTCAAGCATTAGATAGGGATTTCATCAAAATTTCATGTGATTTTATTACTTCATGCATTAATTCATAAAATTCATCTTTCATCAACAAAGAGACACATCATATCTTCATAATTAAGAATTATGGGAATTACATGGGTTCAATGGGACATCATAAAAACCATAGGAATTCATTAATTCATGCTTAATATAACACAATTTAATCATTTAAATCAAGTTTTAAAGTAACCCATGGTAATTGAAGAAAACCCTAACAATTGGGAATTTCTACCTTTTTGAAATTGGAGATTTTGAGGGAACTCCATGGATGGAAGGAATCCATGGATGAAAACTATCATACCTTAAATCCAAATGCTAGCCTTTAATGGAGAAATTGGAACCTTAGCTTGAAACCCTAGGTTGAATCTTCTTCTTCTTCAAGTTTCTTGAAAGAGAATATTTGAGAGGAGTTTTGGTTTTCTTTTTGTGATTTTGGAAAAATGAATTAAATGGAATGAATTTGGGGGTAAAAGACTTATATAGGGGTTCTAAACTTAGGCAAAACAATGTAGTATAGTAACTAATTAATTAGGAAAAGACCCAACTACCCCTAAAAATTAACTGTCAGCAGTGAACCACGACCCATCACCGACGGACCGTGGGTGGACCAAGGTCCGTCCTGCACACTCGTGGTTGGCGGTCAGAGAGTTTTGCCTGGACCTACGGCCCCTGGACAACGGACCGTGGACCCACCTATGGTCCGAAGGTCCAGTCGTGGTCCTTAGCCTAGACAACTTTTGGTGGATCCTTCCATGGACCTACCTACGATCCTTGGTTCAACCCATAGGCCGTAGCTAACATGCGTAGATGGAACCTACAAGTTCTGAATTTTGCTAATCTTCCCTCTTTCGAATCCGGGATGGTACAATATCTCCCCTTTGGGGCCATTCATCCTCGAATGAGATTTAAACTGGTTCTAAAAGTGTAGGAGAGGAACTAACAACCCAACCTACAATGCAATGCATTCAACCAAGGAGGAACTATCGACTCCAAGCTTGGATGTTCTCGAAACATCAAAAGAGGGGTGAAACTAACTCTATTAGCCTATTATGCATGCAATGCACATAAACAAGGAGGAAACATCAACCCCAAGCTAAACATACTCATATGCATTATAAGGAAGTAGGAACTACATCTAGCAATTCAATATGCATGAAATTCCAAAATTTCTCATGTTCAAGGAGGAACTACCTTCTCCAAGCTAAAAGTATGTTTTACACAATCTCATGGAGCTCATATGCAATTCACTCTCAAAAATGCATATCTAAAACATGTTCATCAATTCATCTCATTAAGTCTATAGGCAACTAGTACTCAATGCACAATAACATGAGGAAAATAAATCATATAAGTCATTTCTTTCAAAACTCTAACTTTTTCATGAACATGCATAACATAAGGGAAATCATGGAAACACATAAAACACACATGACTCCCAAAACATACAACAAACCAAGAGGAACTCTTTATCTCAAGCTAGAGGAGGAGTAGAAGGAAAAAGAATGAGGATATCGGGACATCATATCGGCCTTGGCCTCCCAAGTAGCACCCTCAATTAAATGATTCCTCCTTAACACTTTCAAGGAAGCAACTTTCTTCTTTCTCAACTTCTTAACTTGCCGGTCAAAAATCTCAACTGGAACTTCCTCATAAGAAAGGCTTTCATCAACTCCCAACCCTTCTAAGGGAACTATGGATGTCGGATCTTCAACACACTTCTTAAGCATAGAGACATGGAAAATCAAATGCACCGATTCTAACTCATTTGGCAAATCCCACTCATAAGCAACCTTACCAACACGTCTCAAAATCATCCACATTGGAAACACATAATTGACTTTGATATCTAAGCACACCATCTCCCCCTTGGGAGAAAGCCTCAACGTATTTCTTAAGTACCGCTTCTTTCAATTCTACCAAAGTTGGATCAAGACCTTTCTTGGCTTTCACATCCATCACAAAAGACAATTCGTACCCATTATGAACCATGACACCACCTTTGGTGGAGTCCACTAATTGAACATCGAATCGGGCCAACCTATGAACATCTTGAACTAACTCTTTCTTTTCTTCATCTATTTGAGCTACACTACCCATAGACAATCGACTAAGAGCATCCGCTACCTCATTACCTCTATCGGGGTAATAAAGAACACTCATCTCAAAATCTTCAATAATTCTAGCCATCTTCTTTGGCGGAGATACGAGTCCTTTGACTAAACACATATTGTAAAATCTTATGATCGGTGAAAACATCAACATGAACCCTATACAAATAATGCCTCCATATCTTTAAGGCAAAAATAACCGCCGCTAACTCAAGGTCATGGGTAATATAATTCTTCTCATGGGTCTTAAGTTGCGTTGAAGCATAGGCAATCACTTTACCATTTTGCATAAGCACACATCCCAACCCAACTCTAGAGAGATCACAATACACCACAAAACCATTTATACCTTTCGGTAAGGTAAATACTAGAGCAAAAGTAATTCTATCTTTCAACGCTTGGAAACTTTCCTCACAAGCTTGAGACAACACAAACTTAGCCTTCTTTTTAGTCAAAGCCGTCAAAGGAGAAGCAATGGAAGAAAACTCCTCAACAAACCTTCTATAGTAACTGACCAAACCCAAGAAGCTTCTACTATCTAAAGGAGTTAGAGGTCTAGGTCAACTATTGACTGCATCTATGTTAATAGGATCTACCTCAATTCCATTGATTGACACAATATGACCAAGAAAAGCTACAGACCTTAGCCAAAATTCACATTTGCTAAACTTTGCATAGAGTTATTGGTCCTTAAGAATTTGCAACACAATCCTCATATGGTCAATATGCTCATTTTTACTTCTCGAATAGATCAAAATATCATCAATAAACACAATTATAAACATATCAAGGTATTGTCTAAATACCTTATTCATCAAATCTATAAACGTCGCCGGAGCATTAGTCAACTCAAACGACATTACCAAGAACTCATAATGACCATACTGGATTCTAAAAGTCGTCTTTGGAATATCATCATCTCTCACCCTCAAGTGGTGATGACCAAACCTAAGGTCAATCTTAGAGAAGTAGCTTGCCCCTTAAATTTGGTCAAACAAATCATCTATCCTTGCAAGACGATACTTATTATTAATGGTCACCTTGTTCAACTGACGATAGTCAATACACAATCGAAGAGAGCCATCCTTCTTTCTAACAAACAAAATTGGAACACTCCTGCAATGACCCGAAAATCTAGTAGGTGAAACTAGAGCCTAAACATGAGGGTTAATGTCAAGGGTTAAGGGGTTTAGTGGTTACACATCAGGGTACGTGCTAGACCCTTGTAGTTTAGAAGATTTTCTAAGGGTTGGTTTAGGGTTACAAGTTCAAGTGCCAAGCCAAAGGGGCAAGCCTAAGCCAAAGGCCAAGGATACCCCAAGCTTGGCCAAACACTACCCAAGGACCACGACCACCTTCACAGTCTTGACCACGGTTCGTGAAGGTCCCTTAGGCATGTGGGAAGCAAGGCCTTGAAGCCTAGCCACTGCCTAGTAACCACGACTCGTAGTCTTGAACACGGATCGTGGGAGGTCTCGTGGTCTTGCCTTGGCATTATGGAGGCCAAGGCCCCAAGCCATAGCTATTGCCTAGGAGCCATGACCTCCACCACGACTCATGGTCTTGACCACAGATCGTGGGAGGTCTCGTGGTCCTGCCTTAGGCTCATGAAGGATTGCAAGTTCAGAAGGGCCACTGGCCAAGGGACCACGGGCACCACCACGAGCCGTGGTGCCCTTGATGAGCCGTCAAAGTCGCCATGGTCCCTGGGACGAGTTGCCTAAGTTCAGGGTCATTTGGTAATTTCCAAATCTATTAGTTAATTAATGGGGTCGTTTTTAATTTTTTATATCACTTATATAAATATTTTTAAGTCATAAAACACTTCATTTACTCCTTTATTCTCCAAAACTCAAATCAAATCAAAAGAGTTTTTCCTCTCAAAAATTCTCTCTCTAGAAGTTCCCAAAGAAGAAGAAGAAGAACTGGGGACTAGGGCTTGAAGATTCAAAGTGTTTCTTCTCAAATTTCATGAAAAACTCCATTAAGGTATGGTACTCTTCATCCTTGATTAAGTTTCATTCAAGGATCCCCTTCAAAGATGATTTCAAGTTTTCAAAATCCTCCAAAAAGTTAGGATTTTCATTCTAAGCATGGGTTCAATTCCAAAACGTTTTCAAAGGTTTATATATGATGAATTGTGAATGGATTGTTGAATTAATGATGAATTATAGTGAATTTCTCCTATGAACCCATGTTTTCCCCAAAATCTTAAGTTGTGAATTGTGATTGGGAATTGATTGATTATGAAAGTATGTTGAATTGTTTATGTCTATATGGAATTAGTTATTGAATCATGTTATTTCCCTTATCTAATGCATTACTCTAGATGTTTGGGTTTAGATTGATTCATAGCCTTGGAGGGCAATTTCATGAAGGATTTATGTATGATTATGATATGAAGTATATGCATGTGGTTATAATGAAAGTATTATGATCATATTTAGAATGCAATTGTGTTATTATTGAAAGCTTATTTTCAATTAACACTCATGAATGATGATGATAGAATGTGAAGGGTTTTATGAAAAATGACTTCGATTGTAAAGAAAAGTTTTAAATTCCGCACTATTTTGCTATGCTCTTATGTTCATGAATGCTATGAGGCTTTTCGGAGTCTTGTACGCCATGTCACTTCTGGGTTGTAGGCTCGAGTTGTGACAACCCCATGGAGAGATACTCGGTCGGATGAAACCCTTATCCAATAAATCCTTCAATTGTTCTTTCAACTCTTTTAACTCAGTCGGGGCGATTCTATAAGGAGGAATTGAAATAGGTTGTGTATCTGGGAGAATGTCAATACCGATGTCTATTTCCCTCTCAGGAGAAATACAAGGTAAATCATCGAGGAACACTTCCAGAAACTCATTAAGAACGGGGACCGACTCAAGAGTAGGAATTTCGGAATCTACATCCCTCACCCTAACAAAATGTTAAATGCAACCCTTAGAAATCATCTTTCTAGCTTTAAGACAAGAGACAAACTGACCCTTTGGCATAGAATTTCCTCCTTGCCACTCTAGGATAGGCTCAATTGGGAACTGAACTTGACTACACAAGTTCTACAATCAATAGAAGCATAATAAGAGTGCAGTCAATCCATACCAAGGATAACATCAAAGTCTAACATATCAAGTTCTACCAAGTCAACAAGAGTAACTCTATGGGATAAGGAAACAGGACACTTTCTATAAACCCTCTTAGCCACAATAGAATCACCAATAGGAGTAGAGACAGAAAAAAAGGTTCTAACAACCCATCCGGAGGCACATAGCCACATATGGCGTCACAAATGACAAAGTAGCATCAGGATCAATAAAAGAATACACATCAAGTTGAAAAACTTTTAACATACCGGTAACCACATTAGGAGAACCCTCTTGTTCACTATGAGTCTGAAGAGCGTAGAATTTATCTTGCTTGGGAGCACTAGTACCCGAACCACTAGGAGAAGCTTGTTTGCCCTCTCTTCCTCTAGTCGTAAGCATATGGCAATCCCTCATTTTGTGACCACTTTTACCATAACCAAAGTAACCATTCGTGCTGGCTAGGCACTTACCCTCGTGTCTCTTTCCACACCTAGCACAAGTAGGGAATAGGGATCCACTACCACTTCCTTGAAACTTATAGTTAGACACCCCCTCTTGGTTAAACCTTGGAGCTTTGGAGGAACCTTGTCCAGAAAACTTTTGTCTATACCTAGGAAGACCATATCAATCAGACCTTTCTTGAGAGGAATTATCACAATAAATTGTCGACCTCTTCTTCTCCCTAGATCTTTCTTTAAGTTTCTCCTTTTCAACCTGTCGGGTATAAGCCATAAGACGAGAAATATCCATATCATGGGCAAACATAGTTGTACGACATTCTTTCACTACTAAATCGTACACACCTGACACAAACTTAATCATTCTCGACCTAGGGTTGTCCACTATAGATGGAGCATATTTCGACAACTAAGTGAACCTCCAAGCATATTCCTTAACACTCATATTACGTTGCCAAAGGTTAATAAACTCAAGTAACATATCATCTCTCATTTCCAGAGGGCAGAACCTATCAAGAAAAGCATTCTTAAACCTTTCAGACTCTATGGGAGCTGCTTCAACCGGCCTTGCTTCTTCCATTGGTTGAACCAAATATGAGCAACCCCCTTAAGTTGACAAGCGGCCAATTCCGCCCTCTCTACCGGAGTCACTCCCACAAAAGTCCAACACCTTATAGACCTTATCTATGAAGTCTTGAGGATCTTCCTCATTCTTTGACCCATAAAATTTCGGTGGATTTATTCCAGCTTGAATTAATATTTGAAAAGCAAACCTAAACTCCGCATTAGTCACTTGATCGGTCCAAGGGTCGACCGGAACTTGAGGAGCTTGAAGAGGAGATCCTTGGTCAACATTGTCTCCCTCAATTCCACTAGCGAAAGCTCTTTGAGTAGCCATGTCTTGTAGACCAGCGGGTAAGGATTAGGAGAGAGATCTTATAGAGTTGAACTCTATCGCACCACTTTAGAGTAATGAAAGAAGTGGAGTTTCTTAATCATCTTGTAGCCTCTCATTCATAAATGTGGCACGCTTCACACTCATGAACAAGACTCTACTAGACGTAGCTTATGAGACATCATCATAGGACCATTCTAAACCTTTTGCTTTGATTACCAAGTTTGTCACGACCCAGGTGTACACCCTAGATGTAACATATTGTCACTACTAAAAAACTGCTAAAAAGAGATGGAAAAAAGTGACGGACTGCGTCGCTTTTTACAAAAAAGTGACGCAGTCAATCTCGTCGCTTTTTACAAAAAGTGACGCAGTTAATCTCGTCGCTTTTTGGCTCGACGCTTTTACAAAAGCGACGGAGTCCGTCGCTTTTGTTTTTTTTTTTAATTATTTTTTTGAAAAATGCGACGCCGTTCGTCGCTTTTTTTATTTTTAATTTATTTTTTTTATTTTAAAAAAGAGGCAAAGTTCGTTGCTTTAATTAATTTTTATTTTTTTCAGAATCTTGAAAAGTGACGGACAATGACACGCCGTCCATCGCTCTTTTAGAAATAAAAATTTGAAAAAAACCAAAAAAGCGACGAACTAAAGGATCCTGTCCGTCGCTTTTTTGGGTTTTTTAAAAATTAAAATTAAGAAAAAATGATGGACTAAAGGACCCTGTCCGTCGCTTTGCTGAGTTTTTTAAAAAATAAAATTCAGTAAAGCGACGGACAAAACCACCCTGTCCGTCACTTTTTCTGCAAATCTTTTGACAGCAGAAACTATCAGTAACTGCCAGTTTCTACTGCCCACCTGTAAAAGAATTTCAATTCAATTCAGCCCCAATCAAACAAAAAACACTATAAAGTAGCTACACAAAATATAAAATAACAAACTTAAATTAACATTCAAAATATCTAAATCACAATATAAAGACTTATAAAGTCTTTCAAAATTCGTTTTAAAATTACAAAAAAATTATTTCAAAATTACAAATAGTTCATAAAGACTATATTTTGTCAATATTTCTAAAGTTCAACCTAATAATTAGTTCATAAATTCTATAAATCAAGATTTCTAAAATTCACAACATTAAAGTTTAAAATCCTACAATAATTCAACATTTCTAAAGTTCACAACTTAAAGTTCTAAAATCCCACAATAATTCAAGATTTCTAACGTTCACAACTTAAAGTTCTAAAATCTTAAAATAATTCAAAATTTCTAAAGTTCACAACCTAAAGCTCTAAAATCCTAAAATAATTCAAGATTTCTAAAGTTCACAACCTAAGTTCTAAAATTCTGCAAAAATTCAAGTTCTCTAAAGTTCACAACTTAAAGTTCTAAAATTCCACAATAATTCAAGATTTCTAAAGTTCACAACCTAAAGTTTTAAAATCCTAAAATAATTCATGATTTCTATAGTGCTAAAATCCTTAAATAATTCAAGATTTCTAAAGTTCACAACCTAAAGTTCTAAAATACTAAAATAATTCAAGATCTCTAAAGTTCACAACCTAAAGTTCTAAAATCCTACAAAATTCAAGTTCTCTAAAGTTCACAACTTAAAGTTCTAAAATCCTACAAAAATTCAAGTTTTCTAAAATTCATAACTTTAAGTTCTAAAATTCTACAATAATTCAAAATTTCTAACGTTTCATAACCTAAAGTTCTTAAATCCTACAAAAATTCATGTTCTTTAAAGTTCACAACGTAAAGTTCTAAAATCCTACAATAATTCAAGATTTCTAACGTTCACAATCTTATAAAGTTCTAAAATACTACAAATATTCAAGTTCTCTAAAGTTCACAACTTTAAGTTCTAAAATCCTACAATAATTCATGATTTCTAAAGTTCACAATCTAAAGTTCTAAAATCCTACAATAATTCAAGATTTATAACGTTTACAATCTTATAAAGTTATAAAATCCTACAATAACTTAAGATTTATAAAGTTCACAACGTAAAGTTTCAAATCCTACAATAATTTAAGATTTCTAAAGTTCACTACTTAAAGTTCTAAAATCCCACAATAATTCAAGATTTCTAAAGTTAACAACCTAAAGTTCTAAAATCCTACAATAATTCAAGATTTTTAAAGTTCACAACCTAAAGTTCTAAAACCCTACAAAAATTCAAGTTCTTTAAAGTTCACAACCTAAAATTCTAAAATCCTACAAAAATTCAAGTTCTCTAAAGTTTACAATTTAAAGTTTTAAAATACTATAAAAATTCAAGTTCTCTAATATTCACAACTTAAAGTTCTAAAATTCTAGAATAATTCAATATTTCTAATGTTTCACAACTTAAAGTTCTAAAATCCTACAAAAATCAAGTTCTCTAAGGTTCACAACTTAAAGTTCTAAAATCCTACAATAATTCAAGATTCCTAACATTCACAACCTTATGAAGTTCTAAAATCCTACAAAATTTCAAGTTCTGTAAAATTCACCCCTTTAAGTTCTAAAATCCTACCATAATTCAAGATTTCTAAAGTTCACAACCTGAAGTTCTAAAATCCTACAATAATTTAAGATTTCTAAAGTTCACAACTTAAAGTTTAAAATCCTATAATAATTCAAGATTTCTAAAGTTCACAACTTAAAGTTCTAAAATCCCATAATAATTCAAGATTTCTAAAGTTCACAACCTAAAGTTCTAAAATCCTACAATAATTCAAGATTTCTAAAGTTCACAACATAAAGTTCTAAAACCCTACAAAAATTCAAGTTCTCTAAATTTTACAACTTAAAGTTCTAAAATCCTACAAAATTCAAGTTCTCTAAAGTTTACAATTTAAAGTTTTAAAATCCTACAAAAATTCAAGTTCTCTAATATTCACAACTTAAAGTTCTAAAATTCTAGAATAATTCCAAATTTCTAACGCTTCATAACTTAAAGTTCTAAAATTTCTACAAAAATCAAGTTCTCTAAGGTTCACAACTTCAAGTTCTAAAATCCTACAATAATTCAAGATTCCTAACATTCACAACCTTATGAAGTTCTAAAATCCTACAAAAATTCAAGTTCTCTAAAGTTCACCCCTTTAAGTTCTAAAATCCTACAATAATTCAAGATTTCTAAAGTTCACAACCTGAAGTTCTAATATCCTACAATAATTCAAGATTTCTAAAGTTCACAACCTAAAGTTTAAAATCCTACAATAATTCAAGATTTCTAAAGTTCACAACTTAAAGTTCTAAAATCCCACAATAATTCAAGATTTCTAAAGTTCACAACCTAAAGTTCTAAAATCCTACAATAATTCAAGATTTCTAAAGTTCACAACCTAATTAAAGTTCTAAAATCCTACAAAAATTCTATTTCATATATAATTTCTAGAATTTCTAAGTTCAAAAATTTTCAAGTTCCAGAATATAATTCAAGTAACACAATTTTCAACAACAATATTATACATATAAGCACAAATACAATGGCAAATTGAAAAATTCAACTAACCTCTAACTTCTAGCTTATAATTATTTGTTAGTTCTAACTTCTAATACTTAATATACAATCAAATCCCCAATTTTTCTAACTTCAACTTTCAAACATACTAAATTCAAGAACGTAACTTCTAAGCTGGAAAATTCAACTAATCTTATTTCAGCTTTCATAAACTATCAAATATTTTTCCATCTTCAAAGTAATCTAACTTTCATATACAATTCAATGTTTTTCTAACTTCAACCGTCAAACATACTAAATTCAAGAATTTCAAAGTTGGAAAATGTAACTAATCTAACTTCTAACTTCTAATTATTTGTTAGTTATAACTTCTAATACTCAATTCACTATCATATTAAAAAAAACAATTTAGAAGAAAACCCTAAAATCAAAAATCCCCAATTCTCTTCCTAACTAACAATAATCAAACATACAAATTAATAATTGAATAACACAATTCATCAAACTAAAACAATATATTAATTTATAATAAATCAAATAATACTAGTATTGAAAAAAAAACTAAAATTAAACCCTCACCTTAACAAGCTAAGGAAAAGAGGCAGTGGGGATGACGGGTGGTGGTACCGATGGGGCAAGATGGCGACAGGACTAATGCTCAAGGAGAGAAGGGCTACGACGGCGTATGGGTGGTGTGGGGAAGCAGCGGCGGCGGCGCAACAGTTTAGTTTTAGTGAGAAGGGAGAGAAGAGAGAGAAAGAGAGATGGGAAAATGGGGGAAAATTTTGCTTTTTGGTTCAATATAATTTTTAAAAAGCGACGGACAGCGTCTCTTTGTCTGTCGCTTTTTTAAAAATATTTGACCAAAAAACGATGAACTAAGAGACGATGTCCGTCGCTTTTCTTAAATGTTTGACTAGTCATTTTGACCAAAGAGCGACGAACTTAGAGATATCGTCTGTCGCTCTCTTAAAAAAATAATTAATCAATTAAAATTAATTAAAAGCGACAGACAGCATGGTTAGTTTTAAATTTATAAATAATTATTTAAAATAAAAACTGATGGACTGCGTCGCTACCTTTATAAAATAATTAATTATTGATTTTATATATATATATATATATATATATATATATATATTTGGCGCAAAAATCTGCAAAAAAAAGTGGCGGACTAAGAGATGTCGTCCGTCGCTTTTTGTAAAACAATTTAAAAATTTTTTTATTTATTTAAACGTGACGGACGGTGTTGCTATTGGCTTCGCTTTTTGGAGCAATGCCGTCCGTCGCTATTTGGCAGTTTTTTAATAGTGCGTATAGAACCCCGAAGGATTTCATACAAGCCACTTAGCTCTCATAACATAAGAAATAGAAAAATAAGAGTAAAACAATAGTCCAAGTCCAAAACATTTTATAAAGAAAGGCGGAAGTTTAAAACTTATGTCTCATCATAGCCATCTAATACAATAGAATGAAATTTGGGCCTAGCCCATACATCATGTACAAAAGAGAAAATAGAAATAAACTCCGCCCTCGAAGTATGAGGACTCACCAAAGCTCGAAAATCTCAAGAATCAACATTAGCCACTGAAACGACCCAAAAATGCCCGAAAATGTGCTTCGGAAATACCTAAAATTGTAATTTCCATATATCTCAAAATCCGTGCATCATTTCGGAAATTCGACTTCATATTCTTATTCAGGGGGTCAAATTGAGTGGGAAATGAGTCTAATCCGAATTTTAGAACAACCGTATCAAAATTCGAAAATCGCAAAAAAATGCGATTTTGAGGGTCAACTTTAAAGGGGCATATCTCTCAGCACACAAGGAACTGGAAAAAGCTCAAACTATCAAAATTAAAGCTCTG
>NC_064288.1:21041096-21105785 GCF_019186545.1 Solanum stenotomum
CTAGGCCCTAGGCTTGGGTCGTGACAGCCACGAAACTCAGAAACCAGATTGTCGGGCCCTATGCGTTAGTACAAAAGTACCAAGTATGATAGTCATGCATAAAATACTTAAAACATGCTAAAATGGACATTTTATTTCATAACATGCAATTTACCAAGTTAAAACATCATAAGAGTGAGTTAGGAAAACATAAGTCATAACATTATCTTTAATGCAAGAAAGCATCATCTTTAAAATCTTTGAACACTTACAGGATACTTCTTGACGTAGTCGTAGTTCTTTATTAATCTTGTTGTGGGAATAAACCTTAACCGACATTGAGACCATGTGAGCTATAACATGATAACCTGGTGTCTCCCACACCAAAAAGGGGGTGGTCTACTTGCCTAAGGTAGAATCGTTAACTCTTAGCTTAGGTGGATCCACTAGTTAATAAGCCTACGAGGGCACGTAGTTTATGGGATAAGGAGATTGCTACTAGAAACCCGGACTCCAGTACGTGAGGGCTCCGGTCTCATGAGATTACATTGGAAACCAAGACTCTACCACGTGAGAGTTTCCATTTTGGAAGCCCGGACTCTACTACGTGAGAGCTTCCATCCCTTATTCAATATCCACTCAATGCAAAGTATAAATCCCACAGAGTAGTTATTAAGTATTGACTTAACTCATATATCATGAGAAGATGTCCTTGAACAACCAATACAAGTTAGTTCATTAGGATAGCTCTTTAGACCATGCGTGAGAAAAACCTTTCACCATCCATGATCACTTTTAATCTTAGATTCAATTAGGTGAGAAAAGTCTTTCAACCTTAGAATCTTTTATTATGTGAGAAAGCCTTTCACATCATGTTAATTATGTGATTATGAGAAAGTCTTTTCAACAACACAATAACAACATTGTTATCATTGACACTTTACTCTCAAAGCATCCTTAAAGTATTTATATAGATTTAATAAAGACATGCATAATCTCATACTTTGTCCTTTCAAGGCTCAAAGTCTACTTTCAATCACCAAATCTAGAATTCAAGCATTAGATAGGATTTGATCAAAAAATCATGTGATTCTATCACTTTATGTACTAGTTCATAAAATTCCTCTTTCATCAACAAAGACCCATATTATATCATCACAATTGAGAAATATGGGAATTACATGGGTTCATGGGGAAAATCATAAAAACCATAGGAATTCATCAATTCATGCTTAATATAACACCAATCATTTAAATCAAGTTTGAAAGGAACCTATGGTAATTGAAGAAAACCCTAACAATTGGGAATTTCTACCTTTTTGAAATTGGAGATTTTGAGGGAACTCCATAGATGGAAGGAATCCATGGATGAAAGCTATCATTCATTGAATCCAAATTCTAGACTTTAATGGAGAAATTGGAACCTTAGCTTGAAACCCTAGGTTGAATCTTCTTCTTCTTCAAGTTTCTTGAGAGAGAATATTTGAGAGGAGTTTTGGTTATCTTTTTGTGAATTTAGAAGAATGAATCAAATGGGGTGAATTTGGGGGTAAAAAGACTTATATAGGGGTCCTAAACTTAGGCAAAATGACATAGTATAGGAACTAATTAATTAGGAAAATACCCAACTTCCCCTAAAAATTAACTGCCAGCAGTGAACCACGACCCACCGCACACTTGTGGTTGGTGGTCAGACAGTTTTGCATGTACATACGACCCCTAGACTACGAATCGTGGACCTACCTATGGTATGTAGGTCCAGTCGTGGTCGTTGGCCTGGACAACTTTTGGTGACCCCTTTCCCGGACCTACCTACGGTCCGTGGTTCAACCCACGAGTCGTAGCTGGCCTGCGTGGATGGCACCTATAAGTTTTGAATTTTGCTAATCTTCCATCTTTCGAATCCGGGGTGTTACACATATAACTCTCGATATTTGAGAGTTTGAAGGACTATTCTAAGATGACTGGTATGATCCTCCTCATTGCTCGAGTAGATGAGGATTTTGTCGATGAATACAATAAAAAAACATATCCACATACTACTTAAATACTCTGTTTATCAGATCCATGAATGTTATAGAGCATTAGTCAAACCAAAGGACATAACAAGGAACTCATAATGACCATAATGGGTCCTAAATGTTGTCTTCAATATGTCACTTTCTCTCACTTTCAACAGATGATAACCATATTTGAGGTCTACCTTAGAGAAGCAAGTGCCACCTTGAAGTTGGTCGAAAAGGTCATCAATTCTAGGAAGGGGATACTTATTCTTTATAGTGACATTGTTCAGCTGACGGTAATTAATACAAATCCTAAAAGAACCATATTTCTTTCTCACGAATAAGACTGGAGCGCCCTAAGGTGAGACACTTGGTCAGATTAAGCCCTTATCAAGAAGATCTCTCAATTGCTCTTTAAATGTTTTAACTCAAGTAAAAACATTATATATGATGGAATGGAGATGGGTTTAGTATCTGAAAGGATATCTATTCCGAAGTCTATTTCCCTTTTGGGAGGGACTCCGAGAAGGTCGTCTCAAAAGACATTTGGGAACTCATTCACGATTGGGACTGACTGAAGATGTAGTATCTCAATACTAGAGTCATTAACTCATACTAAGTGATAGATGCACCTCCTAGAGACTAACTTTTTAGCCTTATGGTATGCAATACAATGACTCTTAGGCACTATTGAATTACTCCTCCACTTTAAAACTAGATTATTAGGAAACTGAAATTTGACTACTCGAGTTCTACAATGGACTTAGGCATAACAAGCATAAAAGTCAGTCCAAAATGACATCAAAATCCACCATTTCTAATTCAACTAAATTAGACATGGTGTCTTTATGATAGACAAATATGGTACAATTTCTATATACTGTTTTTGCTAGAATAGACTCACCAACAGGTGTAGAAACGATGAAAGGTTCAAGAAGTTGTTCAGGGCAAGTCCCGAACCTCATGGCTACATAAGGAATTATGAAGGATAAACTCATACCTAGATCTAGTAAGGCATACATATTAAGAGAAAAGACTTTGAGCATACTAGTGATAACATCCGATGATTTCTCCTTATCCTGGTGACTAGCCATCACATACAAACGGTTTGCACTTCCATCTATTATTGAAGTAGCTTCCCTTGGAGCAGCGCAGTCTACTGGAGTCGCTGATGAAGAATGGGCCTTATTTCCCCAATTACCTTGCCTGCCGTTTGGTCAACCTCTCGTAAAATGACTCGTCTAACCACACTTAAAGCAACTATTTGAGCCGTATCAATATTCTCTTGGGTGGGTTTTTCCACATTTAGCACTAGAGGGGGTCCAATAAGATCCTTATGCCACACTGCCTTGGAATTGAGTACCCTGAGCTATGGAATTATGAAAAGTCTTATTTCTGTGATCATTCATATTCCTTGGTACTGGTGCACTAGCTGATGATAGGTGTAATCTCTCGGACATTGAGAAAGGTTAAAGTGGGTTAACAGGCAGGACCATAGGCCTAAAACAACCATGAACCCTCTAAGGAAGACAAAATGGCTTGTGAAAGGGTCCACAACCCGTTTAGGGGAGAGGGGTTTCTTGTTAAAGGCTACCAAAAATGAATGTCATCTTTACAGTTCCCTTCACGGATGGTGGAGGGTTAAATTTCTATGAAGGCGTCCATATAATCCGCTCATCAACTTTTTAAGTCAAGGCTATTTAAGTCTTTAACTGTGTGTTTAATACCTAAGCTATGTCATACTTACCCTTATTCTAAGCTCTATATAAATTATTTAATTCCTAAAACTACCCAGTCTAAATCATTCTCCTAAATCATAGATTTCCCTCCAAGTTCATCCCCAAAGTTCTCTCTAAAGCTAAGGAAGACGAAGCTAGGGTTTCACTTTAAGATCTTCAATTCACCATAGTTATTGGGCCTTGATCACTAAGGTATGTTAATATCCGCCAAATGTGTCCTTTCCTTCATAGGGTTCCCAATATCTTCCAATTTTTCAAGTTCAATTCTCAATTCAAAGTTAGGAATTTTATTAAATATTCATGGGTTCTTCTTAATTATGATTCAATTTATTGTTTTCTATCTTTTTATGTATGAATTGAAGTATTTAAATGATTTTGAGTTGAATTCATATAAACTCATGCATGATCCATGATTTGTTACTATGAACATATGATGAAGCTTATGAACTATGAACTATATTTATGGAAATTATGCATGTTTTATGAAAGCAATGTTTATGACTTAATTAAGCTTATAGATGAAAGTATATATATGTGTTCATGAAGTTTGGCCTTATGTCATTATGGACATCTAGATTTGCGATCAATGTTTTTGATTATTTTCCTATATTAGATCTTGATTAGTATGGTATCTGAATATGCCATCAATAATCATGGATCAAGTTTCTAAAACTAATATCATTAGTAGTATGACACTTTTAGTATGAAGTTAATGACTATGGGTCTTTTAAAGCTATTATAAAAAGATCATGAATGGTGAAAGGTTTTCTCACACATGGTTTAAGGAGCTACTCTATGATGCTTCTAGCTTCAAGTAGTAGCATAATTATACTTTTTCGTGGATGATAACATGAATATGATTAATGACTATTCCATGGAATTTTACTTAGCACCAAGTGGGCTTTTGGAATGAAGGTTTTTTCTTAGTGTCCGTGGACCTTTAGTAGCAATCCCTAAGTCACAGAACTATGTGCCACAATAGAATTTTTTCTCAGATAGACATTAGCTAGTGGATCCACCTTAGCTCAAACTCATGGTCCTTACCTTGGCAAGAAGGACACTCTCTTCTTGGTGTAGGAGTAGTAAACTGGATTCCATGTTATAGCTCACATGGTCTATGTCGGTTAATGGTAAACATCCCACAATAATGAACTAAGGTTACTTTGAAAGTATCTCACAAAGTGTTTTAAATATGACAAGTTTGCATTGACCGTGATTATGACTTGTGATTTCTAACCCTTTTATCTTATGTTTTAACTTGGTCATTACATGTCATGAAATGTCCATTTTAGCATGATTTCATATCGTTTATGCATTGCTATCATACTTGGTACATTCCATGTTCTAATTAAGACATTTACCTATATTAATTCACTAATGTAGGTTCCAACACTCCTACATTGCATACTTGTGGCTAGTTGAACTCTCTCAAATTTGAAGATTTGTGAGTCCTCATGTTTCGAAGACCAAGACATTTTTATAACTCTTCTTTAATTTCAGTTTTCAGACATTGTATGTGGTTTAGGGTTATGTCCCAACCACTTCCTCTTGATATAATTGATGGCTTATTGAGGCTATGTTAGACTTCCGCTTTCTCAAACTCTTTTATGATATAAGATTGTTCCTTTTAAAATCTTTATTTCTATAATCTTCTATGATGTATGATGTGCCGTGAAATCGTGGCACATTTGATGCTTAATAACTATGAAATAATACTGGAATTAAGTGAAATTTTGGATTATTTGATGGGTTTGTTAAATGTGTAGGCAGAATCTGGGTTGTATAAAAATAAGCGGAAAAAGAAGCAGAACTGAAGTTGACCAAGTGAGGTTCACGGCCAATTTCACGGACCGTGAACTTCATTACGGTCTGTGGTTGAGCTCGGGAAGTAAGGCAGTGCTGGCCTTGAGAAGATGAAAAGCAAGAATAATTAAAGTGAAGACCACAGAGGGTTCTATGGGTAGTAGTCCTCGCCACGAACCATGGTACCTGCTGTGAGGCTAAACCAGTGTGACATCAAGTAAGAGTTGAAAGAAGGTTGAAACCCAAGTGAAGACCACATGTGAATTCACGGGCCGTGGTCCTCACTACGGACCGTGGTAGCTCCCGTGGTGCATTTTCCAGTGAAGTCATTGAAGACCCAAACTTTGGGAAAGTTAAAAGGAAGATCACAGAGGGCTTCACGAGCCGTGAAGCCCTCTACGAACTGTAGAAGTGGCCGTAGAGCCATCCGACATTTCAGTCCTAGTTCGACTAGGACTCATTTTAAACATTCTATTTTGAATTACTTTAGGTCGTTTTTGGATTTTATTTCATTATTTGACGTTTTTACAAAGGAGGAGGATATTACTCTGAGTTTTGGATTTTGGATTCGGATTATTGTTATCAGTTTGAAGTTTGGATTTTGATTACCAAATTATCAAAGTGTTTGTTGATTTACCAATTATTTCCGTAAGTATTTCTTAACGTGTTTTCATTCTCCATTACTGAATCTTAACATGAAAACATGAGTGGCTAAATACCACGACTGGGGGTGTGGGATCTATGACAACATTTTAGTTGTGATTCCGTAAAATGAGTAAAGGCAATCTGTGTTTACAACCTGTAGTTTACAGCTTTCAATATCATTTTAGTCTATTGAGTGCATGCATTAGACAAGCATGTATCTAGTGTTTGTTCGAGAGAAGAATACTAGTTAGGAAAAAGCTGAATTAAATTAACAACGTGGAGTTAAAGTTGGAGTTTGAGAGAAGAGATCTTTAACACCATATTAATGTAAGCGATGTTCAATGTTGATAATTCTTGAAGTTCGAGAGAATAGGACTGAATATTATCTAATTAGACTGAAAAGCATTAGATAAATTTAACTCGCAAAGGTTCTGTAAACATTGATTTGCCTGACATTCAAATATCGGGAGAGCATTAGAACTAATGTCATAGTGAACACAAACCTGGTTTCTTTTGATTAGCTTAATCGACTTTACAAAGAGATCATTTGTTAATTGTGAATCTGAATTTTGACTACAAGTGTTGGTAGTAAGAACATTTCAACCAAACCCAATTTACATTCCGTTATTATTTGCTTAGGAAATAATAAGGACATTCGAGTAAATGCGACAGTTAAACTTTATATGTAAAGAAATTCTCTGTGGGATCGACCTCAACTCTAGTTGAGTTCTGTAAATTGACAACAACCATTTACACTTCTTATTTGAAGTGTAAGTTTGGACGTATCAAATTTTGGCGACGCTGCAGGGGAATTTCAATTCAAAATTGTTTTACTGGCTTTTATTCAATTCATAGTCTTATTTCCTAATTTTACGTTTTGTTTGGTGTTTTTGTCTTTCTCAAGAGCGTCAGATTGTGCATGCCCAACACCAGAAGCAAAGGAGCCCATTGCTTCCTTACGACCCTGAATTTTAGAAAACTCTTCGGAAAATGGTTAATGCACAAGAATTAGAGGCTCAGAGACACAAACTGGGACTAGAAGCTGAGATTGATGCTGCAAGGAATGTCCATCAAACTGCAGGCATCCAGTAACCCAGGCCAGGTGTCCAGCATAATGCTGGATTCAATCAACCTAGGGTAGTAGATGAGAACAGAGGGGTGGAAGGAGTAATCCATCCTCAGCACCAACCAATAGCCCCAAGGTGTAGAGCTCAGCATCCATCTCATATGATGTATGAAGAAGATGATGCTGACTTGGATGGAGCTGGAGCCACTGGAGCCATAGTGTTACCTGCACTACCTTCCAGGTGTTAAGTTTACAATCACCAGCACCATGATCCAACTGCTGAACCTGAAAGGTATGTTTAGAGGTACAACTGGTGATGATGTGAAGCAACACCTAATGAATATTTGCTTTGAAACTTCCGCTTTATCAAACTATTTTATGATATAAGTCTATTTGTTTTGAAATTTTTATTTCTATTATCTTATTTGATGTATGCTAACTGGATTGTGTGGGTCCTTCTGGGATTCTATATATCACGTTTTGCCTAGGTTATACTTTGGGTCGTGACAATGGAGCAGTTCCAGATTACCTCTACTAAAATGATGATCAGTTCCCGTTCCAAGTTTTCTACTAGCCCGATTCATGATTTGTTGTCTTGGCCCTCTTATTGCTAAACTCCTCTCTGTCCTTCAACTTATCCTCCTCTACTTGTTGCACATGAATTATAAGTCTAGCTATGTCCATATTCCCTATCAACATAATTTTCTTACCTTTCATGATCGATAAACGAGATAGCCCAGACACAAACAAACTAATCTTGCTCCTCATATTAGCCACCATCTCCAAAGCATAGTTGGATAGCTAAGTGAACTGGAGGCTATATAATTGCACACTTATAGTCCCCCGTTATAGATTGAGGAACTCCCTAACTTTTGTTTCGCTCTTGGGGAAAGAAACACACCAAGAACGCATTCTCAAATATTGTCCAGCCTAAGGGTGGTGCATCTTCTCCCCTAGTTTTCTTCCACTCATCGTACCAAATATCGCAACACACTTAAGCTAATAAGAAAATAGCTTCACCTGCTCTGCATCAATAACATGCATAACCTTAAATACCTTCGGAAACTCTTCCACAAAGTTTTATAGATCCCCACTAACCTTTGACCTAGTGAACTCTAGAGGATTCAATCTTAGAAACTCTTGGAATCTGGACGTACCATTCACATCTTTATGGTCAGCTCCTTGGCGACCAACATGTTTTGTCATCACTTGAGTCAACATTTGAACTGCATTCCTAAATCTACCATTTGTGACGTCACCATGAGAAGGTTGCACTACAGGTGCATTGGGACCTTCTGGTCCATCTTGAACTAGTGGTTCCTAAGGATTCACATTATTCCAGTAGGACGCCCTCTAGAATTTCTTTGTGGAGGCATAATCTGAAAAGATATGCGTAAGCACGAATTAGAAGAAACTCTTATAAAGTTAAACTCTATCACACAAACATTAGTAGGAGGAAAAGACATAATTCCTAATATCATGGAGCTTCCTTATTATAGATGTGGCATGCTTCACATTGATAAGAAGGACTCTACTAGACATGGCTTCGTAGACACCCTAGGATACTTGAACTCTATGATATGATACCAAGTTTGTCATGCTCCGAGCCAACACCCTGGATGTGGCTAGCACTTGAGAACCATTGTTGATTCTCAAGTGAACCTTTGGCCTAGATGACTACTTAGAGGAAGACTAACTCCAATATATTTAAGATTTAAAATAGAATTTAAATTCAAAAGTCTCAAAGCTTCTCAAAACTCAAACTATCTCAAAGTACTATACTCAAAACTGTTTGAAAAATACTCTATAAGAATAATAGTTTGCCAAAATAGTTTAAAGGAACTATTTAAAAGAAACTCAACACAAACTATCAATGAAGCCTCCTACGACAACTCAAACTACTAACTGAAAGACAAAAATGGAGTCCTCCTAAATGCATGGAAGGCTTACCAAAACTAGCAAGAATTGTAAAGTGATCGCAATAGAGTGCCTGTTGATGATCCTAAACACATGTATCTGCATCATGAAAAGATGCAGGTCGAATGACATAAGTACATTGAATGTGAGAGTATGTAATATAGTTGAGAAAAATAAATAACTGAACCGAAAAAGCTAAGGCAAGATACTCAACTGAATGTGAAATATATTTAGAGATAAAATCATTTAAAAGTTTTAAAAAGAAATATGATAAATCAATGAATTGTACATATATAACTATGATAATGAAATATTGTTTACTCTATTTGGGAGATTCTCTAACCGATAACCATCACTATGAGCTTCGTGATGATACAATGTCTCGCCCACGTTGTCAGAACTGTCGTATACCTTGTCGGTTATAGAACATCCTCAACTCATGGATCCATATAATAGGCCTTCTCAAAGGTAGTGAGGAGTCATCTGAATGTCGTACTATCCTATCCCACGCTGGCTACGTGGTTTATAGAGAATGTGAGTTGTTTGAACTCTTCATACACTTCTTTAAGAGGTAACTACTTTGTACTCAATATTTCTGAAAACTCTTCACTTTTCTCAAAATAGTACTATTTCTCTATGTAAAAATGATAGATTTGGGAATCATATAGTTCCGTTAAACTCTTCTTAAAATTAGACTCAAACTTTACTCTTGAGCTTGCTTTTAACTTCTCAAAATTTATTTATGACAAAAAGATGTTTGTTCAAAAGACTCTTAATCAAACTTAGAGATTAGGGTTCATGTGGAATACAAACATGAATAGCAACTCAAGGATCTCAATGTATAATATATAACAACTCATGATCAAGGATTTAGAACTCAGAATCAATAATATAACTCATATGAAGAATTCTCAAAAATAAGGCTGTAACCCTAGATTAATCTTTTACTGACTAAATTTAGATGTAGGGCGTGAGGTCAAACGTAGTACATCACTACGATTAGCCTTACCTACCTAGAAGAATAATATTATTGGCGAAACTGGAAGAACGCTTGAAAATCCTAGCTTTCACCTCTTGGATCCTTTCTCTAAGACTCTGAAGCATTAATGAGAGCAATAGGGTCGATTAATACTATTTAGAACCTTATTCAGATGTAAGAACGTTGGGGTTTATGCTTAGAAGAAGTGGAAAAAGACTGAACTACCCTCTTAAAAAATTATTGAAAACCTTCCACAGGGCCATCTATGGTTCGTGGTTTGACCTACGGATTGTACATGGGTCTGTAGGAATTGGACCTCAAAATTTGACTTTTTAATATTTTTCCATGAGTTGGAAGTACGGGTCATAGAAACTTATGTGTCCTGTAAAGGGATTCATAGGAACTAACTCAGAAAACTCTGTTGTGGTTGTCTCTGGTAAAACAGTCATAACGTTTTACTCCGAACTCAAAATGAGGTAAATTTTGTGGCGTTGAAAAGATGACTTGTATACCTTCAATTTGATAAGTAAGGGGTCACTAATTCATTCTCTGTTGTGAGAGATGATCATTTAAAGTTCACCTAAGTAGAATCTTATGTCAAAACTTAATCGGTAAGAAAGCTTTCAACTCAACGTTGTGCTAGGGCATTCTTGTCACCTTAATTCATATCCAAATTCATTCTCACACTAAATAATTGAACTTAACACCTAAGAATAATTTAAGAATCCCCCGATATGACCTTACACATAGATGAAGAATGATTTGGACCTTAGCTTATAAATGTTCAGGGTTTTACATATACTTGTCTTCTTTTAGTCATAATTAGTAGTGTAAACAGCCAACCAAACTCACTTGAATTGGGCAACACTTGTTTACTTAATTATAATAGTCAAATCAATTGTTTGTTAGCAACTAAGTCCTTGTGTGATTGGTATATTCAATTATTTACAATCACTTCAATATGTGTGATCACGTACACTTGTGTGTATGGGTGTGATACAACTGCATGGAGGCCTTTACAACTATGACATTTCACGTTCTTGTTGCTTCAACATATGTTGGTTGTATAGTGTTTGATCCACCAACGATATCCCATATTCATTGCTGAGAAAATAATATTCATTCTTGCGCTCCACGTTGCAAAATCAACCATTGATTAGTGCCTCTAATAGTAGCTTCTAGGATCGCCCTTGGAGTTGCTACATTTGTTGAGCTACTAGGCTTTGATAGCACTTGCTGAATTGGGCACAATTGATTATTCACAACTTAGATTTAACCAATTTTGGTCAAACAATTTTATACTCAATTTTTACTGCACTCACACTGTAGCAACTCTCTTTGTTGCTCTTTCTTATTTTTCACTTGATCACTCACTTGTTGCTTGCTTTAGCATTCATTCTTCTCTTGAGCACACTTTACATTTGAGTATACATACATCTCAAATAAACAATCTTTATTTATAGGTAGATAATAGAAGGATCTAGTGAATTATTTCTCAACTACTTCATTCTAGAAGTTCTAGGTTTTTCTTCTTTGCCTTATCTCGAACTACACTACTAGAATTCTCATTCTAAAGCTTTCCTCCCAATTCTTCTAGATTCTTTTTTGAAATAGCTTAAAATTACAATTATGTTGGCGATGACTTTTTAACATATACCTATTTAAACTTTAGAGGGAAAAAAACAAAAAATAAACAACTACAGTAGGCTACCCTTATTGCGGAATAATAAAATGTGGAAGTCAAATTTATACTTTCATATAAAACCTAATAATGCTTTAATGCAAAGTCTAAGTCAAGATAATACAAAATTTGTACACCATCTCTATCAAGCTATAGCTACACTTGATCAAAATTCCAAAGAACCTCCTCAAAATCTATATCTATCTCAAGATTATCATTGCTAGTAGTAGTACAAGAAGAGTAAACCCCAGATGACATAACATCGGGCGACGTCATACGGCTACCGGAGGCTTCAAATGTTGCCGGAGTGAGATGATCATGATCATGATCATTGGGAAGAAAATAATCAGAGCTTGATGATTGAATTTGATCTTCAATTTTAGGATAGAAGCCGAAAACTACTTCCTCTTTGGTTTCCTGTTTTATTGATGGAAATGTATGATTTTGATCAAAACTAATATAATTAGAATTTCCATCCATTGGAGAATCCAATATTATTTGTGAAACTCTAGGAAAAGCTTTGCAAGTGTGATGTCCATAGTATGTTGTTCTAAATCGTTGTGGATTGTCTTGGATTTTTTGTACTTGTTTGCTTGCTTGACATTTCTGATCATATTTATGTGTGCACCTAAAGTAGTGCCTGCATACATATTCATTTTATTATTATTATAAATAAATAGATAAAAACAAATATAAAATATATGGATTAACTATATATCTATCACATCTACTCTGTAATTATTAAAATTTCAAACCTTGGATAAGTGGAATTAAGGATCTGTTTTTGTCCATATTTTCTCCAAGCATGACCATCATCCACCAAATCTGAGGATTCCTTTATGTTTGATTCTGAAGTTTTCCTGTATATTTTCCAAAACATTTATGAGAAATTTGTTTCTAAAATAACACAAGCTAATTATATAAGAGGTCATTTGATTGGGAACAAGTTATCCTGAAATTACTAATCTCGAGAAAAGCTATTTTGGGATAAGTTATTCTATATGTATATGAGATAACTCATGTCATTACTAAGGTATAAATAGTGAATAAATAATCTTACATTTGCCTAATAACTCAAACCAAGCCAAGCGCAAGATAAAATAGGCCTGTCTCACACCAAAGGACTCCTAATGGTGCAATGGTACTTTACGTGAGCTCTATGATTATTGTAATTTAATGAGTAGTACAATAAACTATATAAGAAATAGATAACCCCACGGCCCTCATCATGAATTCAATATGAACAAATCTTAATCAATCTAATTATCACCAATCCTTTATAGGGACCAACCAACCAACCTGAAATATTTCTAGCATTTGTGGAAGGACAAAATAGTCAATAACCAATCAACAACCAACCAAACTTCACAATAATTAACTAAAAGAGAACCAATCAAAACTTGTGACCATCAACGTTAAAAAGACTAAAATAACCTCCATGAAAAATTAGTAAGTAATGAAATTAATCAATCACCTTCTCTTGTAGCATCCTCTTCGATCTGAACTCTTGCAACTTCCACTAGAATAATCTTCCGGCGACTTGACCTCAACCGGCGTAGTGATGATGACATCGGAATTGTTTATAACGGAGAGAGTCTCAGAAAATGATTCCATAATTTTGGCAACTAATTCCTCAGCCATAATGTTTGCAACTTCACCACCAACAACAAGAGGTTTCTTGATCATCTCTTTTAGTCGTCGAGTAAATTCTCGACCACGAATTAACCCTTCGATTGCTCTGTTTAGATCAGTCGATGAGTTATCCATTTGTGTATTTTATAATTGTTTAGTAAGAAGTGAGCAAGAAGTTAAGAAAGATGAGGGGATATATATATATGGAAGAAAAGTTGGAAATGGTGAATTCTTAGTAAATTAATGGAAGCTTACAAGGAAAATTCCCCGTTACCTTAGCTTGTGGAAAAAACGACCCCCACGCGCACTAGTCGAATCTTTTGCTTTCCTCTCTAGTGATAATGACAATTATCGATCAGGTTCATGAACAATTTTGACCTGCATAAATATATATTACTATATAAGAAAAGAGAATAAGTATTCACCACAAATCAACATTTGTTTCAATAAGAAAAGGGAATAACTAATATATTTATAAAAAGAAATGACATATAAAATAAAGAGAGTATTGATTTTTCAAAATGGAAAAGGACAAAACACATATAAAATTAAAAGACATATAAAAAAAAGTTGGTTTAACTCTCAAACATAAAAAGTAACATATGTTATTAAAAACTTTAATAAAAAGTACTATAATTTACAATAAATAATAACTTAAAATATCTACAAGACAACAAAAAAAAGACTAATTTTTGTACTGCTTCTGTCACATAAATTAGGATTGGAATGATTTTAAAATTTTAATTTTTGTTATACATTATAAAATAGCCGAAAAATTGAATGATATAATTTTTTTAAACATAACCGAATGAATCGTCCTATCGATAACCCTAATGTTACTTCTACTCTGTTTATTTTTACTTAAATTTAGAAAGATATGCTTCATTTCTACCCTCAATCTTATCGCTACATTTATTTGCTATTTAGAATTGAAATTAAAAAGACAAATGACAAATAAGTTTCTATATTAGCTCACTTATGAGCAAAATATATTATAACAATATTTACTAATTTTATAACAATACATAAACTATACTCCCTCCGTCCCATATTAGATGGGCACTTCCAACTTTACACGGTGATTAAGAAATCATTAATACGTTGGAAGACTTCACCATTTTGCCCTTTGTTTATATCAATGCACATTGAAATAAGTTACAAAAAATACACATACAATATAGGAATGGTCATATTAATTGTAGGGGTAAAATGGAAAAGAATTAATTAATTCTATCCTAATTTAATAAGTACTCAAATAATATGAAAAAATAAATTTTAGTAGGATTCTCATCTAATATGGGACGGAGAGAGTATTAGTTTTTGAAAATGGAAAAGAACAAAACACATATAAAATTAAAAGACATATAAAAAAAAATTGGTTTAACTCTCAAACATAAAAAGTAACATATGTTATTACAAACTTTAATAAAAAGTATTATAATTTACAATAAATAATAACTTAAAATATCTACAAGACAACAAAAAAAAAGACTAATTTTTGTACTGCTTGTGTCACATAAATTAGGATTGGGATGATTTTAAAATTTTAATTTTGGTTATACATTATAAAATAGCCAAAAATTGAATGATATAATTTTTTTAAAAATAACCGAATGAATTGTCCTATCGATAACCCTAATGTTACTTCTACTCTGTTTATTTTTACTTAAATTTAGAAAGATATGCTTCATCTCTATCCTCAATCTTATCGCTACATTTATTTGCTATTTAAAATTGAAATTAAAAAGACAAATGACAAATAAGTTTCTATATTAGCTCACTTATGAGCAAAATATATTATAACAATCTTTACTAATTTTATAACAGTACATAAACTATACTCCCTCCGTCCCATATTAGATTGGCACTTCCAACTTTACACGGTGATTAAGAAATCATTAATACATTGAAAGACTTCACCATTTTGCCCTTTGTTTATAATGCACTTTGAAATGAGTTACAAAAAATATACATACAATATAGGAATGGTCATATTAATTGTAGGGGTAAAATGGAAAAGAATTAATTAATTTTATCCTAATTTAATAAGTGCTCAAATAATATGAAAAAATATTTTTAGTAAGATTCTCATCTAATATGGGACGGAGAGAGTAACAATATAACTTTATTAATATTGGAGTCGGGCAGCGTCCATGCTTTCTTTACTAGTATCAAAAGAAATGGTAAAGTTAAATTTATACGAGATCAAGGACAAGTGTATAAATGGGAATGAGAGTCGATCGTGTGAAGCTTTATTGGGGCTTCGATGATGCTATGGGTGTTGACTTCAGACAGTGATGGAGTCAGGAATTTTGGTTAAGAGTGTGCAATTTTTTTTCTCATTGGTATTAAGGATCTGCAAAATTAAATATACACGCATAGTAACTAACATTTAACCTTTGTTTGTACATCACATAATTATCCAGGCAAAGAATGTGCATCGAACCATCCTTCGCCTAAGGTGGCTTCACCCATGGTTCATAGTCAGTTAGGGACTTGATGAATAATGGATTCTTGGAGTTTAAGAGTATAAAGGTAACTTCCTTATATTTGATTGGAATTAGAATATTTTTATAAACGAAGAGAATAGACTATTCATAGATTACAAGATTGATCTAAAAAATTAACTAGCAAGAAAGTTTTATTCGAACTCTAAAGTATTAAGATCAATAGATGTTGGTCACGTGGTAATGGATATTACCCTTCTCTTTGATGAATTTTTCATTGCCAATATGTAATTTTAAGGAAAAAAATTAAAAAGACAAAAGGATCATTTGGCAAATTCCAAAAAATAGTTAATTTTAATGGATATATTTATTTTCCAAGAAAGTAGTAGCAAAGAATGAATGCGATTGCATTGGTTTGGAACGCGCTACAAAGAGCGTCAACATGCTTTTAGTCGTTAACTGATGACGTTTCTCAATGTTGTCACCCTAGTATCGTCATCCACGTGCCACCTGGCAAGATTAAATGTTAATTTCTGTTAATACTTAATTAAGTGCAATTGGTTTATTTATTTAATTTTAATCATAACTGCAAGTGGTAGTCCGTATCCCTTGGGGATTACAGATAGACAAAACTTTTCATTTAAATGACCAATATGACCTTTCTTGTCTCAAACAAATTTCAAAATAATTATGTAAACCATAAATAAGACAAACTATTGTTAGTTGAATATGTACACATGATCATCATCAATCTCTATAATAAAAAAAACAGTTTTTAATGTATATAAAATAAATGGATTAAATCCTCTAAAACCGGAAAAAAAAATTAAAAAATTAGTAGGGAACAACTATAAGTAAAGTAGAGCAGGTGGATTATTACATTACTTGACTATAATTATAAGTAATTAAGTGATAGATGGAACGTTTCAACATCTAATATAAGATTTTGAATCATAATATCAAAACAACAACTGAATTGAACTTGTCAAGATATTCTTTTTTCCTCGTCCAAACTTTTCTCTTTAATGTTTGACTTGAGAGGCTAAATGAATGTTCAAAAAGTTAAAATTATTGAGAACAAAATATAATTAGGATTCTAATCGTACAAATGATGTTTTTCTTGATGGGAGTACTAAAATTCATAGTAGGGTAGAGACAGATTCAAAATTAAAATTTATAAGTTAAAAATTTAAAAATTTTAAGTTCAATCTATTATATTTAAAAGTTATAAGTTCATATCTGTTATCAATTAAAGGTAAATTTATACACATAAATTAATGTTTCCATGTTAAAAGTATTGTATTCAAATAAATTGAATAGCGTAACATTAGATTTGGATCATCCATTAGATTTGTCACGGTATTGTTTAGATGTTTTCTATTGTGTAAATAAGGCAAGATATTTATTGAATTGACTTCTTTTTTTTAATCCAAAATAATTCAATTATTATTTATTATACGGTATAATTCTTTTGGCTCCATGTGAGAAATCGGAAGAAAAACAACTAGCTCCATTTGAGGTAGATAGAAAAGATATATATACACGTCACATGAAAAATTGAAATAAAATATAATCAAAAATGAAAAATGGTGATTCTTTTAAAATAATCTAAAACAAAGGTACATCATTCTTTTTGAAGCGAAGAAATTACTAACCAGTAAATTGTCTAGTATAATAGGAACCTTCAAGAATGTCTATGTCGTCCCAACTGAAGGTTTTAGATTGACTCACACACACTCACACTCACACTCACACACTCACACACTCACACTCAAGAGTTTGCTAAACTAAACTATAGTTAGAAGGGTGGTTAGGTTTGAACAGAGTAAGAAGGGAAGGAATAATGTCATGTGTTCACACTACACACTTTGTCCCAACTCCCAATATTCTGTTCACAGTTCACACCTTCGACTTGGACTTGGACTTGGACTTGTTAAATTGTTTGTAGACCTCACACTAACTATGAATGTGTACAGAAAAGGACAACACTATTTGCTGGAGAATCTATTGCTACCATTTAATTCATTAACTATTCCTCTCCATCTCATTTAATGTAAATTTTATAGCTTGTAGTGTAAAATATTTGTCGGGCTGTAAATTATTTATTTGGTTCAATTTTACTTGTCATATTTTGACTTGGCATACTCATTAAAAAAATAAATATTGATATAGATATTTTATCAAACTGTCCCTATTATATGACCCCTTGAAAAATGATTTGGAAAATAAGTATTTAATATCGAGAGTAACACATGAAAAAGAATTATTATCTTTTTTTAATATATTAAAAGTGACAGGTAAAAATAAAAATTTATTTTAAGAATAAGTGACAAGTAAAAGTGAACAGATGAAGTATTTCATTAGGGATAAAAAGAGAACTTTAAAGTTTGATTATTTCGACATTTTTTTAGACAAATTTTTAAAAAATGTTACTAGCATAAAAAGTATTTATTATTGCAACTTCCTATTTGTTGTCTGCTCCATTCACAGGACCCCATTAATTCATAGAGCTTTTGACTTGCAACTTGGGTCGTTTTGTTGGCAACAAGTTAATTTTAGAATTAATTATCTTGGTATAAGTTATTTTGAGATAATTATTCTATTATATATATTAAATAATTTATTCCATCATTAAGAAATAAATGATGGGATAAATAATCAAGACTACCTAGTATTTCCTATTAAATGTAGGATAAAATAATCTTGCATTGTATCCCTGAAATTATTATACATTATATCTCACACTAGTTGACTCATTAGTCTACCAAATTTACTAAGGGTCTATTTGAAAAGTCATCAGGTAATTGGAATTGGTGTAATTGTAGGATAAATAATTATCAGTAAACAATCTAGTAATTACATTGATATGTTGTTTGCCACAATGTAATTACAGTGTAATTACAAATGTACAATTGGTTGCACAATAACAATCAGAAGGTTATATTAAATTTTAAGATAGAAGTTAATTATCTAAAATTAAAAATTTATATTAGACATGTAAGAGACTTTATAAATGATATTTGAATTAAATAATGAAGATATATATTATCTTTTGAAAATGTATTAATCAACAAACATATGTTCTTTATTATATAAAAAAATCGATTTATGTTTTTCAAGTTATTATATATTAATTAAATTAATAATAAAAACTAAAAATACAGAAATTTTGTCAACATCATACATACATGTTTACAAAAATATTATATTGTAAATATAATGTCATAAATTATGAAAATATTTGAAAAAAAGATAATCTATCAAATCTAATTAAAAAATAAATGACTTGCAATTTTAAGCATCAACTCAATACTACTAAAACAAATGTAATTGAAAATATAACGTAAGTTCTTAATTCTAAAAGAAATTTAATGTAATACTCATATGCCAAATTTTAACATAATGTACATAAATGTGATCTTAAAAAAACGTAAATCTATAGCCTTTTATTACAATAAATTTTCCTTCAATTTAAAAATTAGAATACTAAAAAAATTATGCTAGTGAAAAAAATAAAAATAGAATAAATATAAAAAATCTCATGGAATCATAAGAAGTAAATGCTAAGAATAAAAAGGAAATGAAATATAAGTAATATAAAATAAAAAAATATATATTTCTAGAAGAATGAAAACAAAAAATAATTTAAAATAATAGAACTAAGAATAAATCATATATATATATATATATATATATATATATAAGAGAACCTTAGGCCCGCCTACGTAGCGTCACCACAAACCAAAATTTTCTTTTAATTTATTTATTTTAAAAACTAGTCTTCCCCTTTCATGAAAAGTTGTGACTTTAATGAAGAGTTGCGACTTTTATGAAAAATTGTGTCTTTTATGAAAAGTTGCAACTTTAATGAAGAGTTGCAACTTTTATGAAAGGTTGTGACTTTTCCGAAGAATTGCAACTTTCCCAAATAGTTGTAACATTTCTGATAAGGCCCAATAATCATTTGTTCACACTACTCTTTGTTGTCTATAAATAGAGAGATCTCCTGATCTCATTTTAAAACAACGAAAATTCTGAATCTCCTTTTCTTCTTCTTCACAATTAAATATTTGTGTACGTTGCTTCTGTTGAATGACTCACTGACATCATTGCTTATGTTACAGATCCTGATATGTATTTTTACAGCCATTAATTTATGTTTATGTTATTAAAGATAAATGATAAGGTATAATAATTTTTATTTTTCTTTACATTATTAATGTTTGTTACTACGTAATCTTGTATGTAAGATAATATAGTGTTTTAGTTTTAATGCCTAATAGGTTCTAAATATTATTTTATATATTCCGTGATATTAAATTTTCGCGCGAAGCGCGAATAATTTTACTAGTTAAAACAATAAAATAAAATAAAAAAATAAAACAAGAAATTAAAAAGTAACCAACTTGTAATTACACCATGTAATTAGCCGGAGTTCACAGCCCCTCTTTGAGAAATGAAGAGTGTAATTATCCCCTCCCAATTACATCCAATTATTTGTTGACCAAGTAATTACATGGTTAACCAAACATGCAGGCGATGTAATTACACCCAATTACACCAAATCCAATTAGTAGGTCGACTTTCCAAACATGCCCTAAGTAAACAAAGAAGGTAAAGAATCCAAAAAAGGTTTTACGATCTAGATTTGGGATCCAAGTATGAGTTTGATTCGGTAATTTTATTGCAGTTAACACCTATCCTAACTCTTATTACTTATAATCAACATAAAGACAGATAATGTGATACATAAAATTCATTCTCAACTTTTTCATGAAATTTACTTTAGCAATATGACTTTATGTATGATTGTTTACCCTCTTATTAATGTTTGAAGGGAATTTAATACTCTTTTTAAATTGAAGAACTAATCTTATTGACGTGCAGTGTATTACACATGCCGTCACGTTATTTTCCACCTCAAAATCTTTTTTTCTTTCATTTCACTTTCTCGCACTTCCATCATCTCCTTTGCTCATATGATTTTGCACAAAGATGTCATGTTGGATGCAATCCATATTGACTTAAGGCTGCTCACTAAAAGCGAACTTCAAAGGATGCAAGGGTTGTTCACGAAGATAAAAGTTCTTGAGCTTGTGTTGATCGATCATAAAGAAAGGATTTCATACCTTGAAGTTTGTTTGGATAGACCTTGTTGAGAACCAAATTAAGGGCTTCCACATATGGATGATAGCATTGAAGGTTAAAGGGAAGACAATGGAAGAATATGGTGAGTTTGGCGACACAAGTGTCTAATTTGCTGACACGCCAAAGTCCTCATCTGCGGCAAAATTAACCATTGATGGACATGAGTTTGGTGATGACGCTGTCCTTTTGGATGACACACTAAAGTTATTAATTGGCAATGGGATTACTAAGCTCGTCAATGTACATTTTTTGGGTCACCTTTGAGTCTTGTGTAATAATTAGCCTAAAATTATAAACAGCTAGTTTAGGTTCTCATTTTTGTGGATTGCTTTGAATATTGGTATTGAACCTCTTGAAAAAAGTGTTTGTGAGTTTGGTACAAGCTTTGGTTAAATATTTGTATAGAAACATTGATTGCGAGGTGAATCAATTTTTCTCAAGGTCATCGTAAGAGGTAGGTGCTTCATGTAGGATTAATGACTTTAGGTCTTAATTAATATACCTCTTGATTGCTTTCTATCTTTACTTTCTTTTCTTTGATTTTCACATTTTCCCATAATTCGTAGATAGAATTACATCAATGTTCATTTTCATCTCAATAGATAAACAAATGAGGCTTCTACTATTTCGGTTCCTCAAATCCTATATATATATATATATATATATATTGAAACGACCCCAAAAATGCCCGAAAATGTGCTTCGGAAACACCTAGAAATGTAATTTCCATATATCTCAAAATCAGTGCATGATTTCGGAAATTCGACTTCATATTCTTATTCAGGGGGTCAAATAAATGGGTCTAACCCGAATTTTAGAGCAACCGTATCAAAATTCGAAAATCGCAAAAAATGCGATTTGGAGGGTCAACTTTAAAGAGGCATATCTCTTAGCACACAAGGAACTGGAAGGGCCACTACCTATTAAATTAAAGCCCTTTGAGTTAGCTTTCCAACGCACTTGGTTTCACCTCATTCCGAGTTAGGATGAGGGAGTTATGACCATTTTCGTAAAACCTGTCTCGGCAGAATTGCAAATTCCAGTAAGCTTTTTTTTTTAGCGGGTTGGGGACATTTTTTATAAATGTCCCATACTTAGTCATATTTTTTTTACTTCAAAACACTCTCTAAGCCCTCTCCAAAATTCCACCAAGATCTTCAACCAAATTCAAACATCTCAAGCTCTAATTCCGGATTCAAGACTCAATCTCAAGCTTCAATTCTCCATTCCAATCTTCATCAAGGATTCTCCAAAGTTGAGGTATGTGGGTTTGATTGTGGAAACCTTCCTTTCCACAAGTCCAACCATTTATCCTCTATTTTTGCTTCAAGTTTATGGGTCCTTATGGTTATTTATGAACTCTTGAAGTATGGAATTACTACTACACACCCTATTATGGTCTATTTTGCATATTATCATGAAATGGAATTATTATGTGATGTTTATGGTTTTTATGCTTCCATGATCAAATTATGAAGGTTGATTTATATATATGTATGTTGTTGGTGGGCTGATTTATATGGATTTTGGAATTGGTTGGACTTAGTACTCTTGAATTACATGATTTTATTTACATGAACAATAGCCCACCATGTGTTTGATAAAATGCCCACTTATAGAATTCTTAGGAAATGGAAGGTCCAATGTACGTCCTATGAGTCGGATGGTCATATAATCATTGAAATGATGATGAAATGGATACATGTATATGATTTTCTCTATATAAGTGTTGTGAGTCGACCAAGCCTAGCTCGGGGGGTTGTAGGCCCGGGTAACCGTATCGAGGGGTTGGTACCTTGGTTGCCTAGTACGGGGGGTAGTAGGCCCGTATAACCACATCGAGGGGTTTGTACCTTGGTCCCTAGCTCGGGGGGTGGTAGGCCCGGGTAACCACATTGAGGGGTTTGTACCTCTTTCGCCTCTCCAAGGGGGTGGTAGGCCTTGGAAATACTATATTGATGGTCACTCACCACACATGTACTACGTCCCACTAAATATGATTTTTATGTAAGCATCATTATACATATCATTTCTCTAATGTGCTATCTATCGGGTATGATTATGCATTTTTCCTATGATGTCCATCTATTGTAGCATTGCATTGCATCCCATATACTTAGTACATTCAAACGTACTAATGCATACTCTATGCCTACATGATGTCACCATGTAGGGACCGGAGCACCGCTTGACCATCCTCCTCCGCGTGGCTAATACGATTTTCTATCGAGGTTATTGGTGAGTCCTCCATTTCGGGGACGTTACTTATGATCTTTTGCTATGTCAGAAGATAAGGCGGAGTTGGCGGCCTACCAACTAAAAGGGGTGGCCCAAATATGGTACAACCAATGGAAGGAAGAGAAGGGGGCAAACTATGTGGTGCCTTGGGAAGAGTTCAAAACGGCTTTCCTTAATCGATTCTTTCCTCTTGAACTGAGGGAAGCCAAATTGGTGGAGTTCATGAATTTAAAACAAGGGTCTATGAGTGTGAGGGAGTATGCCCTCAAGTTTAACCAACTTTCAAGATATGCTCCACACTTGGTTGCCGACTCACGATCTAGAATGAACAAATTCGTGATGGGTGTGTCCGACCTAGTGAGTGAAGAATGCCGGTCCGCAATGTTAATTAGTGACATGGACTTGTCCCGCTTGATGGTCTATGCCGAACAAATGGAGGAGGAGAAGTTGAGAAAGAGGAGGGGTCATGAGGCCAAGAGGACCCGTTTTGAGGGCAAGTTCTAAAGTCGAAGGGGAGGCCGGTTTCATCAAGGCCAAGGGTCTTCTCATGCGCCCGATAAGGGGTTTGCCAATGGTGTTCCAAGGGCCCAAGGTGTTGGTGGTATGAGTCCTATTGATGTATGTCCGAAGTGTGGTAAGGGGCATGGTGGCCCGTGCTTGAGAAATACCGGTGCTTGCTACAGTTGTGGGGAAATGGGGCACAAGGCAATGGATTGTCCTCGAAATCGCAACAAGGGTAAGGAGGTCCGTCCACAAGGTGCCAATGCGGTTCCTTTGGGGAGAGGGAGCCGACAAGATGGTGCCCCAAGGCACAATCGATTTTATGCTTTGCATGGGAGGCAAGGGGTCGATGAAGTCCCCGACGTCGTTACCGGTATGTTGAAAATCTTTGACTTTGATGTATATGCATTAATTGATCCGGGTGCCTCTCTTTCTTTTGTCACCCCCTTAGTTGCCAAAAAGTTTCATGTTGAGCCCGACTTGTTGCGTGAGTCATATAAGGTGTCTACTGCTATTGGTGCATATATTGTTGCTAGGAAGGTCTATAGAAATTGTCCTATTTGCATCTTGCATAAAATATTGCCTTGTGATCTTGTTGAGTTGAACATGGTCGATTTTGATGTTGTTCTTGGGATGGATTGGTTGCATGCATACTATGCTTCCATTGATTGTAGAACCCGTAGGGTCAAATTCCAATTCCCTAGTGAACCCATTCTTGAATGGGAAAGCCAAAATGTGGTAGTCAAGGGTAGGTTCATCTCTTGCATTAAAGCCCGTAAGTTGATCTCTAAGGGGTGTCTCTATCACCTTGTGAGGGTTAGATATGTGGAGTCCAAAACCCTTCTTATAGAGTCGGTTCCGATCGTAAATGAATTCCTTGATGTCTTTCCTAATGACCTTCCCGGTGTTCCTCCCGAAAGGGAAATAGATTTTGGCATAGACCTCCTCCCCGATACTCAACCCATTTCTATTCCCCCTTACCGTATGGCCCCGGCGGAGTTAAAGGAGTTGAAGGAACAATTGAGGGACTTGTTGGAGAAGGGTTTTATTAGGCCTAGCCAATCACCATGGGGTGCACCGGTGTTGTTTGTGAAGAAGAAAGATGGGTCCCTTAGGATGTGTATTGATTACCGGCAACTCAATAGGGTCACCGTCAAGAATAAATATCCTCTTCCTAGGATTGATGACTTGTTCGACCAATTGCAAGGGGCTAGCCACTTCTCTAAGATTGATCTTCGGTCCGGGTATCATCAAGTGAAGGTGAGGGAGTGTGACATTCCCAAGACAGCCTTCCGGACTAGGTATGGGCATTATGAATTTGTGGTCATGTCCTTTGGGTTGACCAATGCACCGGCTATCTTCATGGACCTAATGAATAGGGTCTTTAAACCCTACCTTGATTCCTTTGTTGTGGTCTTCATTGATGATATTTTAATCTATTCGCATAGCGAGGAAGAACATATGGGTCACTTGAGGGTTGTGTTGCAAAGATTGAGAGAGGAGAAGTTGTATGCCAAGTATGAAAAGTGTGAATTTTGGTTGAGGGAGGTTGCCTTCCTAGGTCATGTGGTGTCGGGGGATGGTATTAAGGTAGACCCTAAGAAGACCGATGTGATTAGAAATTGGCCTAGGCCATTGACCCCGTCGGATATTAGGAGCTTCTTGGGCTTAGCGGGTTACTACCGGAGATTTGTGAATGGGTTTTCTTCTATTGCTTCTCCCATGACTAAGTTGACACAAAAGAAGGCTAAGTTTGAGTGGACCGACGAGTGCGAAAGGAGTTTTCAAACCTTGAAAGATAAACTTGTGTCCGCTCCTATATTGTCACTACCGGATGGGCTTGAGGGATTTGTTGTGTATTGTGATGCTTCTAGAGTTGGCTTGGGTTGTGTCCTAATGCAAAATGGTAAGGTGATAGCCTATGCTTCTAGACAACTCAAAGTGCATGAAAAGAACTATCCTACGCATGATCTTGAATTAGCCGCGGTGGTGTTTGCTTTAAAGATTTGGCGTCATTACTTGTATGGGGTACATGTTGATGTGTTCACCGATCATAAGAGCCTCCAATATGTCTTCACCCAAAAAGATCTCAACTTGAGACAAAGAAGGTGGCTAGAATTTCTTAAAGATTATGATATGAGTGTGCATTATCATCCCGGTAAAGCTAATGTGGTGGCGGATGCTTTGAGTAGGGTGTCTATGGGTAGCCTAGCTCATGTTGATATTGGTGATAGGGAAATGGCTAGGGAGGTGCATCGGTTGGCTAGGTTGGGGGTTAGGTTGGAAGAGGTTGGTAATGGTGGTGTGGTCGTTGTTGATGGTGCTAGGTCTTCCTTGGTTGATGAGGTGATAGCAAAACAAGATCTTGACTCTTCCTTGTTAGAATTGAAGGCCTTGGTGAAAGAGGGCAAGGTGGAAGTTTTCTCCCAAGGGGGAGATGGTGCCCTTAGGTACCAAGGTAGGTTGTGTGTGCCTTGTGTTGATGGTTTGAGGGAGAAAATTCTTGAGGAGGCTCATAATTCTTCCTACTCCATTCACCCCGGTTCCACCAAAATGTATAGAGATTTGAGGGATGTGTATTGGTGGGGAGGCATGAAGAAGGACATTGCCAAATTCGTCTCCGGTTGTCATAGTTGTCAACAAGTCAAGGCCGAACATCAAAGGCCGGGTGGTCTAACCCAAGACATAGAGATTCCTACTTGGAAGTGGGAAGAAATTAATATGGATTTTGTAGTTGGTTTACCCAAGACTAGAAAAGGTTTTGATTCTATTTGGGTGGTGGTTGATAGGATGACAAAATCGGCTCATTTTCTACCGGTAAAGACAACATATGGGGCGGAAGATTATGCAAGGTTATATATTCATGACTTGGTAAGGTTGCATGGGATTCCTCTATCCATCATATCGGACCGTGGTACTCAATTTACTTCACACTTTTGGAAGTCCTTTCAAAGGGGTCTAGGTACGAGAGTTAAGCTTACTACGGCCTTTCACCCGCAAACGGATGGACAAGCCGAAAGGACTATCCAAACACTTGAGGATATGCTTAGGGCTTGTGTATTGGAGCTTAAGGGTAGTTGGGATGATCATCTTCCATTGATTGAGTTTGCCTATAACAATAGCTATCATTCTAGCATCGGTATGGCTCCTTTTGAGGCTCTCTATGGGAGGCGTTGTAGATCACCGGTTGGGTGGTTTGAGGTTGGTGAGGTGGCCTTGTTAGGACCAGATCTAGTTATGGAGGCTCTTGAGAAGGTTAGGATGATTAGAGAAAGGTTGAAGACGGCCCAAAGTCGCCAAAAGTCCTATGCCGATGTGAGGAGAAGGGCTCTTGAATTCCAAGTTGGTGATTGGGTCTATTTGAAGGTGTCACCCATGAAGGGTGTGGTTCGTTTTGGTAAGAAGGGCAAGTTGAGCCCAAGATACGTGGGTCCTTATAAGGTGATGAGGAGAATTGGCAAGGTAGCTTATGAGTTGGAATTGCCTAGCGAAATGAATTTGGTTCATCCGGTATTTCATGTGTCTATGTTGAGGAAGTGTGTGGGTGATCCGAATGCCATTGTGTCTCTTGATGTTGTGGGTGTTGTTGAAGATAATTTGACCTATGAAGAGGTTCCGGTCCAGATTTTAGATAGACAAGTGAAGAGGTTGAGAAACAAAGATGTGGCTTCCGTTAAAGTCCTTTGGAGAAATCAACAAGTTGAAAGTGCTACTTGGGAGGCCGAAGCGGACATGCAAAGGCGATATCCTTATCTTTTCCAATCCACTCAAGCCTAAGGTATTAATTTAAGCCCTTTATAAAATCTCAGGTCTTAAGTTCAGCCCCCATGTCATTGCATACATTCATGTTTAAATTGACAAGTTCATTGTGGTTTTACAACTATGTTGAGGTTTTTGAAATAAGATGTAAGTGCATTGTTGCATCCTTATGTGGGCTGATATTGCCATGTTTGTGTCCCTCATGTATGTTTCTTTAACATTCGGGGACGAATGTTCCCAAGGGGGAGATATTGAAACGACCCCAAAAATGCCCGAAAATGTGCTTCGGAAACACCTATAATTGTAATTTCCATATATCTCAAAATCTGTGCATGATTTCGGAAATTCGACTTCATATTCTTATTCATGGGGTCAAATTGAGTGGGAAATGGGTCTAACCCGAATTTTAGAGCAACCGTATCAAAATTCGAAAATCGCAAAAAATGCGATTTGGAGGGTCAACTTTAAAGGGGCATATCTCTTAGCACACAAGGAACTGGAAGGGCCACAACCTATTAAATTAAAGCTCTTTGAGTTAGCTTTCCAACGCACTTGGTTTCACCTCATTCCGAGTTAGGATGAGGGAGTTATGACCATTTTCGTAAAACCTGTCTGTGCAGATTTGCAATTTCCAGTGAGCTATTTTTTTTAGGCGGGTTGGGGACGTTTTTTATAAAAAGGGGATATGTCCCATACTTAGTCATTTTTTTTAACTTCAAAAACACTCTCTAAGCCCTCTCCAAAATTCCACCAAGATCTTCAACCAAATTCAAACATCTCAAGCTCTAATTCCGGATTCAAGACTCAATCTCAAGCTTCAATTCTCCATTCCAATCTTCATCAAGGATTCTCCAAAGTTGAGGTATGTGGGTTTGATTGTGGAAACCTTCCTTTCCACAAGTCCAACCATTTATCCTCTATTTTTACTTCAAGTTTATGGGTCCTTATGGTTATTTATGAACTCTTGAAGTATGGAATTACTACTACACACCCTATTATGGTCTATTTTGCATATTATCATGAAATGGAATTATTATGTGATGTTTATGGTTTTCATGCTTCCATGATCAAATTATGAAGGTTGATTTATATATATGTATGTTGTTGGTGGGCTGATTTATATGGATTTTGGAATTGGTTGGACTTAGTACTCTTGAAATACATGATTTTATTTACATGAACAATAGCCCACCATGTGTTTGATAAAATGCCCACTTATAGAATTCTTAGGAAATGGAAGGTCCAATGTACGTCCTATGAGTCGGATGGTCATATAATCATTGAAATGATGATGAAATGGATACATGTATATGATTTTCTCTATATAAGTGTTGTGAGTCGACCAAGCCTAGCTCGGGGGGTTGTAGGCCCGGGTAACCGTATCGAGGGGTTGGTACCTTGGTTGCCTAGTACGGGGGGTAGTAGGCCCGTATAACCACATCGAGGGGTTTGTACCTTGGTCCCTAGCTCGGGGGGTGGTAGGCCCGGGTAACCACATTGATGGGTTTGTACCTCTTTCGCCTCTCCAAGGGGGTGGTAGGCCTTGGAAATACTATATTGATGGTCACTCGCCACACATGTACTACGTCCCACTAAATATGATTTTTATGTAAGCATCATTATCCATATTATCTCATCAATATGCTATCTATCGGGTATGATTATGCATTTTGCCTATGATGTCCATCTATTATTGCATTGCATTGCATCCCATATACTTAGTACATTCAAACGTACTAATGCATACTCTATGCCTACATGATGTCACCATGTAGGGACCGGAGCACCGCTTGACCATCCTCCTCCGCGTGGCTAATACGATTTTCTATCGAGGTTATTGGTGAGTCCTCCATTCCGGGGACGTTACTTATGATCTTTTGCTATGTATAAGACTTTTTTTTTTTTGTTATGTATTGACTATGTGGGTGAGTCCGGTAGTTTGTCTTGGCCCCCGCTAAGTATCCATGTTTGGTGGTGTTGGACAAGTTATGTATTATGCTTGAGCTTGACTCATCTATGGTATTTATGTATCATTTCTTCTTTTTTTTCTTGCTACCTTAGTCCCGATTTCCCCCTTGATTATGCTTATCGCTTATGGTCATTTTAATTGCTTCCGCGACCAAGGATGTGTAATGATACGCTATGAGGCTTGTTTGGGGTTCCTTCGGGTTCCCCATTCGCCGGTCACGTCTAGGCCCTAGGCTTGGGTCGTGACATATATATATATATATACACACTTTACTTTATTGGGGAGTTTCTCTAACCGACAACCATCATTATAAGCCTTGTGATTTTACACCAACTCGCCCACATTGCTGGAGTATAAAGCCTATAATCCACTTGGGAGACTGAGGATGATATGCGAAAAAGATATCCAGACCTTTTTATCGATTCAAGTACCCTTGCTTACCCTCACTATTTTTTAGCCGTTCAAGGATGAACAATTTTTAAATTGGTATTTGATGTAAAAAACATTAGGTCGTTTTGATTACTAGAGCTTCTTAATTATTCCAGAAAATACTATTTCAATAGATTCTAAATGAGTATTTTAGACTATTCACTAACTATGATTATTTAGTTGACAAATATTTATTAAATAATTAATTTTTATTAGTTGATGATTATGTCATGACTCAAAGTACACCTTAGACGTGATGTGACATCACATGGCGTATAGGACCACAAGAGGCCCTACACAAGCCGCTTAGCATACATCATACAAGATAATAGAATTAAAGAGTTCAAAAGATAGCATTTCATATTTGAAAAGAGTTTGACAAAAGTAGCGGAAGTCTAACATAAGTCTCAAAGCCATCTATTATATCAAAGGAGTGATTGAGATGTAACCTATACATCACATACATCATCCAAAATGAAAAGATATGAAATCAATAAAAGAATCTTGGCCCTTGGATCATGAAGACTCAACAATCTTCACTATCTATACAAGATCACTAACCACGAGTGTGGGAGGTAGGAGCGTCGGATCCTACATTAGGTAAAGCAATGTACGCACAAGTATGCATTAGTACATGAAATGTACCATGTATGATAACAATGCATAAGAGTAATGAAATCATGCTAAAAGGAATTTATATGACATGCAATGACCAAGCTAAATCATGAATTAACATGTTAGAAAACATAAGTCATAACCATGGTCAATGCAAGCTAGAAATATTTGAAACACATTTAAGATACTCTTAGAAAGTAACCTTAGTTAATCATTGTGGGAGATTTACATTTAACCGACATAGACCATGTAAGCTATAACGTGGAATCCAGTGTCTGCCCCACACCGAAAAGGGGTGTCCTACAAAAATCTTGAGCTAAAGTAGATCCACTAGTTAATGTCTATCTAAGACAATCCTATGGTGGCACATAGTTATGGGACATGTCTAATCACCACTTATCCACTCGGTCCTAAGCATAAATCCCCCAAATTAGTCATTAATCTTAACTTATCTTATCACTTTGGAACATCGATAGTTGCCGCTTGTCTTATCATCCATGGAAGGGCACATCAAGCATCCAATCTAAGCTAGAGTTCATTAGAATAGCTCCTAATTCTTGATTCAAAGTTTAGTTGAGAAAACCTTTCAACCCTATGAGTCCTTCATGTGAGAAAATCCGTTCACATTCATGTTTTGAGTAGTATGTGAGAAATCCTTTCACAACAACAACAACAACATCGATGCTTCACTCTCAAAGCAACCTTAAATCATTTATATAAATTTCATAAAGAAACTTGCATATCTTCATAAATTCATCTTTATTGTTTAAAAGCCCCATCATATGATCATAGTCAAGAAATCATGGATTACACATAGGTTCATAGGAATTCAAATTAAAAACATGTAATTACTTTAATTCATGCATAAAAAGACATAAAACAATCAATTGGATCATAATTGAGATGAACCCCTGAGATAAAAGAAAACCTTAACTTCAATTGGAGAATTCTAACTTGTAAAATTAAAGAATTTAGGAAACCTATTTAGGAGAGACTGATTCTTATCGTGACCAATGACACTAACCTACGGTACGAGTATCTACGATCGTTGATAATATAGTAACCCAACTAAAGGTTGGGGTCCTGTCCCAAGGGAGGGTTTTGAGAATTAATAAAAAAATAAAATTAAGTTCTAACTAGTCATAGGTAAAGACATTAATGATTAAAATCATAGTAAATTAAGGGGGGTGACACACAATTGTCAAATATCAATTTGGGGTTTTGTCACAAGTAGTACAAACAACAAAAATAACAAGAAAATCAAGTATGGGGACAAGTTCTTCGGGTGTGACCGCAATACAAGTTGAGATAAATAGTTGGGTATATGCTTTCGATAGGAGATTTGAAAGATAATAGTGACTAGGCTAAGCTTTAGATGGAAATAAGTTCCCTCTCAGGCAACTTACCCCGTTTCAAATGCGTTTCTCTCGGACACCCATTTGCCGCACGAAGGCCAGCCTATGCCTTACACCACTCATTCTCTCGAGCTGAGTGTTAGGATACGGGATTAGGGCTCACCCTCTCGGGCTGAAACTCATGTTGACCTATTCCTTAGGCCATCAGTCTAGCGGTCTTGGTTTCGCGACCTCCCTCTCGAGCAAGCCGAAAATACATGGGTGATTTTGTATTTGCAACTACATACCCATTAAATTAATCGAAAACCACTAGGTGAAATCACCATTAAAATACATCTAACCTATCAGCAAGCAACACCCAACAACAATATCAACACATATTTGCTAAATCACACCCCAAGAATGGGGGTTTTTAGCCACACATCAAGAAATAACAAAATACACCTAAAATGATACTAAAATCAAATGGGTATAAGGAATTAAACCTTGATTTAAGCAAAGGAAGAAGAATGGAGAAGACCTACTTCTAACTTGGGAAAGATGAAATCATTCTTTCTTCAAGTCTCCCAAAAAACCCTCTCCAAACTTGAGAGAAAATATCCAAAAAAGTACTATTCTATTATGAAAATTAAACTAAATGTTCGACTCTATTGTCCCACACAAAAACTAGGCCAAGAGTTTAGTATTTATAGACTTCAGAAAATAGTACTGGCGGATTGCTCGGCGAAGTTAGTTGCGAACGCCGAATGACTCGGCGATTTGCCCTTCTTCTAGTTCATCACCATTTGTGCTTTGCCTTAAGCATGTGTGTGTTCTGGATCATTGGGCGGTATACTTCTGCTTCGCGGAACTGATCGGTGAAACACCAACTGCTCGTTTCAACGCCTTTTTTATCCTTCTCCTTCAGGGCTTCGCCTACTGGAACAAAGGGCGGAGTGCATCCCTTTGGCGAATCGCCAAAGCATGCTTGGCGATGCTCAGGTTTCAGCTTCTTCGTTCTTTTCAACCTTTTTGTTCCTTTTTGCGCCTAAGTGTCCATGCTTCCACTAAAACTTCAAATACCTGAAACTTAAGTGTTTTCATCAGATATTTAGACTAAACAAGCATTTGAGGACACTATTTTTATTAAAATAAAATCCTAAATGAGTCCAATTTGTGGACTCATCAACACCCCAACTTAAACTTTTATTTGTCCTCAAGTAAAACTCAAGCTCAGCAGTTCAAATAGGATGTCTCAAATAGTGCTACACAAGACTAAATCATGAACATAGACAACAAGACTCAAATTACTCATGCAAAGATCAATTGTGTACTCAAAGATTCAAGTTGTGACATGATGCTTATCGTGACCAACGACACTATCCTACGGTATGAGTGCCTACGATTGTCGATAATATAGTAACCCAACCAAGGGTTGGGGTCGTGTCCCAAGGGAGCGGTTTTGAGATTCGATAGAAAAATAGATTTTGCATTCTAGCTAGTTGTAGCTAAAGACATTTGCGATAAAAAACATTGTAAATTAAAAGGGGCGACACAAAAATGTCAAATATCAAAGGGGTTTTTGTAACAAGTACTAAAACAACAAAATAAATAAGAAAAACAAGTATGAGGAAAAGTTCTTGGGATGTGACCGCAATATAAGTTGAGATAAATTGTTGGGTACATGCTTTCGATAGGAAATTTGCAAAATAATAGTGACTAGGCTAAGCTTTAAATGGAAATAAGTTCCTCTCGGGCAACTTACCCAGTTTCAAATGCGTTCCTCTCGGACACCCATTTTCCGCATGAAGACCAGCCTACGCCTTACCCCAATCACTCTCTCGAGCTGAGTGTTAGGATATGGGACTAGGGCTCACCCTCTCGGGCAGAACCTCATGTCGACCCACTCTTTAAGCCATCAGTGTAGTGGTTTCGGTTTCGCTACCTCCCTCTCGGGCAAGCTGAAAACACATGGGTGGCTTTGTATTTGCAACTACAAACCCTTTAGATTAAACCACAACCACTAGGTGAAATCACCATTAAAATACATCTAACCTATCAGCAAGCAAGACCCAACAAGAATATCAACCCATATTTGCTAAATCATACCCCAAGAATGGGGGTTTTTGGCCACACATCAAGAAATAAGAAATTATACCTAACATATAATGAAATCAACTGGGTATAAGAAATTAAACCTTAAATTAAGCAAAGAAAAATGAATAGAGAAGACCCACTTCCAACTTGGGGAAGAAGAACCCCTTTTTTCGAGTCTCCACTAACCCACCACAAACTTGAGAGAAAAAATATAGAAAAATACTATAGACTAATAATAATTTTTTACTTTAAAATTGTTCTCCCCTTAAAAATGTTCGTCTAACTAGTATTTATAGTTTTCACATATTGTGCTGCGGAGGATTGTTCAGCGACATTAGTCGAGATCGCCGATGAACTCGACGATCCTCCTTTTGGTCAGCTCATCGCCTTCAGTGTCTTGCCTTTAGCATCCTCGCATTCTGGATCATTGGGCGGTACAGTACTGCTTCGTGGAACTGATCGGTGACTCGCCGACTGCTTCTTTCCTCGCCTTTTGATCCACTTCCTTCAACGCTTCGCGTACTGGAACGAAGGGCGGTTCATGTCGTTTCGGCGACTCGCCAAGTTGAACTCGGCGATCCGCAGGATTCCATTTCTTGTTCTTTTCAGCCCTATTTTCTTCGTTTTGCGCCTAAGTGTCCCTGCTTCCATTAAAACTTGAAATACCTGAAACTTCAGCATTTTAATCAGGTAATGAGATAAAACAAGCATTCAAGGACACTATTTCCATTAAAATAAAGCCCTAAATGAGTCCAATTTGTGGACTCATCAACACCTCCAACTTAAAATTTTGCTTGTCCTCAAGCAAACTCAATTTCAGCCGTTCAAAAAGGGTGCCTCAAATAGTGCTACACAGAACTAAATCATGAATGCACACAACAAGACTTAATTTACTTATGAGAGGATCAATTGTGTACTCAAAGATTCAAATTGTGACACACCATCACCAAAGATTCTCATGCTCGCAATACTTGCTACTTGTGCAAGTTCAAGCTCAACAAAAATGTCTAAATGCCCTCGCACAAAGAATGATTCCATATTCACACACAAATATGAGTCAACTTAAGATCAAGAATCAGATACAACGCTCACACTCAAAAAGAGGAACACAATACATGTTTTTCAACCATAGGTTTGCTCTTATTTCCCAATTGACTTTCGATCCAGCTTACTCAAGATCAAAAAGGTCTTTTTAAGGCTTGAACGGCGCTGAGTGCAAAAGTATGGTCATTTAGGCTTAGTGACTTTTTCCTCATGAGATGTGGTATTCTCAAAGCATTCCCTTCTCTTCCTTTATCACTTCTTTTTCTAGTGCTTTTAAGTCATCCTTTTATTCACTCCCCATGAGTTGCTAGGAACCCCAATATCCTTTGTACTTTATTCCACAAATTTCTTTTTCAATCTCCCTTTTTTTTAGGGCTCCATTGTTCTGCAACATGGGTAAAAGGGGACTTCTTATAGTACTTCTTGACTTCTCCTTTTCCATTTCACCACACTCCCAACTTAGGCTTTTTGTCCTAAGTTGGTTATTCACTAAACCACAAATCAAGAGGATTATAGGTAGAGAATTAAGTAAGGTCTAGGTTTATCAAGGTTCTTCCAAAGAAAGGTAAGGCTCAAAGGTGTTCAAAAGAGTTTCACATGCTCACAGGTAGGTCACAAAAAAAGGTATATGTCAAATTGGCTCACACTCTTTGAAATTGCCTAAGATAATAACAAGAGTACAACTTTCTAAATCAATCAGACTAACAGTGCAAATTCTAGGTTTATTCATGCATGGTTCAAAGTAAGCTAATCACACAAGACATCGATAATTCAGTCAAGCAAGACTAGACACGTTCGCTAGCGTGCAATGGTCCTCACAAGAAAATCAATTCAATAAATGGCTAGTCACAACAAGATGCAAAGAGTGCACATATTGTCTATGTAACTTCATTTGGCCTCGTCGTAGCCGTGCATTCATGTTTGTTCAAATGAGAGCACTATTCAAGTCATCGGTATTGATCGAAACCAAGACATAATTTTTTGCAAAAGAACAACCACTTTTAACACAAGAGGTGTCGAAATTTTTTCGAAAGGATCAAAATTATTTTGCAATTAAAACAACAGGAGCCATAAGCTCAAACATCCACAAAAAAAAGTATTTAAAACATAACTTAAAGCAGACAACCCAAATATTTACAGAATAAAACATGCTTGTCAACACAAAAGGTGTAGGCCTCACCCCACCACAAATAAAGAGCCTTTGTCCTCAAATGCAAGTAATAAGTATTAAATGGGAATTGATAAAGTAAACCAGTTGACCCAGAGATATTTTGATCAACTAGTTGCAAATGAGGCTAGATCTCATAAAAAATAACTCGGGGTATTGAAAGACCAACCTTGTGTGAAGATTCTCGACTGCCATGCAATCCACAACTGAGTACAATTTAGCAACGCGAAAACTCTAATAATACATGAAATATTAAACTAGCATGCAAGTGTGAGTTAGGGCGTATGAAAAAGTGAGGTATGCAGCAAATCGGACACTTTGAAACCTTTGCTTGGAGGACTTTCCAGTTATCTCCTATTCAGTGACATTAATTCTACTAGCCTGTTCAGTCGGTGGTACGCCAAATATTAAGCTTCCCCGCCAAAGATTACAGGACCTCTGGTTGCAGGTGAGTCCGAATGGTGGGTTGCATTGTGCTCGCCTATAAGGTCGGCGATTCGCTGCTAATTTTTTTTATTTGCGCCGAGTTTTACAGACTCCAAATCCAGACTGGGAGATTTCAAACGATGGTTAATAGTTCGATCACCGAATCAGTCCGTGGTTCACCAAAGATGTCATGAGCTTGCCGATTATTTCTTCGTGTCACTGAATGGACTTGTGGTGCGCCTATTTGCATTGTTCGTTCACTATCCACACTTCTATCTGCACAATTGACACATCATTATTTTATCAAACAAATGTAACTGGTAAGAATCTTGGGTTGCCTCCCAATAAATGCCTTATTTAACGTCGTGGCTCGACGTAGGAATACTATCAAGCATCCTCCAGATACAATTTTTCAACTAAAGCGATTTCCTCGAATGCTGTCCGTTAACTTTAAATGGGGTCCCTCTTTACCTTCAACTTCTATGGCACCATTGGTGAACACTCGTGTCACTCTGAAAGGCCTAGACCATTTGGATTTTAGCTTCCCTGGGAATAGCCTTAGTCGTGAGTTGTACAATAACACCCAATCTCCCATATTGAATTCTCTCTGGACTATCCTTGTGTCGTGCCATTTCTTCATTTTCTCTTTGTAAATGGCTAAGTTGTCGTAAGATCTAAGCCTGAACTCAACTATTTCATTCAACTGGTCCAACCTCTCCCTTGAAACCTTTGTCCAATATAAATTCAGAGCTTTCAATGCCCATAAGGCTTTGTGTTCTAGCTCAACAGGTAAATGGCATGATTACCAAAAACTAGCTGATATGGGGACATTCCTATAGGTGTCTTATAAGCAGTCCGATATGCCCACAGAGCATCATCAAGCTATCTAGACCAGTTGGTTCTGCTGCCGTTTACTGTCTTGGATAGAATGCTTCTGATCTCACGATTTGACACCTCAACATGTCCACTCGTTTGGGGTGATATGGAGTGGCGACCTTGTGTTTTACGCCATATTTTCTCAATGCATTGGAAAACCACTTATTGCAAAAACGTGATCCTCCATCATTAATGGTTGCTCTTGGAGTGCCAAACCGTGCAAAGATGTAGCGTTTCAAAAATTGGACAACGCTTCTTCCTTCATTATTCAGGAGTGTGACAGCCTCCACCCATTTGGACACATAGTCCACAGCTACTAAGATATACTTGTTTCCAAACGAGTTGACAAATGGGCCTATGAAAACAATTCCCCACACATCGAATAGTTTGATTCCCAAAATAGGTGTAAGGGGTAACTCGTGTCTTCTTGACACTCTGCCTTGCTGCTGACATTGAGGACATCTCTTTGCAAAATCGTTTGGGCATCTTTGTAAAGAGAAGGCCAATAATAACCACTTTGGAGAATCTTAGTTGCGGTACGGTTTCCACTATGATGACCCCCTACTGGTGATGTGTGGCAGGCATGGAGGATCTCTGTTGACTCTTCTTCCGGAACACACCTTCTTATGATATGATCAACACATTCCTGAAATAAGTATGGTTCGTCCCAGAAGTATCTTTTAACATCAAATAGGAACCTCTTTCGTTGGTAAGAGTTTAACTCATCGGGAATCAACCCACATACGATGTAGTTTGCAAATTCAGCATACCATGCGTGTGTGAGTGACAGTGCGAATATCTGCTCATCTGGGAATGAGTCATTTATTTCCTTTTCCTGCTCAGTACCTGCTTTACTCTCTAACTGCAATAGGTGATTTGCAACTTGATTCTCGCAACCTTTTCGATCTTTCACCTCAAAATTGAATTCTTTCAAGAGTAGTACCCATCTTATCAGTCTTGGCTTCGCATCCTTTTTTGCCATGAGGTATCAGAGTGCTGCATGGTCTGTATGAACAACTACTTTAGTGCCTAGCAAGTATGCCTAGAACTTTTCGAAAGCATAGACCACTGCTAGCAACTCTTGTTTAGTGACTGTCTAATTTCCCTAGGCACTATTTAGAGTCTTGCTTGCGTAATAAATTGGGTGAAACAGTTTGGTACACTTTTGTCCCAATACTATACCTAATGCCATCCCATTCGCATCACATATTACTTCAAATGGTTCTGACCAATTAGGGCTGATGATAATTGGTGTGGATATCAATTTCTCCTTCAAACATTTAAATACTACCATACAAGCGTCATCAAAGTAGAATTTCACTTCCTTCTCTAAGAGTTTGCATAGCGGTTGTGCAATCTTTAAGAAATCCTTAATGAATCTCCGGTAGAAGCCTGCATGGCCCAAGAAACTGCGAATCCCCTTTACTGAGATCGATGGTGGTAGTTTCTCAATAACCTCAATTTTTGCTTTGTCAACTTCCAGCCCTTGTTGCGACACTTTATGCCCAAGAACAATGCCTTCTTTCACCATGAAATGACATTTATCCCAATTTAGGACTAGATTATTTTCCACACACTTTTGGAGCACTCACTCTAAATGTGTCAAGCATTCTCTAAATGTGTCCCCCACGACTGAGAAATCATCCATGAAGACTTCCAGAGAGTCCTCAACCATATCCACAAAGATGGACAACATGCATCGTTGAAAAGTTACTGGTGCATTACAAAGTCCGAATGGCATCCTTTTGAATGCAAATGTCCCATAAGGGCATGTGAAAATGGTTTTCTCTTGATCATCTGGTGCGATAGATATCTGGTTGTATCCAGAGTATCCATCCAAAAAATAATACCACCCTCTTTCTGATAACCTGTCAAGCATCTGGTCCATGAAGGGCATTGTAAAATGGTCATTTTCAATCCATGAATTTAGCTTTCGATAATCCATGCACACCCTCCATCCCGTTAAAGGTCTAGTTGGCAGAAGCTGTCCTTTAGCATTTGGGACCACTGTTATGCCACCTTTTTTTGGTACGCATTGCACTGGGCTGACCCATTTGCTGTCTGAAATCGGATAGATTACTTCTGCATCAAGCCACTTGATGATCTCCTTTTATACTACCTCTTGCATCGGGGGGTCCAACCTTCGCTGATGCTCCACACTGGGTTTGCATTCACTATCTAGCCAAATCTTATGGGTGCAGATACCTGGTGGGATGCCCAGGATATCAACTATGGTCCATCTGATCACTTTTATATGCTTCTGCAGTACTTTAACAAGCACTTTTACCTATCCTTCACTCATATTTGCTGCAATAATCATTGGAAGAGTGTAGTTAGTTCCCAAGAAAATATACTTGAGATGGGATGGGAGTACTTTCAGTTCTAGAGTTGGCAGCTCTTTAATTGATGGTTTTGCAGGTGGGCTGCATCGATTTTTCAGGTTAATATCCAACTTAATTGGATTTTGTGCATATGCTCCTAACCCTAGTAGGGCTGCGATCATTTCATCATATTCCTGAATTTCCGATTCGTCATGATTTGCAAGTATTGACTCAAGAGGCTCATTCTTGCGCAGCAGATGGCTCACACTTGCCACTGCCTCATCTATAACATCTTTAGTAGACACTACATGGATATCACTTGGTTGCTTCATGGATTTGCAGATGTTGAAAGTTACATCATCATCATTCACAAGAAATTTTAACTTGCCGCTTTCAACATCCACTAATGCTCTGTCGGTTGCTAAGAATGGCCTTCCCAAAATAATGGGGACCTCAACATCAATGTCACAGTCTAAAATCACAAAGTCAACTGGAAATATGAACCGATCTACTTTGACCAAGATATCGTAGAGGATCCCAACAGGATTCTTGATCGATCGATCTACCATGAGAAGTCTCATTGTAGTTGCCTTTGCTTCTCCCAATCCAAGTTGCTTGTATATGGCGTATGACATTAGGTTGATGCTTGCTCCTAGGTCACATTAAGCCTTGGCAAATTGGAACATTCCAATAGTACACGGGATGGTGAAAGCACCAGGGTCTTCTCTTTTAGTGATTAACTCCTTTGTCATGAGCGCACAACAATTATGAGGCACTTCAATCGTTTCATAATCCAAGATCCTCTTCAGAATAAAAAATTATTATTAGTCTATAATATTTTTCTGTATTTTTCTCTCAAGTTTGGAGAGGGTTTTGTGGAGACTTGAAGAAAGGAGTTCTTCTTCCCAAAGTTGGAAGTGGGTCTTCTCTATTCATTTTCCTTTGCTTGATTTAAGGTTTAATTTCTTATACCCAGTTGATTTAATTATCATGTTAGGTATAATTTCTTATTTCTTGATGTGTGGCTAAAAACCCCATTCTTAGGGTATGATTTAGCAAATATGGGTTGATATTCTTGTTAGGTCTTGCTTGCTTATATGTTAGATGTATTTTAATGGTGATTTCACATAGTGGTTGTGGTTTAATCTAAACGGTTTGTAGTTGCAAATACAAAGCCACCCATATGTTTTTGGCTTGCCCGAGAGGGAGGTCACGAAACCAAAACCACTAGACTGATGGCCTGAGGATTGGGTCGACATGAGGTTTTGCCCGAGAGGGTGAGCCCTAGTCCCATATCCTAACACTCAGCTCGAGAGAGTGAGTGGGGTAAGTCATAGGCTAGTCTTCATGCGGCAAATGGGCATCCGAGAGGAACGCATTTGAAACTGGGTAAGTTGCTCGAGAGGGAACATATTTCCATTTAAAGCTTAGCCTAGTCACTATTATTTTTCAAATTTTCTATTGAAAGCATGTACCCAACAATTTATCTCAACTTATATTGCGGTCAAATCCCAAGAACCTTTCCCCATACTTGCTTTTCTTGTTTATTTAGCTTTTTTAGTACTTGTTACAAAAACCCCTTTGATATTTGACACTTTTGTGTCACCCCCTTTATTTTACAATGTTTTTTATCGAAAATATCTTTACTTACAACTAGTTAGACTAGTTAGAATGTAAATTCTATTTTTCTATGAATTCTCAAAACCGCTTCCTTGGGACACGACCCCAACCCTTGGTTGGGTAACTATATTATCGACGATCGTAGACACTCATACCGTACGATAGTGTCATTGGTCATGGTTAGCAACAAAAATTAGCTCCGAATGGCATCATTTTTAATGCAAAGGTCCCATAAGGGAATGCGAAAGTGGTTTTCTCATAATCTTCTGGTGCGATAGATATCTGGTTGTATCCAGAGTATCCATCCAAAAAACAATACCACCCTCTTTCTGATAACCTGTCAAGCATCTGGTCCGTGAAGGGCATTGTAAAATGGTCATTTTCAATCCATGAATTTAGCTTTCGATAATCCATGCACACCCTCCATCCCGTTAAAGGTCTAGTCGGCACAAGCTCTTCTTTAGCATTTGGGACCACTGTTATGCCACCTTTTTTTGGTACGCATTGCACTGGGCTGACCTATTTGTTGTCTGAAATCGGATAGATTACTCCTGCATCAAGCCACTTGATGATCTCCTTTTTTACTACCTCTTATATCGGGGGGTTCAACCTTCGCTGATGCTCCACACTTGGTTTGCATTCACTGTCCAGCCTAATCTTATGGGTGCGGATTCCAGGCGGGATGCCCACGATATCAGCTATGGTCCATCCGATCGCTTTTATGTGCTTCTGCAGTACTTCAACAAGCACTTTTACCTGCACTTCACTCAGATTTGCTGCAATAATCACTGGCAGAGTGTTGTTAATTCCCAAGAAAACATACTTGAGATGGGATGGGAGTACTTTCAGTTCTAGAGTTGGCGGCTCTTCAATTGATGGCTTTGCAGGTGGGTTGCATCAGTTTTTCAGGTTGATATCCAACTTAATTGGATTTCGTGCATATGCTCCTAACCCTGTTAGGGCTGCGATCATTTCATCATATTCCTGAATTTCCGATTCTTCATGATTTGCAAGTATTGACTCAAGAGTCTCATTCTTGCGCAACAGATGGCTCACACTTGCCACTGCCTCATCTATAACATCTTTAGTAGACACTACATGGATATCACTTGGTTGCTTCATGGATTTGCAGATGGTGAAAGTTACCTCATCGTCATTCACACGAAATTTCAACTTGCCACTTTCAACATCCACTAATGCTTTACCAGTTGCTAAGAATGGCCTTCCCAAAATAATGGGGACCTCAACATCAATTTCACAGTATAAAATCACAAAGTCAGCTGGAAATATGAACTGATCTACTTTGACCAAGATATCATAGAGGATCCCAACATGATGATAGATCAATCGATCTGCCATGAGAAGTCTTATTGTAGTTGCCTTTGGTTCTCCCAATCCAAGTTGCTTGTATATGGCGTATGCCATCAGGTTGATGCTTTCTCCTAGGTCATATAAAACATTGACAAATTGGAGCATTCCAGTAGTACACGGGATGGTGAAAGCACCAGGGTCTGCTCTTTTAATGATTAACTCATTTGTCATGATCGCACTGCAACTGTGAGGCACTTCAATCGTTTCATAATCCAAGATCCTCTTCTTGGTGACTAACTCTTTCATGAATTTAGCATACCCTGGCATCTCCAGCAATGCTTTCACCAAAGGAAGGTTGATGGACAACTTGTTGAACACAGACAAGAATATTTTAAACTTCTCATTTTCAGTTTTCTTTTTCAAACGCTGGGGAAAAGGTGGAGGTATTTTGGGTAAGGGTTGTATTATTTTTAGGGTTTCATTGTGCTGATTCATTCCTTCTTGTGCTTTCTTGCCGAGGTTTTGATGATCGGTAATTTCTTCTTCTTCCCCACCCTGATTTTCCTTACGTTCTTCTCCTTCATTACCTATCGCTACCTTCTCGCTACAGGTAATTACAACCAACTCTTCTTCCTCATTTTCCTTTGGCATCTTGGTTGTTAGTTGAGCCGATAGGAGATTAAATTGACCTTCAAGCATCTTGATGGCATTAGAATGAGAGTTCACCTTGTTATTTAGTGAAGAAAAATCATCTCTCATTCCCTTTAGCAAATCATCAGAGCCATCAACTTTCTCAAGAATTCGTGTCAGTAGATCATTCACCTTAGAGCTGCTGTCATTCCCCCTTGATGTCGGGCTGTCACTCAATTGAGTTTTGAATTCTTCATGATTGTTATGCTCAGTCCACTCTTGGAAATATCGCCTAGGTCCTTCACCTCTAAGGTGGTTCCAACCTTGATTTCCAACCCGCGGTTGATAGTGCGGGTTGAAACCCTCCTCATTCCTTCTGTGGTTTTGACCTTGATTCCCTCCCAATTTCAAGTTATCGAAAAAAGAACCCTCCTCTGCGCAAAACACTTTACAGTTGCCTTTCATGTGCTCTTATAAATCTTCCATCCGAGACAACATCTTTTTGATGTTTTCATCCCTCTCTTTTTCTTTATCGAGTTGCTCTTGCGTCAGCCTGAAACACAGAGGGGAGACTTGATCTTCTTTGGTGTACCAAACTTGATTTACTCTCGCCATACCATCTAGGAGAAATGAGGCCACCTCAAAGGGCTGTAGCATTATGCCGCCTTGAACCAATTGATCAGCTATCCCTTTGTTGACTGAATCAAGACTTCTTTAAAAATATTGGAGTAGCAACTCACTTGGCAGCCCGTGTGTTGGGCATTTTCACAGAGACCTTTTATATCTAATCTTCAACTCATGAATTGGTTCACTCGCTTTATGTTTGAAATTCTGAATGTCATCCCTCAACTTCATCATTTTTGACGGGGGAAAGAATCTATTGTGGAAAGCTGTGACTAATTCTTTCGATGATGTGATAAAACTTTTGGGAAGCCCAGACAACAGCGTAGTGGCAGCTCCTGTCAGTGACAATGGGAATAAGCGAAGTCTGATGGCTTTTTGCGACCAATTTTTGAATGACAATGGATCACATACGTCCAGAAAGCTTTGGATATGTTCATGTGAGTCTTCATGATCCAATCCTTCGTATAGGCCCCTTGAATGTATGAGATGGAGTGTTGTGCTACTGACTTCAAAATTTCCGTTTCCACCACCTTGCGGCAAGCGAATTGTACCTATCTCACCCAATGGAGCGGGGTCATAAACACTATTTGCATCACCAATGTCATCTCGGTGCAAGTCAATATTCAATGGGTTGTTTGCGTGGCAACTGTCCCCCACGTCCTCACTCATAATTTTTGTTTTCAACACTAACAAGCAAAGCAAAGCTAAAAATTAAATTAGTAAAGCTAAAACTAAGAAAAACAGAAATTCTTGCCAATGATCCTTGGGATTACATACAATCAAAAACTCAAAGAAAAACAAAACTAAGAGTAAAATTAATAATCTACAATTAATAAGACAAAAATTCTAGTGAAATAAAAATTCTCAAATAATTCCACTCCCCGGTAGCGACCCCAACCCTTGGTTGAGTTACTATATTATCGACGATCGTAGACACTCATACCGTAGGATAGTGTCGTTGGTCATGATAAGCATCAAAATGGCACCGCTGCTTTTTATTATGACTTATGTATGTTGAAGCTATGTTATGTATGATCATTATGAATAAGGTAAGTTATGATGAAATATGATCTTATGAATGTATGCATGAAGTAGGTTGCTTAAGACTTGCCGTGGCATAGAGTGCTCTCCTTCGGTAAATCAGAGGTAGTTTATCCTCTGGCTCAACAAAATCTGGATCCAGAGCTACTCCTTTTCTTGCTATATGCTTTTTTCTTTTTTCTTTATCTCCTGGTGGGAGATCTTACTTTCTTTTTTGTGAAGGACGTGATCCTCCTTCATTTATTGTAATGCCCTTTGTTGTTTTTTGAGGGGGCTCGTTTAGGTTGGTGCATACCATTTCTGCAAAAGATAAAGAAGAAACTCAAATGCGAGTACGAAAAAGTTATTGCAGATAGACTCGCTGATCTGATTGGCGAGTCGCTGAATCATTTTGACGAACCAGAATGAGCTCGCCGAAAGGATTGTCTTAACAATGAGAAGAAAACAACGATAAATAGAATCATTCGGCGAATTGCCGACTACTTTCGGCGAGCAAGATGTATCCGCCGAAAGTGACAGTGCAATAGGATCCCAGGGATAAAGATAAAGGGTAATTATAATACTTTTGGCGAGTCGCCGAGGGTTTTCGGCTCCCTCAGAGTTCTCGCCGAAAGTTACAAAACCAAATGTAAATCGAGGCACCAAATCATCAGCGGGGTGGGGGCATTAGGCGAACAACCGAGTTGTTCAGCGATCTCGACTTAGCTCACCAATTGACCCAACGTGCCTATTTATGACCCACCTTCTCGAATTCAAGACATGTTGTACTATGGTTGTTAAAGAAATGTCTTGTTGATTGCTTAATATATATGTTGATGCTCATTGAATATTGAAAAAGTAGTTCCTCCTATACTTATGTGAAGTAAAGAGTTTTGAGCATAATGATGTTGTGGATTAAATTCCTATATGATATGATGATATGATGTTGTTGATGTAACTGGTTGTTGTGCTGCTAGTTTGAGTCATTGTCTCCCTAGAAAGAAGTCCAAGTGACATTCGGGGACGAACGTTCCTAAGGGGGGATATTGTGACACCCCAGAAATTTTATGACTTAAGTTAGAGCCTCACCTTATAAATAATGACTTAAAAATAGTTAAAATGATGTTTCTAAACCTAAATTAATGCAATTGACTTGGTTTGGAAGAGTAAAAGTCTAAACGTCAAGAAACAACCATGACGTCCGGAAACTAGAAAGAATGTACTCTAGTGTGTCCTTAGGTTTTGGTCAGGTTTAGGAGTGTCGTATGATGGTATAATCTTGTAAAAATGTTTAAATTAGATAAATATATGTTTTTAGGGTCAAAACGTTCGAATACGACTCCCCGGGGCCACCCTAAAGGGCCCCAAGGAGAACCCCAACCTTGGCCAAGCAAGCTGCCAAGGCAGCTTGCAAATTGCATTAGTATAGTTGTCGTATAGTGGTAAGTATTCCCGCCTGTCACGCGGGTGACCCGGGTTCGATGCCCGGCAGCGGCGCCATTTTGATGCTTATCGTGACCAAAGACACTATCCTACGGTATGACTTTCTACGATCGTTGATAATATAGTAACCCAACCAAGGGTTGGGGTCGTGTCACACGGGAGCGGTTTTGAGAATTGATAGAAAAATAGAATTTACATTCTAACTAGTCATAGCTAATGACATTTGCGATAAAAAACATTGTAAATTAAAGGGGGTGACACAAAAGTGTCAAATATCGAAGGGGTTTTTGTAACAAGTACTAAAACAACAAAAATAAACAAGAAAAACAAGTATGGGGAAAGGTTCTTGGGATGTGACCGCACTATAAGTTGAGATAAATTGTTGGGTACATGCTTTCGATAGGATATTTGCAAAATAATAGTGACTAGGCTAAGCTTTAAATGGAAATAAGTTCCCTCTCGGGCAACTTACCCCGTTTCAAATGTGTTCCTCTCGGACACCCATTTGCCGCATGAAGACCAGACTATGCCTTACCCCAGTCACTCTCTCGAGCTTAGTTTTAGGATATGGGACTAGGGCTCACCCTCTCGGGCAGAACCTTATGTCGACCCACTCCTTAGGCCATCAGTCTAGTGGTTTTAGTTTCGCGACCTCCCTCTCGGGCAAGCCGAAAACACATGGGTGGCTTTGTATTTGCAACTACAAACCCTTTAGATTAAACCACAACCACTAGGTGAAATTACCATTAAAATACATTTAACGTATCAGCAAGCAAGACCCAACAAGAATATCAAACCATATTTGCTAAATCATACCCGAAGAATGGGGGTTTTTGGCCACACATCAAGAAATAAGAAATTATACCTAACAAGATAATGAAAGCAACTGGGTATAAGAAATTAAACCTTAAATTAAGCAAAGGAAAATGAATGGAGAAGACCCACTTCCAACTTGGGGCAGAAGAACTCCTATCTTCAAGTCTCCACAAAACCATCTCCAAACTTGAGAGAAAAATACAGAAAAATATTATAGACTTGTAGTGGTTCTTCCTATGGGTAATAATCAAGAAGACATTTCAATTACAAAGGATCATTGGCAAGAATTTCTGTTTTTCTTAGTTTTAGATTTACTAACGTAATTTTTAGCTTTGCTTTGCTTGTTTGTGTGGAGAACAGAAATTATGAGTAAGGACATGGGGGACAATTGCCATGCAAACAACCCAGTGAATATTGACTTCCACAGAGATGACATTGGTGCAAATAGTTGTTATGACCCTGCTACATTGGGTGAGATAGGTGCAATTCGCTTGCCGCAGGGTGGTGGAAACGGAAATTTTGAAGTCACTAGCACTACACTCTATCTCATATATTCAAGGGGCCTATATAGAGGATTGGATCATGAAGACTCACATGAACATATCCAAATCTTTTTGGACGTATGTGCTCCGTTGTCATTCAAAAATTGGTCGCAAGAAGCCATTCGGCTTCGCTTATTCCCATTGTCACTGACAGGAGCTGCCACTACGTGGTTGTCTAAGCTTCCCAAAAGTTTTATCACATCATGGAAAGAATTAGTCACAACTTTCCACAATAGATTATTTCCCCCGTCAAAAATGATGAAGTTGAGGGACGACATTCAGAATTTCAAACAAAAAGGGAGTAAACCAATTCATGAGTCTTGGATTAGATATAAAAGTTCTCTGCGAAAATGCCCAACACATGGGCTGCCAATTGAGTTGTTACTCCAATATTTTTACCGAAGTCTTGATTTAGTCAACAAAGGGATAACTGATCAATTGGTTCAAGGCAACATAATGCTGCAGCCCTTTGAGGTGGCCTCATTTCTCATAGATGGTATGGCGAGAGTAAATCAAGCTTGGTACACCAAAGAAGATCAAGTCTTCCCTCTGTGTTTCAGGCTGACGCAAGAGCAACTAGATAAAGAAAAAGAGAGGGATGAAAACATAAAAAAGATGTTGTCTCAGATGGAAGATTTACAAGAGCACATGAAAGGAAACTATGAAGTGTTTCACGTAGAGGGGGGTTCTTTTTCCGATAACTTGAAATCGGGAGGGAATCAAGGTCGGAACCACAAAAGGAATGAGGAGGGTTTCCACTCGCACTATCAACCGCGGGTTGGAAATCAAGGTTGGAACCACCCTAGAGCTGAAGGACCTAGGCGATATTTCCAAGAGTGGACTGAGCATAACAATCATGAAGAATTCAAAACTCAATTGAGTGACAGCCCGACATCAAGGGGGAATGACAGTAGCTCTAGGGTGAATGATCTACTGACACGAATTCTTGAGAAAGTTGATGGCTCTGATGATTTGCTAAAGGGAATGAGAGATGATTTTTCTTCACTAAATAGCAAGGTGAACTCTCATGCTAATGCCATCAAGAAGCTTGAAGGTCAATTGAATCTCCTATCGGTTCAACTAACAACCAAGATGCCAAAGGAAAATGAGGAAGAAGAGCTGGCTGTAATTACCCGTAGCGGAAAGGTAGCGATAGGTAATGAAAGAGAAGAACGTGAGGAAAATCTGGGTGGGGAAGTAGTAGAAATTACCGATCATCAAAACCTCGGCAAGAAAGCACAAGAAGGAATGAATCAGCATAATGAAACTCCAAAAATAATACAATCCTTAACTAAAATACCTCCACCTTTTCCCCAGCGTTTGAAAAAGAAGAATGAGGATGAGAAGTTTAAAAAATTCTTATCTGTGTACAAGAAGTTGTCCATCAACCTTCCCTTGGTGGAAGCATTGCTAGAGATGCCAGGGTATGCTAAATTCATGAAAGAGTTAATCACCAAGAAGAGGATCTTGGATTATGAAACGATTGAAGAGCCTCATAGTTGCAGTGCAATCATGACAAATGAGTTAATCACTAAAATAGAAGACCCTGGTGCTTTCACCATCCCGTGCACTATTGGAATACTCTAATTTGCCAAGGCTTTATGTGACCTTGGAGCAAGCATCAACTTTATGCCATACGCCTTATACAAGCAACTTGGATTGGGAGAACCAAAGGCAACAACAATGAGACTTCTAATGGCAGATCGATCGATCAAGCATCCTGTTGGGATCCTCTACGATATCTTGGTCAAAGTAGATCGGTTCATATTTCCAGCTGACTTTGTGATTTTAGACTGTGACATTGATGTTGAGGTCACCATTATTTTGGGAAGACCATTCTTAGCAACTGGCAGGGCATTAGTGGATGTTGAAAGCGACAAGTTGAAATTCCGTGTGAATGATGATGAGGTAACTTTTAACATCTGCAAATCCATGAAGCAACCAAGTGATATCCATGTAGTGTCTACTGAAGATGTTATAGATGAGGCAATGGCAAGTGTGAGCCATCTGCTGCTCAAGAATGAGACTCTTGAGTCATTACTTGCAAATAATGACGAATCGAAAATTCAGGAATATGATGAAATGATCGAAGCCCTAACAAGGTTAGGAGCATATGCACTAAATCCAATTAAGTTGCATATCGACCTGAAAAACCGATACAGCCCACCTGCAAAGCCATCAATTGAAGAGCCGCCAACTCTAGAACTGAAAGTACTCTCATCCCATCTCAAGTATGTTTTCTTGGGAACTAACAACACTCTGCTAGTGATTATTGCAGCAAATCTGAGTGAAGTGCAGGTAAAAGTGCTTGTTGAAGTACTGTAGAAGCATATAAAATTGATCGGATGGAACATAGCTGATATCGTGGGCATCACGCCTGGTATCTGCAACCATAAGATTCGACTGGATAGTGAATGCAAACCCAATGTGGAGCATTAGCGAAGGTTGAACCCCCCGATGCAAGAGGTAGTAAAAAAGGAGATCATCAAGTGGCTTGATGCAGGAGTAATCTATCCGATTTCAGACAACAAATGGGTCAGCCCAGTGCAATGTGTACCAAAAAATGGTGGCATAACAGTGGTCCCAAATGCTAAAGGAGAGCTTGTGCTGACTAGACCTGTAACGAGATGAAGGGTGTGCATGGATTATCGAAAGCTAAATTCATGGACCAAAAAGAACCATTTTCCAATGCCCTTCATGGACCAGATGCATGACAGGTTATCAGAAAGAGAGTCGTATTATTTTTTGCATTGATACTCTGGATACAACCAGATATCTACCGCACCAGAAGATCAAGAGAAAACCAATTTCACATGCCCTTATGGGACCATTGCATTCAAAAGGATGCCATTCAGAGCTAATTTTTTATGCTTATCGTGACCAACGACACTATTCTACGGTATGAGTGTCTACGATCGTCGATAATATAGTAACCCAACCAAGGGTTGGGGTCATGTCCCAAGGGAGCGGTTTTGAGAATTGATAGAAAAATAGAATTTACATTCTAACTAGTCGTAGCTAAAGACATTTGCGATAAAAAAACATTGTTAATTAAAGGGGGTGACACAAAAGTGTCAAATATCAAAGGGGTTTTTGTAACAAGTACTAAAACAACAAAATAAACAAGAAAATCAAGTTTGGGGAAAGATTCTTTGGATGTGACCGCAATATAAGTTGAGATAAATTGTTGGGTACATGCTTTCGATAGGAAATTTGCACAGTAATAGTGACTAGGCTAAGCTTTAAATAGAAATAAATTTCCTCTTGGGCAACTTACCCCGTTTCAAATGCGTTCCTCTCGGATACCCATTTGCCGCATGAAGACCAGCCTACGCCTTACCCCAGTCAGTCTCTCGAGCTGAGTGTTAGGATATGGGACTAGGGCTCACCCTATCGGGCAGAACCTCATGTTGACCCACTTCTTAGGCCATCAGTCTAGTGGTTTTGGTTTCGCGACCTCCCTCTCGAGCAAGCCGAAAACACATGGGTGACTTTGTATTTGCAACTACAAACCCTTTAGATTAAACCACAACCACTAGGTGAAATCACCATTAAAATACATCTAACCTATCAGCAAGCAAGACCCAACAAGAATATCAACCCATATTTGCTAAATCACACCCCAAGAATGGGGTTTTTGGCCACACATCAAGAAATAAGAAATTATACCTAATAGATAATGAAATCAACTGGGTATAATAAATTAAACCTTAAATTAAGCAAAGAAAAATGAATAGAGAAGACCCACTTCCAACTTGGGGAAGAAGAACTCATTTCTTCAAGTTTCCACAAACCCTCTTCAAACTTGAGAGAAAAAATACAGAAAGATACTATAGACTAATAATAATTTTTAACTCTAAAATTGTTCTCCCCTTAAAATTGTTCCTCTAACTAGTATTTATAGTTTTCATAGAATGTTCTGCGGAGGATTGTTCGGCGAAATTAGTCGAGATCGCCGATGAACTCGGTGATCCGCCTTTTGGTTAGCTCATTGCCTTCAGTGTCTTGCCTTTAGCATCCTCACATTCTTGATCATTGGGCGGTACCGTACTGCTTCACGAAACTGATCGGTGACTCGCCGATTGCTCCTTTCCTCGCCTTTTGATCCACTTCCTTCAAGGCTTTGTGTACTGGAACGAAGGGCGGTTCATGTCGTTTTGGCAACTCGCCAAGTTGAACTCGGAGATCCGCAGGATTCCATTTCTTGTTCTTTTCAACCCTATTTGCTCCGTTTTGTGCCTAAGTGTCCATGCTTCCACTAAAACTTCAATAACCTGAAACTTCAGCATTTTAATCAGGTATTGAGATAAAACAAGCATTCAAGGACATTATTTCCATTAAAATGAAGCCCTAAATGAGTCCATTTTGTGGACTCATCATGACACACCATTACCAAAGATTCTCATGCTACTTGCTACTCGTGCAAGTTCAAGCTCAACAAAGAGTATCTAAATGCCCTCACATAAAGAATGATTCTTTACTCATACACTGAAGTTAATTAATTCAAGATTAGGAATCAGATGCAACGCTCACACTCAGAAAGAGTAACCCAATGCATGTTTTCACCCATAGGCTTGCCCTTATTTTCCAATCGATATTCGGTTCGGCTCACTCAAGATCAAAAAGGTGTTCTAAGGCTTGTAATGGGGCTGAGTGTAAAGGTATGGTCATTTAGGCTCAGTGACTTTTTGCTCATGAGATGTGGTACTCTCAAGGCATCCCCTTCTTTTCCTTTTATCAATTCTTTTTCTAGTGCTTCTAAGTCATCTTTTTATTCACCTCCAAGGATTGCTTGGTAACCCAATTTCTTTTGTACATTTTTTTATGGAGGGTTTCCATTGTTCCGCAACACCATGGGTTAAGGGAGACTTTTCCTGCACTTCTTGACTCCTCCTTTTCCTTTTCCTTTTCACCACACCCCCAACTTAGGCTTTTGGCATAAGTTGGTTATTCAATAAACCACGAATCAAGAGGATTATAGGTAGTGGGTCATGTAAGGTCTAGGGTTCATCAAGGTTCTTCCAAAGAAAGGTAAGGCTCAAAGGGTGTTCAAGAAAGTTTCACACGCTCACGGATAGGCCACAAAAGAGGTATATGTCAAATTTGGCTCACACTCTTCAAAAGTTTCCTAAGATCATTTCAAGAGCACACCTTACTAAGTCAATAAGACTAACAGGTTAAATTCTAGGTTTATTCATGCAAGATTCAAAGTAAGCTCATCACACAAGGCATCGACACTTAAGTCAAACACGACTATACACTTTCGCTAGTGTGGAACAATCATTACAAGAGAATCAATTCAATAAATGGCTAATCATAACGAGATGCAAAGAGTTCACATATTGTATATGGAACTTCATTTGGTCTCGTCGTAGCCGCACATTCATGTTCGTTCGATTGAGAGCACTCTTCAAGTAATCGGTATTGATTGGAACCGAGGCTTGAATTTGTACAACAACATCCACTTTCAACACAAGAGGTGGTGAAAATTTTAAAAAAATGAAAAATTTTCAATTTTTCGAAAGGGTGTCAAAATTATTTTGCAATTTAAAATAAAAGAAGCGATCAACTCAAGCATCCACATAAAAGTAGTATTAACACAATTTTAAACAGAACAACCCAAAATATATCAATAAAACATGAACACAAGTAGGTGGGCCTCACCCCACCACAATTAAAAAGCATTTATCCTCAGATGCACATGACAAAATATCCAAAATGGCAATTAAAGAAAGATAGAGAGGGAGGTAAAGAACGGATCCTGGCTAAGCAGTCGCTCCATCAGTCTGGGCATCAGTGCCCGGAGTTTTGTCATTCTTCTTTTGGTTCTCTTATTCTTTTTGCTCTGCTTCAGCTTCTACAGCGATATTAGCCTCGATCATATTGTCCAACTCGTGATCTGCCACAAAGGCGTGTATCGCATTGCTGAACCCTCGAATCCACGAAAGTAAATTAGGGTCGATAGGCATCCTCCTCCTCGAACTGGTTGTCGTGTTCTCGCTCCTTGTAGTTCTCCTGAACTTTTGTGCTCTTATCTGTCTGGGTGACATGTTTTTTTCTGCAACTTTTGGTCTGACCATGTCTGCAAAGTCTTGAGATAATGTTAGAACATATTTGACAACCAAAACAAAGACATTCGACTGCAGAAAAAATAGATAGTCCTTTCGGCGTCACGCCGAATACATTCGGTGAGCCACATACAATTTGTGGAAGATCACAGTGCATAATGGGTTAGGAGTGCAGACAAAGGGTGAATAAGAAGACATTCGTTGAGTCGCTGAGTGCTTTTGGCGACCTCATACTTCTCGCTGAAAGTTACAGACACCGCAACAAATAAAGCATGATAATAAGGGCAAGATAGGGTAAGTAGGCGAACCGCGAAATAGTTCAGTGAACTCGTCACAGCTCGCCGAATGACCCAACGTGCCTACTTTTCACCCAACTTCTCAAAATCAGCCCTGCAACCCTCGAAAACATAATTTAAGCACAAAAAACACAAATTCGACCAGGACCATAACATACGAATACCACTCATCACACATTAACTCCACTCGATGCATTGGAGAACAAGATTTCACAGTTTAGGCAATAAAAGGTGGGGATATCGAAGAAAAATTGACTCATAAACAATTAAGCCAAATCAGGGAGGTTCAACAGATTTTGACAAGATCACAATATTTTCAAATGAGTACAATTTTGACAAGATAATTATGGGGTTCGGGACACTAACCTTTTGTGATGATCGTCGGCGATTCGCTAATAATTTCCTGGGCTCGCCGACTTTTACGGACTTTAATGTAAAATTGTCTTAAGTCCAACCATGGTCTAGGTTAGGGTCGCCGACCTCTTTGGCGATGCGCTGACTGGACATTTTGCTCGCCAATCTGCACTTTTCGATCATTTTCCACACTTCCATCTGCACAATCAACACACCATTATTTTATCAAAGCAAAAATAAAGCGATAAGGGGTCTTGGGTTGCCTCCCAAGCAGCGCCTTAGTTAATGTCGTGGAACGATGCAAGTCCCCACTTAAGTTCCATTAGTGGGGTTTGCCTCACTTTCATAAGGTAACCCCTCTTCCCGCTCAGGGTAGAGACATTCTAGAAGCATCTTATCTGGAATTCCAAGAGTCGGGCACTGCTGTAAGAGAGCCTTAAACCTTTGTCACAACTCATAAACTGACTCACCCTCCAATTTATTGAAACTTAGAATGTTATCCCTTAGCATCATGATTTTCAGAGGAGGGTGGTCTATTGGGTCACCGTTAATAGCAGATATGCTTAATTTTTTTGTTCAAAACAACAACACAACCACTAGGTGAAATCACCATTAAAATACATCTAACCTATCATCAAGCAAGAGCCAACAACAATATCAACACATATTTGCTAAATCACACCCCAAGAATGGGGTTTTTAGCCACACATCAAGAAATAACAAAATACACCTAAACTAATACTAGAATCAAATGGGTATAAGGAATTAAACCTTGATTTAAGCAAATAAAGAAGAATGGAGAAGACCCACTTCCAACTTGGGGAAGATGAAATCCTTCTTTCTTCAAGTCTCCTAAAAAACCCTCTCCAAACTTTAGAGAAAATATCAAAAAATGTACTATTCTATTGTGAAAATTAAAATAAAAGTTTGACTCTAATGTCCCACACAAAAACTAGTAAAGAGTTTAGCATTTATAGACTTCAAAAAATAGTGTTGGCAGATCGCTCGACGAGGTTAGTTGCGAACGCCGAATGACTCGACAATTCACCCTTCTTCTAGTTTATCGCCGTTTGTGCTTTGCCTTCAACATCTGTGCGTTTTGGATCATTGGGCAGTATACTTCTGCTTCGCGGAACTGATCGGTGAAACGCCGACTGCTCCTTTTATCGTCTTTTTTATCCTTCTCCTTCAGGGCTTCGCGTACTGTAATAAAGGGCGGAGTGTGTCCGTACGGCGAATCTCCAAGCATGCTTGGCGATGCGCAAGCTTCAGCTTCTTCGTTCTTTCAGCCTTTTTGTTCCTTTTTGCGCCTAAGTGTCCATGCTTCCACTAAAACTTCAAATACGTGAAACTTAAGTGTTTTCATCAGATATTTAGACTAAATAAGCATTTGATGACACTATTTCTATTAAAATAAAGCCCTAAATGAGTCCAATTTGTGGAATCATCAAAGACCTCCATAGGTGAATACTATCATACCTTGATGTCAAAAGCCCACAATGAATGATGAATTTGGAGACTTGATCTTGAAATCCTAGACTTCTTCTTCAAGCTTTAGAGAGGATGACTTTGGTCAAGTTTAGGGAATTTTGGAGACTGAATTGAATTTAATAGTTTCAGGACTTAATTCACTCATATATGTCTTGAAATAGGGTTTAAACCAGTAGTTTAGGTAGCAAACACTTTGGGGAAATACTAAAATGATCCTAACTTAAAAATTTACGTGGGGTCTTAAATGAGGGGCTTCACGTACCATCTAGTATCATATGGTCCGTGAAACACTTCATCTTCCCGACAAGACTTCACTAAAACAAGCAAAACTTTTTACTCCAAACTCGCAATAAGGCAAACTTTGGGGCATTGGAAAGATGACTCAAATATATTTAATTTGATAGATCATGGTCCACCTAATTAATTATTTGCTAAGAGATATCATCATTTGAAGTTAACCTAAAACCAAAAAACTGATGGGTGACTTGTATGGACCCCTTAACAAGTCATCCAAGTCACCACAGACCGTTTAGGTGACCCCTACGTAGGAAGCCTTGGATGGTCCTTCACGACTCCCAAGACGGGTTGTGGACCCCTAAATGAGCCGTCTAAGGTGTTGTGAAGGTGACCCCCTACCTTGGAAGCCTTGGACAGTCCTTCACAATGACCAAGACATGCGTAGACCCCTAAACGAACCGTTTAAGGTTCTGTGAAGAGTCTATGGTCCATTTTGGGTTCGTGGACTTGTCCATTTGTCCTTTTTAGCCATTTCTCGCAGTCTGAGGTTTTACAATATCTCCCCCTTGGGAACATTCATCCTTGAATGGAACTCAAACTAGCACGAATAGAGTATGAGAGAAACTAACAACCCAACATTAATGCAACTTCATCAAAATGCACATAACCAAGTAGGAACCTCAACTCCAAACTAAAACATATTTAAAACATCATTTCATAAGACATACATGCAAATCATAATCATGAAGCAATCAATCAAGCTAAATCATATCTTTTATAAAATCAATTTTTTCATGAGCATGCATGCATAAAAAACATGGGAATGACTAAAGTGTAAGGATAAACCATGAGGAACTAAATACCTCAAGCTAGAGTGGGGTTGGTGGGAAAGAGATGAGGGTAGCGGGACTTCATATCGGCCTCGGCCTCCCAAGTTGCACCCTCAACTAACTGATTCCTCCAAAAGACCTTCACGGAAGTAACTTTCTTATTTCTTAACTTCTTAACTTGTTGGTCCAAAATCTCAATCGGAACTTCTAAACCTTCCAGGGGAAGTATGAATGTCGTATATCTAACACATTTCTTCAACTAGGAGACATGGAAAACCGGATGTACCGATGCCAAATCATTAGGCAAATCAAGTTCATAAGCAACTTCACCAAAAAACTTCAAAATATGATATGGGCCCACATAACGGGGACTAAGCTTCTCTTTTTTTCCAAACCTCAGCACATCCTTAATGGGTGAGATTTTCAAGTAAAGCCAATTATGAACATCAAACTCAAGGTCTCTCCTTCTAACATCAGGATAGGACTTTTGTCGAATTTGAGCCGTTTTCAACCTTTCTCTAATAAATCGAACTTTCTCCATAGCCTCATGTACCAATTCCGGACCTATCAAAGCATCTTCACCCACTTCAAACCAATTTATAAGAGATCTACACCTCCGATCATATAGAGCCTTAAATGGAGCCATACTAATGCTTCAATGATAACTATTGTTATACGCAAACTCAATCAAAGGTAAATGATCATCCCAATTACCCTTGAAGTCAATTACACAAGCTTTATACATATCTACCAAGGTCTGGATAGTACGCTCCATTTTTCCATCGGTTTAAGGATGAAAGGTCTTACTAAGATTAACACGAGTACCAAGCATCTTTTGGAAATATTTCCAAAAATGAGAAGTGAATTGGGTATCACGATAAGAGATAATGAATAGGGGCACTCCATGCAACCCAACCATATCTCTCAAGTAAAACTTAGCATATTCCTCCACCGAATAAGAAACCTTGATGGAAATTAAATGAGCTGATTTCGTTGTACTATCCATAATAACCCAAATCGAGTCATGTTGCCGTTGGGTGCGAGGTAAACCTACGGTAAAGTTCATATTAAAATCTTCCCACTTCCGAGTGGGAATGCTAATATATTAGGATAAACCTCCTGGATTTTGATGCTCAACTTTCAATTGTTGACAATTAGGACACTTAGCCACAAATTCTGCAATATCCTTTTTTATCCCATTCCATCAATAGACGTCCCACAAGTCACGTACATCTTGGTGGCTCCTTAGTGAATGGTATATCAAGAAATAAGGGCTTCTAATAAGATTTTCTCTCTCAAATAATCTACATTGGGAACACACAAACAACCTTGATATCAAAGCACATTATCTCCCCCTTTGGAGAAAGCTTCAACAAACTTTCTAGGCACCAGTTCCTTCAATTCAACCAAATTCGGATCAAGACCTTTCTTGGCTTTCACATCTAACACAAAAGATGATTTTGAACCATTATGGACCATAACATTGCCCTTGGTGCAATCAACCAACCGAACACCCAATCGGGCCAATATATGAAAATCTCAAACCAACTCCTTTTTACCATCCTCAATATGAGAAACACTACCCATTGATAATCGACTAAGAGCATCCACCACCACATTCACTTTGCCGGGGTGATAGAGGACACTCATGTCATAATCCTTTAGTAACTCAAGTAACCTCCTTTGGCGAAGATTTAGATCTCTTTGATTAAACACATAATGCAAGCTTTTGTGGTTAGTAAAGACATCACATGAACACCATATACGTAATGCCTCCAAATCTTTACGGCAAAAATAACTACCGCCAACTCTAAATCATGGGTAGGATAGTTCTTTTCATGTAGATTAAGTTGCCATGAAGCATTAGCAATAACTTTCTCATTTTGCATAACAACACACCCTATCCCAACTCTTAAAGCATCACAATATACCAAAAATCCATTGGATCCTTTCGGTAAAGTCAACACTGAGCAGAGGTAAGTCTATCTTTCAATTCTTGAAAACTCTTCTCACATGCTTTAGACCTTATGAACTTAACCTTCTTTTGGGTCAATGCCATTAATGGAGAGGCAATCGAAGAAAACCCTTCAATAAACCTTCTATAGTAGCCAGCCAAACCCAAGAAACTTCGAATATCTGAAAGGGATAGAGGTCTAGGCTAACTATTAACCGCATCCGTCTTTTTAGGATCTACCGGAAACAATGTGACCAAGAAAAGTCAAAGATCTTAATCAACACTAACATTTGCTAAATTTTGCAAAGAGTTGTTGGTCTTTGAAAACTTGCAACACAATCCTCAAATGATTGGTATGATCATCATCACTCCTTGAGTAAATCAAGATATCATCGATAAACACAATCACAAACATATCAAGGTATTTTTTAAACACCCTATTCATCAAATCCATAAATATTGCCGGAGCATTGGTCAAACCAAACAACATTACCAAAAACTCATAATGACCATATCGAGTGCAAAAATCCATCTTTGAAATGTCACCTTCCTTTACCCTCAATTAGTGATAGCCCAACTGAAGGTCAATCTTAGAGAGGTAACTCGCTCCATGTAGTTTATCAAACAAATCATATATCCTTGGAGGAGGATATTTGTTCTTAATGGTAACCTTGTTCAATTGCCAGTAGTCTATACACATACGTAGTGAACCATATTTCTTTCGAATAAACAAACTTGGAGCACCCCATGGTGAAATACTTGGTCGGATGTAGCCCTTATCTAACAAATCTTTCAACTAATCCTTTAATTCCTTAAGTTCTATCGAGGTCATACAATAAAGAGGAATAGAGATAGGTTGCGTATTTGAGAGGAGGTCAATATCAAATTCTATTTCCCTTCTGGGAGGAACACCGGGTAAATCATAGGGAAACACTTCTGGAAACTCATTGACAATGGGGACCGACTCAAGAGCAGGGGTTTCAGAATCCGTATCCCTGACCCGAACAAGATGATATATGTAGCTTTTAGAAATCATTCATCTAGCTTTAAGACTAGAAACAAACTGACTCTTAGGAATTTAATTTCATCCTTTCCACTCTAGGATAGGCCCATTTGAAAACTGAAACTTGACCACTCGGGTTCTACAATCTATAGAACAAGAATGCAACCAATCCATACTGAACATAACATCGAAATATAACATATTAAGCTCTACAAGATCAATATGACTGACTCTATGGGATAAGGATACGAGACAATTTCTATAGTCTCTGTTAGCCACAATAGATTCACCAATCAGAGTAGAGACAGAAAAAGGATATGACAACACATCCAGATAGATGTCAAACCTCATAGTCACATATGGCGTCACAAAAGACAAGGTAGCACCAGGATCAAGTAAGGCAAAAATATCAAGATAAAATACTTTCAACATACTACTCACCACATCGGAAGAACCCTCTTTCTCATAACGAGTTTGAAGTGCATAGAATCGATTTTGCTTTTGACTCCCACGAGTTTGAAGTGCATAGAATCTCCTTCATTCTTAGCAACTGAGGGACATTCCCTTATCTTATAATCCGTCTGGTCACAACCAAAACATGCATTAGACCTAGCCAGACATTTACCCTCATGCTTCCTTCCACATTTAGCACAAGTAGATAATGAAGATCTACTACCATTTCCTCTTTTAGGCTTAGGGTTAGGCACTCTATCCTTGTTGAATTTAGGAGCCAAAGCATTAGAGGAAGCTTGAACCAAAACTCCATAGGTGAATACTATCATACCTTGATGTAAAAGCCCACAATCAATGGTGAATTTGGAGACTTGATCTTGAAACCCTAGACTTCTTCTTCAAGCTTTAGAGAAAGAAATTTGGAGAGGATGAATTTGGCCAAGTTTAGGGAATTTTGAAGAATGAATTGAATTTGGTAGTTATGGACTTAATTCACTCATATAGGTCTTGAAATAGGATTTAAAACGACGTAATTTAGGTACCAAACACTTTGGGGAAAGACTAAAATGACACTAACTTAAAACTGATGAGAGGTCTAAAGAGGAGCTTCACGGACCGTTTAGTGCCACACAGTCCATGAAACACTTCATGGGCCGTATAGCTGGTCGTGAAGCTTCACCTGACCGACAGAGCCTCACTAAAATGGGCATAAATTTTTACTCCGAACTCACAATGAGACAAACTTGGTGGCGTTGGAAAGAGGACTCAAAGATCTTTAATTTGATTGGTCATGGGCCACCTAATCATTATGTTCTAAGAGATATCATTGTTTTAAGTTTACCAAAAAACCTAAAAATTGATGGGTGACTTGTACGGACCCTTAAACGGACCATTCAAGTCACCACAGGTCGTCTAGGGTCCCGTCTAGGTGACCCTTGCCTAGGTAGCTTTAGATGGTCCTTCACAATGCCCAAGATGGGTCGTAGACCCCTAAATGGGTCGTCTAAGTTGTCGTGAGGTGACCCCCTACATTGGCAGCCTTGGACAGTCCTTCACGATGCCCAAGACGGGCTGTGGACCCCTAAATAGGCTGTCTAAGGTGTTGTGAAGGGTGCAGAGTCCATGGTCCATTTTATGTTTGTGGGCTTGCATATTTACCCTTTTTAGCCATTTCTCAAAGTTCGAGGTGTTACAGGTTAATGGAACAATACCATAATTTATTTAATACCCTATATCATCTAGAAAATAGGTCGAACAAGAAATATTACCTGTAGCGTCAACCAGGAACGATTGTGCATCGAGGTAAAGCTTTAATTCCTCAATTTCCTTAATATGTAGTTGATTAGGGTCATAATTATAATATTGCATGGTTACTTGGAGGATTTAGATTATTTTAATATATGCTTGGAAGTAATTGAATCACTTATGTTATTGCTACAACATGGTCCTTTGAATTTGAGGGGCAATTTTAATGGTCAATTGTTAAGTAATTATTGCAATGATTATGAGATAATCATAATTTAATGATTGGGAGATGATAGTGGGTGTGAGTGGATTATATAAAAAGAACTTCATTTTTTGCATATAAGTTTCAATGTTACGATTTATGCAAGTTAGTTCTGTGTAGGTTCATTTTTCATGGGTGAAAATTTGTTGTATGAAATCATATAATGAATCAAGTTTTGGTACATTAAGAGATGTAATTAAATATTAGATGTATGGTATTATATGAATGCCATTTGATTTTTAATAATTCGAAGAATTAAAATTTAACCCTAAGCTTGAGATTTAGGAATATGACACTTGACAAATTGATTAGCATTAGGATTAGGAACTTGATTAAGAATTGAGCACTATTACTTACAAATTATTCATATTTGATAGATTGAGAATGTTGGGAGGAATTGAAGAAAGGAAAAGAATTGGTGAATTAGCTTGCTTGACTTTGGTTCTTCGATTGAGGTAGATTATAGTTTGCTCTATGTGATAGAGTGACTCTTAATAGTGATTGATAGTCATTGAGTAATGTTATGAAATTTTTTATGTACTTAATTGTTGTTGTTTGGATGATTTATATGTTGTTGTGATTGGTTTGTAATCCTAAGACCGTGAAATTCATAATCTTGAACTTTTTCTATCAAAGTGATGCCTTGAATAAAGAAGGCTTGATAGAATATTGTGAATGAAATGGAAAGTTATGATAAAGAATGATGAATTAACTATATTATTGGATCGGAAGTCATGAGCTCGTACAATATATTTGGATCGGGTGCCAACATGATATTTTTGGATCGGGTGTCACGTTTCGCTACAGTAACATTAAAGGAAAACATATTAAAATAACTTAATAAACTCAATCTCAAAAAAACTCATTTCCCAAAAGAGCGTGGTGTGGAGGCCTGAGGCCTCATGTATGTTCTTGATATTGTTGACTAATTACGTACTTGCTTTATTGTTGTCGTCACATATTCATGTCACTTGTTGCTTTCCACATGTTATTACTTTATACATATTAGTTTCTATTTTGAGTTGACCGGTGATACATACTCAATACATGTTGTCCTGTACTGACCCCTACTTGTATTTTTATTCGTTTTTCTTTTGTGGAGTGTAGCTAGTGTACCAACGACTTCAACTCGCCACCTCTAGTCAGTCTCCAGCATATTAGATTTCAGGGTGAGCTATTCATTGGATCCTCTCTATGATGACATGATGTCCTTAGTTTTCGGCCACAAACTATTTTATTTATCTATTGTGGTGTTTTTGATACTCTCAAACATGGTATTTAGGGATTAAATGTCCTTGATTTGATGACTTTCAGGTTTAGGAATACGATATGTAATAGAATCTAGAAGATTTTTTATTTTTTACTTTAGTAAGATTTGAGCTTTCACATTATTGTCATAGTGCATAAGTTGAACTACTAAAATAAGTATGGGTGCCTGACCCATTTTGAGTCGTGACAATTACCCTATTTTTAACCTATATAACCTACCACTAATTGTACTTATCCTTAGTTAACCATTTTGAGCCTTATCATAATTCAATTTCTTTGTAAACCAATTAATTTCTATATCCTTGTTCCTTATATGGTATACTAGATGGACCATGGCCCGTGCATTCAAGGATCATAATTTTCAAAATTTGTTGTGCTAAGAAATGCCAAATTTCATATTATTGCACAAAAATAATAGGAGACAAACAATATGTTTTTCCATTTTTCTTTCATTAAAATATTCAGGAGTTAAATACCACGAGGAATCCTAGACGTCTACTCATTAAATCATTACTATATATCAATCAATTCTAAAACATCATTACAACAACTAAGACTAAATAAATACACCAAAAGAAAAAAAGGAATAACTTTTCAAGAGCACCTTGGTAGAACAGAGCTCCCAGAAGTGACTCATTTCACCAACAAAGGCTATAAATCATACAATTTTATTTTGAAGAGAAGCCCATCTTATGTATTTGTTCACAATTAGAACAACAACCAAGATTATGCAAAATCAATATAAATGAATTGAGATGTACATGCATTTTCATTAGCTTGAAGGAAACAAAGGTCACCCATCTAACTAACACAACAAACATTATTCTTCCCAACTAAGCTATTCAGGCCCAATCAAATTTTCCAAACCTGACCTCCAACACCCAAATTTCTGGACATATGGCATTCCAGCAACATTGTCCATATTGACATTGTCCATGGTCAATTGAGCTTGTAAATTAGGTGGAGCTAACTACTTTATAGTTGCCCTGAGATGTCTTGAAGTATTACCATACGAAAGTGGTTCATCTAGAGCTCTTTGATCCCGTGGTAGCAGGTGCAAGCAGTCTATTACTAATATGAGATGTGGTTTGTAGACCTCTTCTATTCCCCTGCTTGTGAAAGGTCGTTTGTCATTGTGAAAGAAGTTTAGTTGTTGTAAATCTTTAGAGTTAGTTTAGCTCTCTACAATGAGGCACTTTCAGATCAAACATTTTGTAACGTGACTTACTAATGATGGATAATAATTTCTCATATATGAGAACAAACCAAGCACAAAAATTTTCAATCAGGTCTCCCGAAAATCCACAAGATGTTCTGATGAGAAACATTTGGCTTCAACTCAACTCAACAAAAAACTTATCCCAGATAGAAATATTACCCTTAGATAAAAGATACATTATATATA
>NC_064288.1:21105859-21117757 GCF_019186545.1 Solanum stenotomum
TATATATATAGTAATGTCGCATTCTCAGGCTAAATTCGATATATTCCACGTATAGGTCAACCACTATTGATCAAAATAATTTTAATCTAGTTCTTAAAGTCGTAGGTCTATAGTTCTATACTCAAGACAAGCCTTAGTCTATCACACTCATTCGTAATTGTGCGACTTATTGATTTATGAGAGTCTATACTTGATACTCTAGCCAAGCAAAGTATATAAGGGGCGTACATCCTTTATATTACCTGAAACTATAACAAACTATGACATTAGATAAATAATAATATATTGTAAATGAATCGAAAAACTTGTACAACACATATCTAATGGTACGAAAATTTATGGTTCATTCTGCACCCATAACTCAACACAAGGGAATATGATTTATGTCATCATTTTTAAGCATCAATTGCGCAGAAGACTTTTCATGTCAATTATCTTATGAATTGCTGGATCCTTTGTGATGGTTCATAACTGAAGCTTTCAATGCTTATTGTGTTTTGTATCTTTGAGTGTGAAAAAACTAATCATCTGTTGAACTTAGGATATTATTTGTACTTTCTCTTTGTTTACTTTTTTACAGGAAGTACATTGCTTATTACAACTCCTACTTTTTTAGTATTTTCCTAATGAAGTATAATGCTTATTACCAAATGGAATAAGAACAACCATTACTTGATTGTGCAACTTCTTGATGATCATCCTTGTTAATACAAAAGCACTAACAAGGCTGATATCTCTGAGGATGGAATCGTATATCCACCAGAATTTAGTGATTTGGACTGTAATGCTGCCAGCTGCTGCAGGATATATATATCTGCTCCCTCTTTTGCCTTTTATGAAACTACTTCAACTCAACTGTATATCTTGTCTTTCCTGTTCTTCATTACATCCATAAGATTGAATATGTATCTCATTCTTAGGATACCATTCAACACGTTCCTGATTTATTGACTCCTTAAAGCAAATCTAGTTACAAGTTTCAAAGAATCAATTCCATGAGGCAAGTTAAAATAATTTCTCAAAGTCGCTAATTCTTAACACTTCACTTATTATCTCAACTGCCTTCATGTGTATGCTATCTCCTGGTAATTAGATTCTAATTACAATGAATAACGTAATTTTCAATTAAATAATAGAGATGCTTCGAAATATTCATTCAAGTAATCTAGAGATATTTCATTGCATACTTTCCTCTTTTCTATTTAACTCACTTGCAACCTTTCGGAGATGCTTCCCAGTAGGACAAAACAAATTTGGATTGACTTTCAATGAAACCGGAAAGTAAAGTCCCAAAATCGGGACAAGAAAGAAAGAAGAGTTGACAAAATTTTTAAATGTCTTGACGTTCTATTAATCCTATTCCATGTGTGTGATCCTTTCTACAATCTCTCCAACAAATTAAAATAGCATAATTCATTAATCAAGATGTAAAGAATTTGGTGAGAGTAACAATTTTAAGGAGAACACAAGAGAACTCTTATTATTAGGAAAGAAATTCGTTACCATTTAGAACGACAATCCTATTCACAAATCACAATATAAAAGACAATCAGAGAATAGTTGAACGATGTACTAAAAGTCTACAACAATAATATACTCAATTTTACCCTTACCTTGAGATGTAGAAACGTTGTTTCCGATGATGTACTAAAGTCGAAATAGTTCATTCTATTTTCTTTTGGTAGTTCGATCGTGAAATTTCTTTGTTTCTGTATTTCTGGAGTAAGAGACATGAGATTGTGACTTGTTATAATTGATATAACTCTTAAATTTAGCAGGAAGTTGTACAAAGCAATAAAATCCAAAAACTAATATAGATAAAATATATATTTCATACCCACCAGAAAATTTGATGTCTCTTAGGATTTTCAAATGGAACAAAAACACATATTTATAACATGCAATGAGATGAAGTATTAGAAAAGTACATTCTCGATTCCATGTTGTGAAGAGGAATCTAGGGAAAAATTATTCTACAAAGCAAGATGTTTCCAACAATTCAGAGTATAAATAGGAAAACTATGAAATTACCCCAAGAGGATATGAAATCTCTATTGAATCCATTTGACACCAAACTCAGCTTCTCTACTGGGCTGCATTTTGTCAATATCTGGACAACAACATTCAATTATAAAATTCAAAAATCTCTAAAATAAATTTAATCCATTTATCAAGGCTAGTAGAAGATAAAATCTCAATTAAAATGAAATAAATTCAGAGAGTCCGAGATGGAGAAGCTCAAAAATCATACCAAAATTTATAAGTACAAAACCCTAAAATTGAAAGCATAAGGAATAAAGAGATTCAAAAAGATCAATAGAAGAGAATAAGAGAAAGAGAATCCCACAAACCTTTGAAATCTGAAGAATCAAAGCACTAAGACTCATTTTTTCTCTTTGAGAGGTGTTGGTGAGGCCTTGAGGGTACACGTGGCTTGATGAAAAAAGTAGTGCAATTACACGTGTTGAATGGAAAAGACCAAAGAAATAGATGCAATTTTAATCCAACACAGCTTTACAATACACTATATGTTGCCTTGCTTACAACTATTTATCGTTGTGTTAGTCCAACCCTTGTTGGCTTATAAACAAGGTTAATATCAAAACTTAAGAAAAAACGCTTTCTAACGCATCAAGAGTGGGATGACCAAGCCTTCCAAATCTCACGCGACCCGACTGACCCAAAGACCACCACAACCGCCGGAATCACCAGAAACAAACAACCACTAGATGGAGGACGGATACAAAACTCAATCCTTCAAAGATGCATTACTTGATAGAAATAGTGATCTGAATCAATCCTACGACATGTCCAAAGAACATGACGCTACGATGGAAGAAAATCAATGTGTGCAGGGAGCAATCCCACTGACTTAGGAAGATAAACTCAAGCTATATCAACCTAGGTGCCTCTCCGTGATAGTAAAAGCTTTTGGTAAATGCCTATCCCATGACTATATGAAAAATAAACTAGCAGACCTATGGAAGCTGGCTGAACCGCTGATTCTAATAGATCTCATAAGCGACTATCACATAGCAAACTTTTCACAGGTCCAGATCATGAGTAAAGTCCTCCACGAAGTGCCATGGTTCGTAGCGAGACAATTGCTATCAGTGAGAAGATGGGAATTGAACTTCCCCCCACAACAATCAACCATAACCCACACTGCGATTTGGGCAAGGCTAGCACAACTCCCAACAAAATTCTATGACAAAACAATCCTAGAAAAAGTCGGACAACGACTGGGAGCCTTGCAAAAAATTGGTACTTGCACTTCGGCAACCCTTATATGATGCTATGCTAGGATATGCGTCCAAGTACCATTGGAGGAGCCAATCAAAACAGAGGTAACAATTGGAAGCCATAAACAAAAGGAAGTCTATGAGGGTGAATGGGTCATGTGCGTTAAAAGCGGAAGGATAGGTCATACACTCAGGAACTATACCATACTCACCGCAATCAATCCTACCGATACAAATGAAATGACAACCACAGTTGTAACAAGCGAAGCAGAGCGACAAGTTAGCGAATGGGAAATTGTCTCCTTCGCAAAAGGAAAGAAGAAGACTGAATCCCAGATCCCTCATAGAGCGGGGGAAACCAAACCTAGCGTGAAGCAAAGGCCACACTAGGCAAAAGAACATGATCGCCACCTAGGTACATCCTCCGCCACCGGTACCTCGGCTACCCCCTTAGGAGGCGACCAGATAATTAATCAAGAAAAAAAACAAAAAAATCATAATCATTAATAAATCAACCCCCTCCTTTACTCCCCCTATTAAATCCCCACCTAACTGTTCCTTAAATGCCACTAATCCCCTTCCCATTTCTCCAAGGAATGAAACTGAAAAGAATCAAACTAAGTCAAAAATTCCTGTTGTTACTGCCAGCCAAGCTAACTTAATTACCAATGGGACCCAAATAATTAAGACCCCAATAGTTTCTTCGGAGATCGCAAGGGGCGTTGTTCCCCTTTCCCACGAAAATCATCATCATAGTCGCATAAAAAAACTCCTCTGCCACCACTCCAGCCATGGATAAAGAGAGTAAGCGAAGGAACATTTCCCAGAACATACTTTAGAAAAACTCAAAGCTATGGATCCCAATCCCCCCACCACCGAACCACTGATAGCTAAGATAATCAATGAAGGGAGTGGGCCAGGCTATAGCCGGTCTGGGGAACAAAATTTGGATGCAATCACTGAGAGAGACAGAACGATGGGGGAACATCAATACGATGTCAAAAGAGGAGATCAATGTCGTAATGGGGAAAACTTTTCAGTCGCTACCTTACTTTCCTTCCCACCCATACCTAACTAGCTCTCAGAGCCCCACGTTTAGACATCCTGAATGCAATCTACTTGCAACCACCATCGGTTGTGACCCAAGAACAAAATGAAGGGGGACACTCAATCCTAGAAATGCTCAAAAGAAACAACCAGGAACTGGAAGATATTCTGATCATGCTTGGAGAACAAAACACAAAAACATGCATCTTGGAGAAACCATTCTTCAAGGGGTTCGAGGACCCCTACAACAGTGTGATAATTTGTCACGACCCAAGCCTAGGGCCTAGATGTGACCGGCGAATGGGGAACCCGAAGGAACCCCAAACAAGCCTCATAGCATATCATTACACATCCTTGGTCGCGGAAGCAATTAAAATGACCATAAGCGATAAGCATAATCAAGGGGGAAATCGGGACTAAGGGAGCAAGAGAAAAAAAAAGGAATGATACATAAATACCATAGATGAGTCAAGCTCAAGCATAATACACAACTTGTCCAACACCACCTCTAAACATGGGTACTTAGCGGGGGCCAAGACAAACTACCGGGCTCACCCTCATAGTCAAAACATAACTAAAAAGAAAAGGTCTTATACATAGCAAAAGATCATGAGCAACGTCCCCGGAATGGAGGACTCACCAATAACCTTGATAGGAAATCGTATTAGCCACGCGGAGGAGGATGGTCAAGCGGTGCTCCGGTCCCTACATGGTGACATCATGTAGGCATAGAGTATGCGTTAGTACGTTTGAATGTACTAAGTATATGGGATGCAATGCAATGCTACAATAGATGGACATCATAGGAAAAATGCATAATCATACCCGATAGATAGCACATTAATGAAATGATATATATAATGACGCTTACATAAAAATCATATTTAGTGGGACGTAGTACATGTGTGGTGAGTGACCATCAATATAGTATTTTCCAAGGCCTACCACCCCCTTGGAGAGGCGAAAGAGGTACAAACCCCTCAATGTGGTTACCCGGGCCTACCACCCCCCGAGCTAGGGACCAAGGTACAAACCCCTCGATATGGTTATACGGGCCTACTACCCCCCGTACTAGGCAACCAAGGTACCAACCCCTTGATACGGTTATACGGGCCTACTACCCCCCGTACTAGGCTTGGTCGACTCACAACACTTTAATAGAGAAAATCATATACATGTGTCCATTTCATCATCATTTCAATAATTATATAACCATTCGATTCATAGGACGTACATTGGACCTTCCATTTCCTAAGGATTCTATAAATGGGCATTTTATCAAACACATGATGGGCTATTGTTCATGTAAATGAAATCATGTACTTCAAGAGTACTAAGTCCAACAAATTCCGAAATACATATAAATCAGCCCACCAACAACATACATATATATATATCAACCTTCATAATATGATCATGGAAGCATGAAAACCATAAACATCACATAATAATTCCATTTCATGATAATATGCAAAAATAGACCATAATAGGATGTGTAGTAGTAATTCCATAATTCAAGAGTTCATAAATGATCATAAGGACCCATAAACTTGAAGTAAATTAGAGGATAAATGGTTGTACTTGTGGAAAGGAAGGTTTCCACAATCAACCCACATACCTCAACTTTGGAGAATCCTTGATGAAGATTGGAATGGAGAATTGAAGCTTGAGATTGAGTCTTGAATCCGGAATTAGAGCTTGAGATATTTGAATTTGGTTGAAGATCTTGGTGAAATTTTGAAGAGGGCTTAGAGAGTGTTTTTGAGTGTTTTGGAGCTAGAACAAATTATAACTAAGTATGGGACAATTCTCTTTTTATAAAAGAAAAACGTCTCCAGCCGCTACAGTAACTTTGCTCACTGGAATTTGCAAATTTGCTCCGCCAGGTTTTACAAAAATGGTCATAACTCCCTCATCCTAACTCGGAATGAGTTGAAACCAAGTGCATTGGAAAGCTAACTCAAAGGGCTTTAATTTAATAGGTGGCGGCCCTTCCAGTTCCTTGTGTGCTTAGAGATATGCCCCTTTAAAGTTGACCCTGAAAATCGCATTTTTTGCGATTTTTTGAATTTTGATACGGTTGCTCTAAAATTCGGGTTAGACCCATTTCCCACTCAATTTGACCCCCTGAATAAGAATATGAATTCAAATTTCCGAAATCATGCACGGATTTTGAGATATATGGAAATTACAATTATAGGTGTTTTCGAAGCACATTTTCGGGCATTTTTGGGGTCGTTTCAATATCTCCCCCTTGGGAACATTCGTCCCCGAATGTTAAAGAAACGTACATAAGGGACACAAATATGACAATATCAGCCCACATAAGGATGCAACAATGCCCTTACACCTTATTTCAAAAACCTCAACATAGTTGTGAAACCACAATGAACTTGTCAACTTAAATATGAATGTATGCAATGACATGAGGGCTGAACTTAAGACATGAGATTTTATAAAGGGCTTAGATCAATACCTTAGGCTTGAGTGGAGTGGAAAAGATAAGGATATCGCCTTTGCATGTCCGCTTCGGCCTCCCAAGTAGCACTTTCAACTTGTTGATTTCTCCAAAGGACTTTAACGGAAGCCACATCTTTGTTTCTCAACCTCTTCACTTGTCTATCTAAAATCTGGACCGGAACCTCTTCATAGGTCAAATTATCTTCAACAACACCCACAACATCAAGAGACACAATGGCATTCGGATCACCCACACACTTCCTCAACATAGACACATGAAATACCGGATGAACCAAATCCATTTCGCTAGGCAATTCCAACTCATAAGCTACCTTGCCAATTCTCCTCATCACCTTATAAGGACCCACGTATCTTGGGCTCAACTTGCCCTTCTTACCAAAACGAACCACACCCTTCATGGGTGACACCTTCAAATAGACCCAATCACCAACTTGGAATTCAAGAGCCCTTCTCCTCACATCGGCATAGGACTTTTGGCGACTTTGGGCCGTCTTCAACCTTTCTCTAATCATCCTAACCTTCTCAAGAGCCTCCATAACTAGATCTGGTCCTAACAAGGCCACCTCACCAACCTCAAACCACCCAACCGGTGATCTACAACGCCTCCCATAGAGAGCCTCAAAAGGAGCCATACCGATGCTAGAATGATAGCTATTGTTATAGGCAAACTCAATCAATGGAAGATGATCATCCCAACTACCCTTAAGCTCCAATACACAAGCCCTAAGCATATCCTCAAGTGTTTGGATAGTCCTTTCGGCTTGTCCATCCGTTTGCGGGTGAAAGGCCGTAGTAAGCTTAACTCTCGTACCTAGACCCCTTTGAAAGGACTTCCAAAAGTGTGAAGTAAATTGAGTACCACGGTCCGATATGATGGATAGAGGAATCCCATGCAACCTTACCAAGTCATGAATATATAACCTTGCATAATCTTCCGCCCCATATGTTGTCTTTACCGGTAGAAAATGAGCCGATTTTGTCATCCTATCAACCACCACCCAAATAGAATCAAAACCTTTTCTAGTCTTGGGTAAACCAACTACAAAATCCATATTAATTTCTTCCCACTTCCAAGTAGGAATCTCTATGTCTTGGGTTAGACCACCCGGCCTTTGATGTTCGGCCTTGACTTGTTGACAACTATGACAACCGGAGACGAATTTGGCAATGTCCTTCTTCATGCCTCCCCACCAATACACATCCCTCAAATCTCTATACATTTTGGTGGAACCGGGGTGAATGGAGTAGGAAGAATTATGAGCCTCCTCAAGAATTTTCTCCCTCAAACCATCAACACAAGGCACACACAACCTACCTTGGTACCTAAGGGCACCATCTCCCCCTTGGGAGAAAACTTCCACCTTGCCCTCTTTCACCAAGGCCTTCAATTCTAACAAGGAAGAGTCAAGATCTTGTTTTGCTATCACCTCATCAACCAAGGAAGACCTAGCACCATCAACAACGACCACACCACCATTACCAACCTCTTCCAACCTAACCCCCAACCTAGCCAACCGATGCACCTCCCTAGCCATTTCCCTATCACCAATATCAACATGAGCTAGGCTACCCATAGACACCCTACTCAAAGCATCCGCCACCACATTAGCTTTACCGGGATGATAATGCACACTCATATCATAATCTTTAAGAAATTCTAGCCACCTTCTTTGTCTCAAGTTGAGATCTTTTTGGGTGAAGACATATTGGAGGCTCTTATGATCGGTGAACACATCAACATGTACCCCATACAAGTAATGACGCCAAATCTTTAAAGCAAACACCACCGCGGCTAATTCAAGATCATGCGTAGGATAGTTCTTTTCATGCACTTTGAGTTGTCTAGAAGCATAGGCTATCACCTTACCATTTTGCATTAGGACACAACCCAAGCCAACTCTAGAAGCATCACAATACACAACAAATCCCTCAAGCCCATCCGGTAGTGACAATATAGGAGCGGACACAAGTTTATCTTTCAAGGTTTGAAAACTCCTTTCGCACTCGTCGGTCCACTCAAACTTAGCCTTCTTTTGTGTCAACTTAGTCATGGGAGAAGCAATAGAAGAAAACCCATTCACAAATCTCCGGTAGTAACCCGCTAAGCCCAAGAAGCTCCTAATATCCGACGGGGTCAATGGCCTAGGCCAATTTCTAATCACATCGGTCTTCTTAGGGTCTACCTTAATACCATCCCCCGACACCACATGACCTAGGAAGGCAACCTCCCTCAACCAAAATTCACACTTTTCATACTTGGCATACAACTTCTCCTCTCTCAATCTTTGCAACACAACCCTCAAGTGACCCATATGTTCTTCCTCGCTATGCGAATAGATTAAAATATCATCAATGAAGACCACAACAAAGGAATCAAGGTAGGGTTTAAAGACCCTATTCATTAGGTCCATGAAGATAGCCGGTGCATTGGTCAACCCAAAGGACATGACCACAAATTCATAATGCCCATACCTAGTCCGGAAGGCTGTCTTGGGAATGTCACACTCCCTCACCTTCACTTGATGATACCCGGACCGAAGATCAATCTTAGAGAAGTGGCTAGCCCCTTGCAATTGGTCGAACAAGTCATCAATCCTAGGAAGAGGATATTTATTCTTGACGGTGACCCTATTGAGTTGCCGGTAATCAATACACATCCTAAGGGACCCATCTTTCTTCTTCACAAACAACACCGGTGCACCCCATGGTGATTGGCTAGGCCTAATAAAACCCTTCTCCAACAAGTCCCTCAATTGTTCCTTCAACTCCTTTAACTCCGCCGGGGCCATACGGTAAGGGGGAATAGAAATGGGTTGAGTATCGGGGAGGAGGTCTATGCCAAAATCTATTTCCCTTTCGGGAGGAACACCGGGAAGGTCATTAGGAAAGACATCAAGGAATTCATTTACGATCGGAACCGACTCTATAGGAAGGGTTTTGGACTCCACATCCCTAACCCTCACAAGGTGATAGAGACACCCCTTAGAGATCAACTTACGGGCTTTAATGCAAGAGATGAACCTACCCTTGACTACCACATTTTGGCTTTCCCACTCAAGAATGGGTTCACTTGGGAATTGGAACTTGACCCTACGGGTTCTACAATCAATGGAAGCATAGTATGCATGCAACCAATCCATCCCAAGAACAACATCAAAATCGACCATGTTCAACTCAACAAGATCACAAGGCAATATTTTATGCAAGATGCAAATAGGACAATTTCTATAGACCTTCCTAGCAACAATATATGCACCAATAGGAGTAGACACCTTATATGACTCACGCAACAAGTCGGGCTCAACATGAAACTTTTTGGCAACAAAGGGGGTGACAAAAGAAAGAGAGGCACCCGGATCAATTAATGCATATACATCAAAGTCAAAGATTTTCAACATACCGGTAACGACATCGGGGACTTCATCGACCCCTTGCCTCCCATGCAAAGCATAAAATCGATTGTGCCTTGGGGCACCATCTTGTCGTCCCCCTCTCCCCAAAGGAACCGCATTGGCACCTTGTGGACGGACCTCCTTACCCTTGTTGCGATTTCGAGGACAATCCATCGCCTTGTGCCCCATTTCCCCACAACTATAGCAAGCACCGGTATTTCTCAACCACGGGCCACCATGGCCCTTACCACACTTCGGACATACATCATTAGGACCCATACCACCAACACCTTGGGCCCTTGGAACATCATTGGCAAACCCCTTATGGGGCGCATGAGAAGTCCCTTGGCCTTGATGAAACCGGCCTCCCCTTCGACTTTGGAACTTGCCCTCAAAACGGGCCCTCTTGGCCTCATGACCCCTCCTCTTCCTCAACTTCTCCTCCTTCATTTGTTCGGCATAGACCATCAAGCGGGACAAGTCCATGTCACTGATCAACATTGCGGACTGGCATTCTTCACTCACTAGGTCGGACACACCCATCACGAATTTGTTCATTCTAGATCGTGAGTCGGCAACCAAGTGTGGAGCATATCTTGAAAGTTGGTTAAACTTGAGGGCATACTCCCTCACACTCATAGACCCTTGTTTTAAATTCATGAACTCCACCAATTTGGCTTCCCTAAGGTCAAGAGGAAAGAATCGATTAAGGAAAGCCGTTTTGAACTCTTCCCAAGGCACCACATAGTTTGTCCCCTTCTCTTCTTTCCATTGGTTGTACCATATTTGGGCCACCCCTTTTAGTTGGTAGGCCGCCAACTCCGCCTTATCTTCTGACCTCATGCCCATGATAGCTAATATCTTGTAGATTTCATCAATGAACTCTTGAGGGTCTTCATCTAACTTAGACCCATAGAATTCCGGGGGATTCATCCTCACGAAGTCTCTCACCCGAGATGCCAGGGTAGGTGCCTGAAGAGCTTGGGCACCGTGGTTGGCTTGATTAGCCATAGCTTGAGCAAATAAAGTAAGGGCATCCCGAAGATCCCCATTGGTCGATTGTTCCTCGGGTGCGCGGGCTCGTCTTCCACTTGTATTAGGCATGATCTAGCATAGCAAAGGGCAACCGCTAGGGAAGAACTTGATTCAACTCTATAGCACGACTTAGAACAAGGAGAAGGGAAACATTTCCTAAAACATCTCATAGCCTCCTACTCATAGTTGTGGTGCACAACACAACCATGAATCAGACTCTAATCAACGCGGTGTGTTGGACTCCGAGGATCTATCAACCTAGTGCTTTGATACCAAGTTTGTCACGACCCACGCCTAGGGCCTAGACGTGACCGGCAAATGGGGAACCCGAAGGAACCCCAAACAAGCCTCATAACATATCATTACACATCCTTGGTCGCGGAAGCAATTAAAATGACCATAAGCGATAAGCATAATCAAGGGGGAAATCGGGACTAAGGGAGCAAGAGAAAAAAAAAGGAATGATACATAAATACCATAGATGAGTCAAGCTCAAGCATAATACACAACTTGTCCAACACCACCTCTAAACATGGGTACTTAGCGGGGGCCAAGACAAACTACCGGGCTCACCCTCATAGTCAAAACATAACTAAAAAGAAAAAAAGTCTTATACATAGAAAAAGATCATGAGCAACGTCCCCGGAATGGAGGACTCACCAATAACCTTGATAGGAAATCGTATTAGCCACGCGGAGGAG
>NC_064288.1:21117933-21129891 GCF_019186545.1 Solanum stenotomum
ATGTGTGGTGAGTGACCATCAATATAGTATTTCCAAGGCCTACCACCCCCTTGGAGAGGCGAAAGAGGTACAAACCCCTCAATGTGGTTACCCGGGCCTACCACCCCCCGAGCTAGGGACCAAGGTACAAACCCCTCGATATGGTTATACGGGCCTACTATCCCCCGTACTAGGCAACCAAGGTACCAACCCCTTGATACGGTTATACGGGCCTACTACCCCCCGTACTAGGCTTGGTCGACTCACAACACTTTTATAGAGAAAATCATATACATGTGCCCATTTCATCATCATTTCAATAATTATATAACCATTCGATTCATAGGACGTACATTGGACCTTCCATTTCCTAAGGATTCTATAAATGAGCATTTTATCAAACACATGATGGGCTATTGTTGATGTAAATGAAATCATGTACTTCAAGAGTACTAAGTCCAACCAATTCCGAAATACATATAAATCAGCCCACCAACAACATATATATATATATATCAACCTTCATAATTTGATCATGGAAGCATGAAAACCATAAATATCACATAATAATTCCATTTCATGATAATATGCAAAAATAGACCATAATAGGATGTGTAGTAGTAATTCCATAATTCAAGAGTTCATAAATGATCATAAGGACCCATAAACTTGAAGTAAATTAGAAGATAAATGGTTGGACTTGTGGAAAGGAAGGTTTCCACAATCAACCCACATACCTCAACTTTGGAGAATCCTTGATGAAGATTGGAATGGAGAATTGAAGCTTGAGATTGAGTCTTGAATCCGGAATTAGAGCTTGAGATGTTTGAATTTGGTTGAAGATCTTGGTGAAATTTTGAAGAGGGCTTAGAGAGTGTTTTTGAGTGTTTTGGAGCTAGAACAAATTATAACTAAGTATGGGAGAATCCTCTTTTTATAAAAGAAAAACGTCTCCAGCCGCTACAGTAACTTTGCTCACTGGAATTTGCAAATCTGCTCCGCCAGGTTTTACGAAAATGGTCATAACTCCCTCATCCTAACTCGGAATGAGGTGAAACCAAGTGCATTAGAAAGCTAACTCAAAGGGCTTTAATTTAATAGGCGACGGCCCTTCCAGTTACTTGTGTGCTAAGAGATATGCCCCTTTAAAGTTTACCCTGAAAATCGCATTTTTTGCGATTTTTGAATTTTGATACGGTTGCTCTAAAATTCGGGTTAGACCCATTTCCCACTCAATTTGACCCCCTGAATAAGAATATGAAGTCGAATTTCCGAAATCATGCACGGATTTTGAGATATATGGAAATTACAATTATAGGTGTTTCCGAAGTACATTTTCTGGCATTTTTGGGGTCGTTCCATAATTGCACTATGCCCACATACAATGAAATGATGCACACTGAGCATGAGGGACGACATCGCAACATTGCCGATAGCAGTGGAGCTGAGCCTAATGGGAACACAACCTTAGGGGAGCAAGCAGAAGAATGGGATAGGCATGCAGGAGCAGGAAACACCACTATCACTGATGATGAACTTCATCATTTTGAATACAAGTAGAGCCAATAGTGTAACCTTCAGGCGCCAATGTTACACAATGGTCAAAGCACATAAACCAACAATACTTGTGCTCCTTGAAACTAAGATGATTGAGCAGAAAAGCCTCACTAAGGAACTAAGGTTCGATGCTCAAATCCAATCACCAGCAAATGGCCTTGTGAAGGGGGATAGTGGTGATGTGGAAGGAGGACGCTCTGAAGCTGGAGAACCTCACATTAACTGCTCAAGGTTTCCACATCACGGTCAAGGTACTCCCCAACTCCTACTCTTGGCATTTCTCTACTATTTATGCTAGTCCCTATTTTAATACTAGGACCCTCCTCTGGGAAGAGCTTTGTAACCTCTCTGCCAGCATTGATAGAGAATGGCTCATTGGGGGTGACTTCAATGAAGTCCTCAAAGCTATTGAGAAATTAGGAGGTTATTGTATTAAGAATAGTAGAAGCAATCTCTTCTGGGATAGCCTCAATAAGTGTGAAATGGTTGATTTAGGCTTTAAGGGATGCAAATACACCTGGACCAATAAAAGATATAGGAATAAGAGCAATCTTATACTAGAAAGACTTGATAGGTGCGTAGCTAACTACCATTGGGTAAAACGATACCCCAATTCCCTTGTTACCCACCTTCCTAGAACAAAGTCAGACCATTGTCCCATGATGCTTGAGTTGGACAACACCCACACCAGTAAAGGCCTAAAACCTTTCTGAATGGAACCCATGTGGTGTACTCATCCCTCTTTCCAAAGCCTTGTCCACCAATGTTTCACTGACCATGAAAGTCTAGGGAATGCTATCAAAAGCTTCCAAAAAGAAGCAACCAACTTGAACAAAACTATCTTTGGAAACATCTTCTCAAAAATGAGAAGAATCCTTGCTAGACTCAATGGGATCCAGAAATCCAACACCTACCATCTTAACCATTACCTCCATGACCTAGAATCCTCTCTCTTTAAAGAATATGACGAACTCTTATTTTCTGAAAAGGAGTTTTTAAAAACAAAGTCTAGAATAAGCTGGCTAAGTGAAGGAGATGTTAATACAAACTTCTTCCATAATAGCACCATCCAAAAGAGAAGGAAGAACCGCATCCTCTCAATCAAGGATGACTATGGAAACCTAATTAAGGACCACGACCTCATTAGAAGCCATATCACCCTTTTCTTCCAAAAGCTCTACACTACAGAGCAACAATTCTCCTAGAGGGACACCTCCCAAAACAGTGGACCTCACCCTTGCCTCACTCCTGAACTTAGTGTTGCACTAGATAGCCCCCTTAGGGAAAATGAGGTCCTTACAACTCTCCAATCCTTCAAGCCCACTAAGGCTCCAGGCCCTAATGGCATCCACCACATGCTCTACTAAAGGTATTGGGCTAGCGTGAAGACCAAAATCATTACCTTCTGCATGGATGATTTCCACAAATCCTCCATGCTCCCTGAATTCAATTCCACTCTCTTGTGTCTCATCCCTAAGTTCCCAAACCCCCCGAACATGAGAAGTTACAAGCCAATCAGACTCTGTAACACTAACTACAAGATTGTTAGTAAAATCATTGTAAATAGACTCAAGACCATACTGCCATCCATCATTGGCCCTAGCCAGGCAAACTTTCTTTCAAATAGGAGAGCCTCTGATAATGCCATCATCATCCAGGAGTACATCACCCACTTTGGGAAGATGAAGGGACAAAGAGCAAACATGATCCTGAAGATTGACCTTGAAAAAACTTTCGATAAGCTAGAATGGTCCTACATCAGAGACACCCTCCACTATCTCAGCATCCCTCCCAGGTTGACCACCCTCATAATGTCATGCATAACCACCACCTTCATAGCCACCATAATAAATGGAAGGAAATCTGAGTACTTCCACCCTTCAAGAGGGATAAGGCAAGGGGACCCAATATCCCCTTACATCTTCATCATGTGCATGGAAAGACTCTCAAAAGAGATTGAACAAGCAGTGAGGAGTAAGAGCTGGGATCCTGTTAAGATCTCAAGGAGATGGCCTGAGATCTCTCACGTCTTCTTTGCCGATGACTTATGCCTTTTCTCCAAAGCAGACCAGAAAAACTCTAACACGATTAAGAGCATTCTCTAAACTTTTTGTGACAATTCTGGGTAGAGAGTCAGTCACCAAAAATACAAAATCCTTTTCTCCAAACACTGCTCTGACCATAACCGCCAAACTTGCTCCTATACCCTTGGCATGGGCACCTCTGAGGCATTCGGAAAATACTTAGGCCTCCCTATCTTTAACAAAAGACCTACAAATGCTGACTTCTAATTCATTATTGACAAAATGAATAGAAGATTAACAAGATGGAAAACCAAGTTCCTAAACTTCACTGGAAGGACAAATCTTCAAAAGCAACTCTCAGTAGCATCCCCTCCCATGTAATGCAGTACATCAAACTACCAGCTAAGATAACCAACATAATTGACAAGGTCCAGAAGGACTTTATCTAGGGATTTATAGCTGAGAAAAAGAAGATACATCTCCTCAACTGGGACAGTATCACGAATGCCAAAACCATAGGTGGGCTGAGTATGCAAAAGAGTGAGATAAGGAACATGATAGCTCTCTCAAGCCTTACATGGAGAGCCCTCCAGAGCCCAACCAAACTCTGAAGTAGTGTCCTACAGAGAAAGTACAAAAACCCAACCATAGAGCACAACTCAAGAAGGATGGTCTCCAGAACATGGAAGAATATCCAAAGAGGATGGTTAGATGTGCTTGATGCAACCGAATGGATAGTGCATAAAGTGAACAAGGTAAATTTCATCACTGATAAATGGATCCCTCACTTTGAATCCATAGGGAAAATCATCCATGGCCCTTTCTTAGAAGCAGAAATCAACCTCAAAGTCATTGATGTCTACCAAAATGGAAATTGGAACATGGAAAGCCTTTTCTTCACCATTCCAAAAGAAATTAAGGCAATCATTAGAGGTCACTGCCCCACTGGTGAAACAACAAAGGAAGATACCATAGTCTAGAGGTTAACTCCTAGTGGAATGTTCTTAATCAATACTGCCTACAAACACATAAAAACAACCAATGACACCAAAATCTTAATACCAAATGAGAGGTTCAATTGGATTGGACTGCAAAAGCCCATAACAAAATGAAGACTTTCCTCTGGATGATGTATCACAAAAGGTTGCCCACCAACCATGCGCTGAAGCAGAGAGGTCTTAACATCGAACCCAAATGCACTTACTGTAGCAATGACATCAAAGATATAAACCATATCTTCTTCCATTTCCCTAACTCCACCACTTTTTGGAATGTGATAGTCTCCAAGAGTTGCATGCCTAGCCATACCTCTCTCACCCCCCGGGATGACACTGAGTGGATTAACCATTGGCACAACCTCAAGAATAGGAAATTTAATGAACATCTAGATTGGGGAACCCTAATCCCTTTCTGGAACTGTTGGCTAAAAAGGAACCATAACACCTTCAATAACAAAAATGAAAGGGTAAATGGTGGTGACACGATCTCCCAAGCCACAGAATTCCAATGGGTCATCCTTACAAGAAAAAAAGAGACTCCAAATCAACCATCCAAGTCAGTTGGAAACCCCCTAATCTCAACACCTTAGAGATAAATGTAGATGGATCAGTCAAGAACCACCCAAGCCCAGGCGGACTGGGAGGTGTGATCAGAAATCACCTAGGGCTATGGTAAATGGGTTTTGTAGAATACACCCCCCTTACAAACCCCATCAGAGCTAAACTTCAAGCACTACAATAGGGTCTATCCGTTGTTATAAGCTACAACCTTAGTCCGGTAGAAATTAATTCTGATTCCTCTGAAGTTATCAATATGCTAAGAAATGGTAACTTGCTTTATGATGATTTGATTACTGGGTGCATGTCACTAATGGCGAGGTTGGTCATCACAAAGTTGGAGCACATCTTTCGGGAGCTGAACAAAATTGCAGATAAGCTTGCGAAGGAAGGAGCAAAAACTGAAGATGCAGGGCAACCAATCCTTTTTGAAACTACGTCAACATGGGTGGGAAATGAACTAGAGGCAGATGTTACAGGGACAACCTATAATAGGTTTACAAATGCCCTTTTTTGCAATATCCAGGGTCGAGATGTGACCCAAACTATTAACAATGAAGCACCCGTTAACATGGGGCAGACTTAATTATGTTACTATTTTGTTATCACTATTATAATATAATATAAGTAACCTTTTTTTATCGAAAAAAGGTTAATATCCTTGAGTCTCATGTGAAAGAATAGAGAATTATGTTTGGAAGATTTTGTTAAGTGAGTTGTGTTCGCAAAAAAGTAATTAATAATAATTTACAAGATGGGGTCTAAAGAAAAAAAAGAGAGAAAAAATTTGCAAACATCATCTTGAGGAGCAACTCTGTTAACTTATCACAAGAAGGTAAAATTGAAAAAAAAAAACAAAAAAGTAATAAATTATTGTAAAGCCATGTTGGGTGGGGAAATAGACTCAATGTCTGTAGAATATAAATAAATGTGAAATAATTGACTTTATGACTACCAAATTCCTTATCCTACATTGTAACCAATGCAAGTCCTACATGTACATTAATGGAGAGCAACTAGATTGCTAAGCTGATGGTATTCCCTAAAGGTATGAGGTACTTCTTTGTGAACATGATAATTTTAAATCAACTTGTTTGAGATGCATTTGTCAATTCTATCTACTGAGAATGTTTTCATCTTCTTTCTTGTGAGTTTGTTCAAAGATTGAGACATGCTTTAACTTCGGGTGTCAATGAGTTGTCATATGATGAGGAGTGTGATGGTGCACCTATGAACATGGTCTAACTTGATTCGTGTTCTTAGTACTTATGTGTCAAGTTCTAGGGATGTTTATGTTTTAATTTTTATTTACTCGAGACGAGCAAAAGCTCATGTATGGGGTATTTGATGAGAGTAAAAGTCTTGAGTTTATTGGGTCTTTTTAAAATAATCCTGATTTATTCTGGTCTTATATTGTGCAAGCATTACTAATTTCTTTGCTAAATGTGTTAGGTAAAGTTAGGCCCGAAATTAGAGCTAAACGAATCAAAAGATGGAGAAAACTATAATTTATTGGAATGAAAAAGCCCACACAATGGCGTATGATCATGTTTCAATCGTGTAGGCAAGAAAGAATGGGAGTTGACAGTCGGCAGCCCTGTGTGGTTAGCTGTGCAAAGTAATTCCAGCGGCGCGGCCGCATGAAAACTCGATGAAATAAATCTAAAGTAAGGGTATTTTTGAGATTATAAAGAGGAAGACCCCATCCTTTATAAGGAGAACAAGTCCTAAAGTTTAGGCAGGGTTGACTCTATGCAATAAAAAAAAGATGTATGCCTTAGGCCCCCAATTTTGGGGGGCCTCAATTTTTTTCCAAAAATAAATTATATGTTAATCTTTTTATAGAATTTTTTTTTTATAATAAAAATATATATTTTTAAAATATGTATTATTTTATTCCTGTTAACCCATAATAATTTGTCAATTTATTACTTGTAGAATTATGTTAATAATTCATATAATGATTATCTTAGTAAAAAGATAATTTTCACCATTAAATTAATAAAATCTTACATAAATTTATAATTGGAAGAATTTTTTTCAAAGAAATTATTGATAAAAATATATATTAAGTAATAATTTGCATCTAAAAAGTGTAAGAAGAATAAATTTTAACTAAAAATACACATGAAATTTATTTAAATATTAAGGGCCTCTAATTAAAATTTCACTTTAGTCCTCCATTTATGTTGAGCCGCTCTTGAGTTTAGGGCATCTTGGAAAGACCAAAAAATCACAAGGACCAAAAAGAAGAACGACAAATGATGCAACACTCTAATCCAAAACAGAAGTTGGGATTAAGAGTTGGTTGTACCATCTTCTAATTTTTTCTATATTTTTGTGAACTTTTTTATTTCTATGGATTAAATTCTTAATAGGGAAAAGACAATATGATGTAAGGTTGCTACGGTTGGATTATGCTTTTGTTTGAATGCATAGAACTTTGAATTTCTATGCATATTGGTATTGAAAAGCTAGTTACTTTTTTTTCATTTAATCGAAAGAAAAAGTGTCTTGATTATTATATTTTCATCTTTTATTCAATTCTTGATTGATAGTTTCATGAAATAATCGAAAGATCTTGAGAATTGTTGTTAAGCATTAGAGTTAGAAAGTATTTGAAAGAAGCTTTCCTAGAACTAGCCCTTCTAGTACATCTGTACACATGTTTACCTGGTTTACATTATTAGTATATTGAAAGACAAATTCATTCGAAAGAAGAGTTCTACTTATTGATAGAAATTGTAATCAACTTCTTTATTCGTAAGAAAAATAAATATTTATTTGTGAACCTTGAACTATAGCATATCCTTAGATTTGCAACCTTGCTATTGTATTGTTTGTGTTCCTTATTCTTTAATTGATAATCAAATTTTGATATTTTTCTCAAGTTTTGTTGTCTAACCACTACTAAAATAATTTACATTTTTCAACGTAGAGGTTTTTCCAGAAACTCTCAAGATTTGATTCTCTGAATAATACTGGAAGAAATTATATTAAATTTCTACTAATATCAATCCCTATGGATATGATATTTTACTATACTATCTTTAACTAGCGAAGCGCTTAAATATATTGTGTTTTGAGCTCTTCGTACACACGTGAATTTTATTGGATTAAATTCATATGAAATTTGAATTAAATCCATGTTAATTTTGGTTGAATGATTAATTTGGGCTTTACAAATAAATAAGTTAATTTTATTAAATTCAAGTCCAAGGTCCATTTCATCTTGAAGCTCAAACTCATGTCACGTGTCACGATGACTAGGCATCCAAAACCAACAAGATGCATCACGTGTATAAGCAATGTGATAGTCCCAAGAACCAATCACAATCTTTTAAGTGTCAATATGACATCTTTTGGCCAATCACAAGCAACCTCGTCTATCCCCTACAACTATAAATAGGGGATAGACATGACATTCAAATGGCATTTTGAAGACAGTTCTGAAAAGACTCCAACAAATATTCAACAAACATTGGAGAAAGCCACAACATCAAGTACATAGTTCTTCGAAGGAGTGATCAACAAAATTTTTCTCGGAGATCGACTAGAAACAATGATGTGCTTTCGGACATTCTCGGAGATCAAATACATCTCAAGAAGGTCTACATCATCTTATATTTGAGAAGCACACTACTGTCAGTCCTCTAATCACGGAAAAATCTTAGGAGAAAAGAATTAAGAAAATACTAGAAATGTAATAACAAGATTCATCAATAAAAATCACATTTTTTTATTTATTTATTTTGACTACAGTTAATTTTCAGCACTACAAAAGTTTGTTGCAAACACTCGTCAATAAACAATTCAATCAAAGTAATTATAATGTAGCATGATAAAAATAGAGGATTTTAAATCAAGCTCAGCCTTCCCGCATTGTAACTTCAAATTCAAGAAATATAACTGAGCTAGGCATATGAAACCTCTAAATTAGTTCTGTTTTATTAGAACTCAAGACTCATCGCATTTAAATAATTAAAACTTCTTTTTAATACAAATTAAAAGGTCCTCAAAATCTAAAGGCTCATGAGATCTCTCATTAATACCTACATTGACGTACAAGGATCTAAGTAAGCTTAAAAATACTCCTGGCAGACACATGTATCTAATGTAAGTGTAAAAACAATCAAAGCTTTATCAAATTAATACCCAACACATGAAAAAAAAAGTCTTTGCTTACATATCATCATAAATACAATTTATTAAATTTCAAAACATCCAAGCATCAGCTTGAAAAAATGCCAAATTTTTGGCCAACTAGAAAGGGGAAATTGATGTTCATAATAATTCCAGGGAAGAATGAGAAATTGAAAATAGATTTACCAAAGAGAACATGACAATTAAAAAACAATTCCCCATGTAAAAAGCTTTTGCATCAAGAAATTGATTTGGACTTTAGATATAATTACATTACGAAGATTTTACTGGCACAATTTCTCTCAAACACATGAGCATCTTAGTCTTAAACATCTTAAGAATTGATCATATTTAGTACCAAAAGAACTTGGCTTTGGCTTGTGAAAATGGATGCCATCAACAACTTCAAATCTTTCCTCAAGAATCTCTCACAGGAGAAAATATGGAATAAGATATCTAGAATAGAGAGCATATATTATACATCACCTAAATATAGCTTAGAACTACGAACAACCTAAATCCGAAAAGAAAATTTAAAGTTAAAATGAAGAATATTATATCACCTATAGCTTAGAATAGAGAGCATTATACATCACCTATTAGCCCTTTGATCACGAAAGATTCAACAACTCATAGTCAACAGAAAAATCAATCACTGGCCTCAACCTGGAGAAATCAAAATCTGCACTTGACAAGGCATCAATTTTCAATAATTAGTCATCAAACGGAATCACCTAATGATCATAAAATGGTCAATGATAAACATACTTAAGCAAAAGAACTTGCTTTTCACCAATTTCATTTCCACTCAACGAAAAGCTTAAAACTTAGCTATATACACTACATCGAAAATGATCTTTAGTGGCAATTAATTAACAGCAATAGCTTAATTGCTGTTAAATATGTACTTTTAGCAGCAATTAACACTCTTTGTATATGTCCCTAAAGCCTTTAGCGACATTGAATCCAATGTCAATTAACTAATGCAGGTAAAGGCTTTAACACTCTTTGTTAATGTGTATATTTATTACCGCTAAAATGTGCTTTTGTTGAAGTGATTCATGTAAACAAGTTGTTGTGAACCAAACTGGCCTCGTAAGGGCCTACAGGCTGTTAGAGAGTTTTATTTGGGATCCAGACCCATTTACACTTTGTTAAAAAAAGACTAGGCGTTAGAAGAAAAGTTATGAAAACTATTATGTGAAGCTTTGGCTTTTTGATCCTCTCATCTCCTTTCTATGGTCTTGTATCTCATCCCTTTCTGGTTACTTCTTTCTCGGTTAATCTCTCCTTAGTTAGTGTATTATTAGTGCGTATTCTACTTGTAACTTGTATTCGGTAATTAATATATATAATAGTGCTTCTGTTGGAATCGAGTTTGTTTCATTGGTGCTTTCATTTGAGAGGTCTTCAATGGATGACCAAAAATTGCGAACTCATCATGATTCGATTAACCCAGGAAGGATTCATGGTCAAAGGAGATGTATGAAATTCGTTCAATATTAGAGGGGTTGGTTGGAAAGATTGCAATTACTAGGCCCCAAAAAAAAGTTCTAATGAATGAGAATATAGATTTGTCTCCGGCACCACCAATGTTTCATCATAAGTACACATCCATAAACTTTGGAAGGTTCTGTGGTGATAATATAGAGGCATGGATTTTCTAGGTCTGAACACTACTTTGAATTCTATGAAATTGCAAAAAAGTATAAGTTATCTCAAGCCTCATTGTATCTCGATTGGGAAGCATTGAAGTGGTATCTATGGCTTTTTCAGAACAAGCAATTGGCAGATTGTAAACACTTTACTACGAAGGTAATGATTCAATTTGGTAAACAACATCGCGAATCACAAAGATGTCACTTGCTCAATAATCAGCAGGTAGCCTCCGTGATTGACTATCGAAGTAGTTTTGAGAATGTCTCATCGGGATATGGTGACTTTAATGTACTCACATTGGATATTGCATATGTTTCTTAGCAATGGAATGATATAATCAACTCACCTTTGCCGCAATGGTGTGACGAGCTATCTGAAGGCAACAACAAAACCAATGCACCCAAGGTGTTTGATGGCTTGTGTGAAAGACCCACATCCACAAATTCCATTGATATATCATGTCAACTTGAAGTTGAGGATCCCCACAAGGTGAGTAAGTTGACAATATCAAATATTACTGAGGCATATTTTCCTAATGATCTGGCATATTCTGTCTCTCCTACTGCTGAGGCAACTGATTGTGAAAATGATGCTAAAGGTGAAGACAAGAATGATGAAGAAGAAATTGTTACCATCAGAGATTGAAAAGTTTACCCTCAACATGGACTAAGGGTGTGTTTGGTATAAAGGAAAATGTTTTCCTAGAAAATGTTTTCTTGAAAAACAAGTAGATTTTTGACTTATTTTCTCCTGTTTGGTTGGTGAGTAGAAATTTTTTTTTCGAAAAAGATATTTAGTGTTTGATTTATAAATGAAAAATGTTTTGAGAAATACCTTTTAGTTTTACTAGAGTAGAAAATAATTTTTGAAATTGAAATTGTTTTTTAAAAACAAACTTAACTTTTTTTTGAGGTTGGGGGGTAGCCCGGGGGGGGGTGAGGGTATGGGTGAAAACAAATGTAAAGTTGAAAGTATTTTTAAAAACAAACTTAAAATTACTTTTAGGGGGTGGGGGGCTGGTAGGGTGGGTGGGGGGGGGG
>NC_064288.1:21130096-21169625 GCF_019186545.1 Solanum stenotomum
GAAAAAATAAAAATTTGAAGTAGAAGAGAGTTTTGGAAAATGTTTTCCTTAAGTTTTGAAGGGAAGTCATTTTCCTTAGATTTGAGGAAAATGAGTTGATTTGGAAGATATTTTTCAAAACATTTAATCCAACCAAACATGAGAAAACTTCATACCAAACACACCCTCAGGCTTGCTCAATGCTGGAAGAAGATGTCTTAAATTCCTTCAACTTGCAGTTATCCTAGCCTAATAACTAGAGGTATAACCAGTAGACTTGGCCATGATGTGATTTTCTTGATTTTGAATATTTTTCCACCTGATTAATTTGGCTTGGAGTTTCCATTTGATCCTTTACTTACTATGTATAATTTGGTATTTTGTGTTTCCTCGAGTGACATGGATCATGATAAGTTTATTATATCAACCTTGAGAAATTCTTGCAACTCGGTGGATACTGGGAAGGGGAAAATTTATGATTTCTTATTGTCTAAATCGAAAGAGAATGTTATAAAGGAGAAAGTAGAGAGAATGCTTAAAGAATTTGTTGAAAATTATTCCAAGCAGTCACCAAATATTCCGGTCAATAGAGTTGTTAAACTCTTGTGTGCTATGTTTGATCTACTTTATAAATCAAGGACTGTTTCACGACTTATCCACTTTAATCCTAGCCATTTTCTTGATTGTGGTGCATTTCCTTTTGACAGTGTGTTATATCATTTTGTGGTCTCTCTTTGGGTACGAACTTTTCAACCTCGACAGCCACGATCACTTCCAAAGCCTCCTTTCTCAGTTTTCCTATTGAATTTCCTAGCCCAAATTGAGAAATATGTTGAAATCGAACCAAAATTTGACTTCGATGGGCTTGTCATAATTGGTGGGGTTGATTCCAAGACAAATGTTCATCTATACACTGCAAATTTAAATAGTAAAATGCAGCCTGCAACTGATGTACTTGCTGTCATATTACATGAGTGAAAGGTATTAAAGTTTCTAAATAGATATAAGGTGAAGCTACAAGTTGTGCACCTTACTGGTTACACATTTTATGGTGTCATTGAGAGGGTAGATTTTGTTGTGCTCCATAAATTACATTATGGCATAATTGCAATGGAGAGACATGAGGGAGAAGGAGCTTCTAAAACTGTTTGTCGGTATTTGAAGGTCGACAATTTTAGCTTTGGCGGGTTGGAGTATGTTAAGAAGTATCATTTGCATCATATATCAATTGATAGAAAAGGAATTGATGTTGAAAAAGAATGGAGCGAGGACATCGCAAAATTTGTTAGCTATATCAATGAGTTTCTGTTAGTTAATATGTCACTTGTTCCTCGTTTTGCTGCCAATAACGTTTCTAAGATCAAAATCATGATATAAGGAAGTTTGAATGATATCATTAGGTTGTTTTCTCTTTTGGACACATCACAGATTATTATACATCTTTGCCATGCTATCTTGTACAAAGTGATGAAGGTTCAGAAGTTAAGCAGGAGTGATGAAGTTAATTTTGCAATCCTTAAAGCTGACAACGAAATCATCATATTATTCCTAATGGTTTTAACCTGTAGCAGCCAAGGCAATTATAATTTTCCAAGTTGCTGAATGAAGTTTCCTGACATGAACCTTGAGGACAATGCTCTTTTTTGGGGTGAGAGTATTTTTGTGAACCAAACTGGCCCCGTAAGAGCCTACGGGGTGTTAGAGAGTTTTATTTGGGATTCAGACCCATTTACATTTTGTTAAAAAAAGACTAGGAGTTAGAAAAACAGTTATGAAAACTATTATGTGAAGCTTTGGCTTTCTGATCCTCTCATCTGCTTTCTATGGTCTTGTATCTCATCCATATCTCCTTAGTTAATGCATTATTATTGTGTATTCTACATGTAACTTGTATCTAGTGATTAATATATATATATATATATATATATATATATATATATATATAATAGTGCTTTTGTTGGAATCGAGTTTCTTTCACAAGCTCTTGTAATCGGATAACTTCTGATATAACATTTAACATATGTAGAGAAAGCACCTAATAATATATAGCTAACTCATCATCACCTATGGCTAGTGGTATATCATTAGTGCGACTCTTTATTAGATCAACAACGCCAACCTTCTGCAAAGTGGCAATACGATAGTAAGGTACAACTTTACATGAAGTAGCAAGATCAAAGAGTTGTGATGAGATGACAATCACAAATAATGACTCTCGATGTACATGGAAAGGTAAAATGCTAATACGCCAACATGATATCTTTATTATGATGAATTAAGGAATCAACAAGACGTTCTATCTTCAACAATGAGACTTTCAAACTAAATTACGTTGCAGGGGTGTTAGTCAAACCGAAAGACAACACACGAAACCCATAGTGCCATAATGAGTCCTGAAAGATGTCTTTGGGATATCTGATTTCCTAATCTTCAACTGTTGATAGCCGGACCTCAAGTAAATCTTAGAAAATAGAGATGCACCCTGAAGCTAACCAAGCAAATCATCAATACGAGGAAGATGATACTTATTCTTCCCTGTCACTTTGTTCAATTGTCGATAATCAATACACATCCTCATGGATCCATCCTTCTTCCTTAGAAACAACACAGGAGAAACTCATAGAGACACACTAAGGCGAATAAACCCCTTACTCAACAAATCTTGCAAATGATCCTTCAATTCATTCAACTCAGTTGGAGCCATACGATAAGGAGGAATAGAGATGAGCTTGGTTGCCGACTCCAAGTCGATAACAAAGTCAATGTCCCTATTCTGAGGAGTACCTGAAAGATCAGTAGGAAACACATCTGTAAACTCTTGAACCACGAGCAAAGAATTCATGAGAGGTGGGTGAACACTAGTATCCCGAATTAACGCCAAGTAGGATAAACATTGTAACACCCCAGATTCAAGAAAGGAAAAATTCTAGATTTCCAGAAGTTGCAGGTGCCATCGATGGAAGCCACCTACGGACCGTTAGTCGACTGATGGCCCATCAGTCAACTGACTACCCGTCAGTCAGCTCCGTCGATGGGCTAGTCAACTTTCAGTTTTAGACTTCAGATTTCATCCCTCTGGCAACCAAACAACGACTGACAGGATGGACCATCAGTCGACTCATGGCGTGTCAATCAACTACGTCAATGGGCCAGTCAACCTTCAGTTTCAAACCCTAGATTTCACCCCTCTAACAGCCAAACTATGACTGACAGGACGGACCGTCAGCCGACACACGACACATCACTCAGCTCCGTCTATGAGCCAACCGACTTTTTAAGTTATGGGTCTTTTGGTCTTTTCCCTATGTGTTAGACCCCTAAACTATGTAGTTTTGATCAGTTTTAGCCTAGAAACATAACTAGAACTTACCTAAGTCAGATCATTCATCAAAACATAGAAACGTAGAGCGTAAAAAGGAGAAAGGGGCGACCAAACCCTAGTTCAAGAACGCAACAAGGTTCCACAAGTTCTAGCCTCAAAATCGAAAGATTTCTTCGTGTAATTCTTCACCAGGTATGTGGGATTTCACTAGTGGGTTCCTTTCACCTATTAGATCCTTGATTTCAGTCAGAATCTTGATTCCCTTGATATTATCTAGACCTAGGGTTTCTTGAATGTTAGAAATTGTTGGGTTTTAGCTGTTAGAATGATCCAAATTAGATTGTCGTGAATTTAGTATCGTTTTGTGTAGATTCTTTCATGAATTTAGAACCCTAGCTATGTAGTTCTTTTAGTCCATGAATTAAACATGTCAGGTCAGTTATTCCAGATATATAAACATGCATGACTAAGTTTTTGAATGTTTCATTATTAGTATATTAATGGTGCATTCTTAGTTTGCATGACAATGTTTAGAGCTATAGACGAGTTCACAAATTGGACTCATTTAGGGCTATATTTTAATATAAATTATTTGCTCAAATGCTTATTTTATCTCAAGATCTGATGAAAACCCTTAAGTTTCAGGTATTTGATGTTTGAAGGAAAACATGGACACTACGTCGCAAAAAGGAATAAAAAGGCTGAGAGGAACGTAGAAATGAATGCCTGAGGATCGCCAGTCCACTTGGCGAGTCGCCGAAGTGTCTTACTTCGCCTTTTGTTCAAGTGTGTTGAGCCCTGAAGGAAAGGATCAAGTCGGCGGAGATAGGGAGCAGTCGGAGCATCGTCGAGAAGTTCCGCAAAGCAGTACCATGTCCCCCAATGACCCAGAGCATGACGATGTTGAAGGCTGGTGCAAGACGGCGATGAACTACACCAAACGGCGAATCACCGAGTTGATCGGCGATTCCGACTAATGATGCCGAATGATCTGCTGCAGCACAAATCTGTGAAAACTATAAATACTAGTTAGAGTTGTAGTTTTAAGTGTCAAACAATTATTATAATTATCATATAGAATAGTAACTTTTGGTATTTTTGCTCTGAGTTTGAGAGGGTTTTGAAGACTTGAAGAAGAAGAGGGTTTCATTCCCAAGGATTTGGACTTAGGTCTTTTGGATTCTTCATTCTTGGTCTATAACAAGACTTAAATCTTCACACCCATTTGAATGCAAGCTCATTTAGGTATAAATTTCTATCTCTTGATGTGTGGCTAAAAACCCCAATTCTTGGGGTGTTATTTAGCAAATATGGGTTAAGATAATTGTTGGGTCTTGCTTTCTGATAGTTTTATCGTAGTTTAATTGTGATTTTGTTTAGTGGTTGTGGATGAATTTAATGCATTTGTAGTTGTAAATACATGTTTATTTATGTGATTTTGGCTTGCTCGAGAAAGAGGTCGTAAAACTAAGAATACTAAATTGATGGCCAGTGTAAGTGGGTTGACATGAGGTTCAGCTTGAGAGAGTGAAACCTAGTCCCATGTCCACACACTTAGCTAGAAAGAGTGAGTGGGTTAAGGCGTAGGCTGGTCTTCACGCGGCAAATGGGTGTCCAAGAGGAACGCATTTGAAACGGGGTAAGTTGCGAGAGAGAGAGCTTATCTCCCTTAAAGTCTAGCCTAGTCACAATTACTCTATGAATCTTCTACCGAAAACATGTACCCAATAATCTAGCTTAACCCGTATTCTCGTCACATCCCAAGGATCCCCTCTCATTACTTAGAAACCCTTGTTTATTTTGTTGTTGTTACCTTACTTGTGACAAAACCCCCCATTGTTAATTGACACTCTTGTGTCCCTTTTTAAATTTACAATGTTTTTAATCGTTAATGTCTTTAGCTATGACTAGTTAGAATTAAATTTTATTTTTCTATTAATTCTCAAAACCATTCTCTTGGGAACGATCCCAACCCTTGGTTGGGTTACAAAACTATTATACGATTGTAGACACTTGCATCTGAAGTTGTGTCTTGATTACGCAAACATCAGCTATCCAGTATTACAAAAATTCAGTCATAAATTGTTAATTACATAATTAATTGGGAGTAGCTAAATACCGAGTGGACTAAGGTTCAACGTACCCAAATAGTCCCACAACTATGTGCCCCCGTAGGTTAAGTCCCCTCTGTTGGGCATTAGATTTTAGTGATCACGCCAATCATGCCTCTATACCTCTAGCAGGGTATATTGGGTCCTCTCGATGGGACATATACATCGGACTCCACATTTAGCTCATGTGGTTTTATGTCAGTTATTAGTAGCTCCCCAGTTCAGTCAGATCCTATAACATTGACCATGTTATCAGTATAGTTCAGTATTCAGTCTCAACATGTTATAACTTGTTAATTGGATTCAGTTTAGTAATGTTCAAATCATATCATTGCTCTATTAATTGTTCAATTATGTTATTGTTTAGATTTATTCTATCCTGCATGCTCAGTACCTTTCAAGTACTGACGCATACTCCGTGCTACATCTTCTTGTAATGTAGGTTCAGGTCCTCAGCAGTTAGATCACGTATAGATCGGTTCCCGATCTTCAATTCAGCAACATCAATGGTGAGTCCTCATTCTTCAAGGAATAGTGACATGTTTATATTTCTTGCATTTAGCTTTAGTTTAAGTTTTGCTAGATCTCGCTGAGGCATGTCCCAACATTTCTAGTCATTAGAGGCTTTATTTCAAATATAGTTAGTTTCATCTTTAGTCTTAGAGTTTGATTTCTCCTTTATATTCGAACTCTCAGTTTTCATATATTAAGACTTAGTATGGTTATTCCACATCATTTCAGTTTACATGATGTTTTGAGCTTCCGCACAATATCTTCTTACTTTAGAATATTTAGTATGCTTATGATATGCCAACATGGTTTGCTTGGGGTCACTCGTGATCCTAGGTCCCGCGTCCGTGTCCAAGAGGTAGCCTCGGGATGTGACAAACTTGGTATCAGAGCATTAAGTTTAAGTTTCCTAGGATGTTTGAAAAGCCGCACTAAGTAGAGTCCTTTTCATTAGTGTGAAGTGCACCACATATAATGAGAAAGCGGCTACAATGTGTTTTAGAAAAAACTTCATTTCCTTGTTACTCTTATCATGCGTGCGGTATGATCTAACTTCTCGTTCTAATCCTTCGTTGTGCGTTTCAGATCATGTCTCCTCATAGAGCTTACGCAAGGAATGCGAATGCCAGGAATGCAAACGCAACTCCTCAAGTCCCAGATCAAGAAGTTTCAAATGTGGAATTTTGGAACGATATCCAGTTGTTGGCTCAGAGTGTGACCAACAAGAACAATCAACAGATTTAAGTTCTGGCAAATACTAATGTTGGGTCAGCTGCAGCCATAGTTCGGGATTTTGTTAGGATGAATCCGCATGAGTTCTTAGGATCGCAGATTGGTGAGGATCCCCAAAACTTCATTGATGAGGTCAAAAGGATCTTTGGAGTGATGCAGGTAACTGGGAATTATCGGGTTGAGTTGGCATCTTACCATCTTAAAGATGTAGCTCATATATGGTATACTCGGTGGAAAGAGAACAAGGGTACATATGCAGCTCTTATTACTTGGGAATGCTTTAGTGAGACCTTTCTGGACAGGTTCTTCCCAAGAGGGTTAAGGGAGGAAAAAGCTTAGGAGTTTATGAATTTAAGGCAGGGTTCCATGACAGTCCAAGAGTATGGACTCAAGTTCACCCAACTCTCTAGGTATGCTCCTCACATGGTTGCTGATCCTACGGATCAAATGAACAAGTTCATGTATGGGGTATCCGATCTAGTGAAAATAGAGTGCAGGAATGCTATGTTACTTGAAGATATGAACATCTCTAGGCTCATGACTCATGCTCAGCAGGTTGAGGGTGATAAGCTTAGGGAACAAGCCAAGGTGAATAAGAAGGCTAGGAGAGGCAACTATGACTATTCTCAATAGAAATTGCGTGGTGGAAATAGCTCGTAGTTCCAGCAAAAGTCTACAGCTCTAGCACCTTCATCATCTAGTGTTCCATCCTTTAAGTTCCAAAATTATCAGAAAGGTAGGGCATCAGGCTCTAAGTCCTAGGGGAGTGATTCAGACACCAGAACCTACCCAACTTGTCCTAAGTGTGGTAAGAACCATCTGAGCGAGTGTTTTACATGAAAGGAAGGATGCTTTTGGTGTGGTCAGTCCGGTCACATGTTGAAAGATTGTCTTTCTAAACAGGGTCAATAAGGTAATAATGGCAGAGCTTAGTCCACAACTTCAGCAGCACCAGCAAGTCACCAGACTTAGCAAGTTAACTCATCTGGTACAGGTGGCGTTCAGCGCCAAAATAGGTTGTATGCTCTCCAAGCTCACCAGGATCAGGAAGATTGTAGTCACTGGTACCTTTCAAGTCTTTGACTTATATGTTTATGCATTGTTAGATCCAGGGGTAACTCTTTCCTTTGTAACTCCTTATATAGCAGTCAAATTTAGTGTTAGTCTAGAAACTCTCTCAGAACCCTTCTTAGTCGCTACTCCAGTCGGTGACCCAGTTATAGCTAGACGGGTATATAGAAATTGCCCTGCCACAGTCTCCCAAAAAGTCACCTCAGCAGATCTTGTAGAGTTAGAAATGGTAGACTTCGATATCATTCTAGGCATGGATTGGTTAAATTCTTGTTATGCCTCAGTTGATTGTAGAACTAGGATTGTTCGTTTTCAATTTCTAGAGGAACCAATCCTAGAATGGAAGGGTAGTAGCTTAGCGCCTATGAGTCGATTCATTTCTTACCTTAAGGCCAGAAAGATGATTTCTAAGGGGTATCTCTATCATCTAGTTTGGGTTAAGGATTCAAGCTCTGAAACCCCAACTCTTGAGTCAGTTCCAGTAGTTAATGAGTTCCCAAAAGTGTTTCCAAAAGATCTTCCCAGAGTTCCTCCCGAAATGAAAATCGACTTTGGAATTGATCTCCTTCCAGATACCCAGCCTGTCTCTATCCCTCTTTACAGAATGGATCCAGCTGAGCTTAAGGAATTGAAAGAGCAGTTGAAAGACCTTCTAGATAAGGACTTTGTTAGACCTAGTATTTCCTCATGGGGTGCACCAGTGTTGTTCATTAAGAAGAAAGATGGTTCTCTCAGAATGTGCATCGATTATAGGTAGTTGATCAAGGTCACAATAAAAAATAAGTATCCCATCCCCAGGATTGACGACTTATTTGACTAACTTCAGAGTGCTAGTCATTTCTCAAAGATAGACCTCAGATCCAGTTATCATCAGCTTAGAGTCAGAGATAGTGCCATTTCGAAGACATCCTGCAGAAATTGGTATGGTCATTATGAATTTGTAGTTATGTCATTTGGACTAACCAATGCTCTTGTAGCTTTCATGAACTTGATGAGCAGAGTGTTCAAGTAGTATCTGGATTTATTCGTTATCGTCTTTATTGATAATATCCTCATTTACTCTAGGAATGAGGAAGAACATGCGAATCATTTAAGGGTTGTTCTACAGACTCTCAAAGATCATCAGTTATTCTCTAAGTTTAGCAAATGTGAGTTTTGTTTGCAATCCGTTGCTTTTCTTGGGCATATTGTGTCTAGTTGAGGGATACAAGTGGATTATTAGAAGATAGAATCAGTGAAACAATGGCCTAGACCTACCTCTCTTGTAGATATCAAAAGTTTCTTGGGTCTGGAAGGTTATTACAAAAGGTTCATGGAAAGATTCTCATCCATGGCCTCTCCATTGACTAAGTTGACTCAGAAAAAGGTTAAGTTTCAGTGGTCAGATGATTGTGAGAATAACTTCGTGGAATTGAAAACTAGGTTGCCTACAACTCATATTTTAACTCTACTAGAGGGTTTAGACGATTATGTTATCTATTGTGATGCATCCAGAGTCGGCCTAGGTTATGTGTTGATGCAGTGAGGTAAGGTTATATCATATGATTCTATACAGCTTAAGGTACATGAGAAGAACTATCCGACTAATGACCTCAAGCTATCAACAGTGTTGTTTACACTTCAAATTTGGAGACATTACTTGTATGGTGTTCAAGTAGATGTGTTCACAGACCATAAGAGCCTTCAGTATGTGTTCACCCAGAAAGAGTTGAATCTTCGCCAAAGGAGATGGCTTGAGTTTCTCAAGGATTATGATATGAGTGTGCATTGTCACCCTGGTAAGACCAATGTAGTAGAAGATGCTCTTAGCAGACTATCGATGGGTAGCGTAGCACATATTGAGGAAGAAAGAAAGGAACTAGCAAAGGATGTTCATAGGCTTGCTCGCTTAGGAGTTCGTCTTATGAGAATATCAAATGGTGGTGTAACAGTTCAGAATGGGTCAAAATCTTCATTGGTAGTGGAGGTTAAGAAAAAGCAAGACAGTGATCCAATATTGCTTCAACTAAAAGGTGCAGTCCACCAGTAGAGAGTTGAGGTTTTCTCCCAAGAAGGAGATGGCGTACTTCGTTATCAGGTTCGATTATGTGTACCTAAGGTGGGTGAGTTGAGACAACATATTCTTGCAGAAGCCCATAACTCCTGGTATTCTATTCATCTAGGCGCCACTAAGTTGTACCATAATATGCGGGAAGACTTTTGGTGGAATGGTATGAAAAGGGATATAGCGGATTTTGTGGCTAAGTGCCCTAATTGCCAGCAAGTGAAGGTGGAACATCAGAAACCAGGAGGTATGACTCAAGAGATCAACATTCCTACTTGGAAGTGGGAAGTTATCAACATGGACTTCATCATAGGTTTACCTCGTACTCGAAGACAGCATGACTCCATTTGGCTGATTGTTGACAGAGTTACTAAGTCTGCGCACTTTTTGGCGGTTAAGACTACAGATTCGACTGAGGACTATGCCAAGATTTACATTAATGAGATAGTTAGGTTGCATGGGGTTCCTTTGTCTATCATCTCAGATAGAGGTCCCGAGTTTACCTCTCATTTTTGGAAGTCATTTAAGAAAGGTCTTGGTACCCAGGTTAATCTTAGCTCGCATTTCATCCGCAGACGGATGGGAAGGCACATCGTACCATTCAGACCTTAGAGGACATATTGAGAGCTTGTGTGATCGATTTCAAGGGTAGTTGGGATAATCACCTTCCTCTTATAGAGTTCGCCTATAATAATAGTTACCATTCCACCATTCAAATGGCCATTTATGAGGCATTGTATGGGCGTAGATGTAGATCCCCAGTTGGTTGGCTTGAAGTGGGTGAAGAAGCCTTGATAGGGCCAGATTCAGTTCATGATGCTATGGAGAAAGGGCAACTCATTAGTGATAGACTTAAGACAGCCCAGAGTTGCCAGAAATCTTATGCAGATGTAAGAAGAAGGGAACTAGAGTTCCAAGTTGATGATTGGGTTTTCCTGAAAGTGTCGCCTATGAAAGGGGTGATGAGATTTGGCAAGAAAGGGAAGTTCAGTCCTAGCTATGTAGGGCCTTACAAGATCTTCAAAAGGGTGGGTAAAGTGGCTTATGAGTTGGAGTTGCCAACAGAACTAGCAGAAGTGCATCCGGTTTTTCACATTTCGTTGTTAAAGAAGTTTGTGGGTGATCCAACATCTATTGTACCTTAAGAAAGTGTGGCTATGAAGGATAGTCTCACTTATGAAGAGGTACTAGTTGAGATTCTTGATCGTCAGGTTTGAAGGTTGACAAATAAAGAAGTCTCTTTAGTCAAGGTTTTGTGGAGGAGCCAGTCTGTAGTGGGAGCTACTTGGGAAGCAGAAGCAGCCATGAAGGCCAAGTATCCTCACCTCTTTCCTTCCAATTCCAATCCAGCTTGAGGTAATAGTTCCTCTTTAGTTTTTCAATCATTTTTGCGCAATTTGATTCTTAGAATCAAGTTCCTCCAGTCTGTACTTGCATTTGCAGCGTAACTGCATGTTCTTGGAACTTAGTTCAGTCAAAAATCCATTTCCAGTGTTTAGTGGTAGGGTTTGCAGCTCTTTCCCTCCATAATCATCTAGTTTAGTCTTCATTCGAGGACGAATGTTCACATGGGACATATAATGTAACACCCCAGATTTTATAAAGGAAAAATTCCAGATTTTCACAAGTTACAGGTGCCACTGATGGAAGCCACCTGCGGACCATCAGTCGACTGACGGCCTGTCAGTTAGCTCCGTCAATGGGCTGGTCAACTTTCAGTTTCAGACTTCAGATTTCAGCCCTCTGACAGCCAAACGAGGACTGACAGGACGGACCGTCAGTCGACTCACGGCCCGTTAGTCAGCTCCGTCAATGGGCAAGTCAACCTTCAGTTTCAGACCCCAGATTTCACCCCTCTGACAGCTAAATGACGACTGACAGGATGGACCGTCAGTTGACTCACGGCCTGTCAGTCAGCTCTGTCGATGAGCCAATCGACCTTTTAAGTCAGGGGTCTTTTGGTCTTTTTCCTATGCGTTGGACCACTAAACTATGTCGTTTAAACCCTAAACTATGTAGTTTTGAGCATTTTTAGCCTAGAAACATAACTAGAACTTACCTAAGTCAAATCATTCATCAAAACTTAGAAACTTAGAGCATAAAAAGGAGAAAAAGGCAACCAAACCCTAGTTCAAGAGCGCAACAAGGTTCCATCAGTTCTAGCCCCGAAATCGAAAGATTTCTCCATGGAATTCGTTACCAGGTATGTGGGATTTCACTAGTGAGTTCCTTTCACCCATTAGATCCCTAGATTTAAGTAAGAATCTTGATTCCCTTGATATTATCTAGACCTAGAGTTTCTTGAATGTTAGAAATTGTTGGGTTTTAGCTATTAGAATGATCCAAATCAGATTGTCATAAATTTAGTATCGTTTCGTGTAGATTCTATCATGAATTCAGAACCCTACCTGTGTAGTTCTTTTAGTTCACGATTTACATATGCTAGTTATTTAAGATATATATACATACATGCCTCAGTTTTTGAATGTTTCATTATCAGTACATTAATTGTGCATTCTCAGTTTGCATGACAGTGTTTTGAGCTATCTAGTATTACAAAAATTAAGTTATAAATTGTTAATTACATAATCAATTGGGAGTAGCTTAATACCGAGTGGACTAGGGTTCATCGTACCCGAATAGTTCTAGAATTACGTGGCCCCGTAGGTTAAGTCACCTCTGTTGGGCATTACATTTTAGTGATCACGTCAGTCATGCCTTTATACCTCTGGCAGGGTATATTGGGTCCTCTCGATGAGGTGTATACATCGAACTCCACAGTTAGCTCATGTGGTTTTATGTCGGTTATTAGTAGCTCCGACTGTTCAGTCAGATCCTATTGCATTGACCATGTTATTAGTATAGTTCAGTATTCTGTCTCAGCATGTTATAACTTGGTCATTGCATTCAGTTTAGTCATGTTCAGTATTTTCAGTATCCTTATCATGTTCAGATCATATCATTGCTCTATTAATTGTTCAGTTATGTTATTGTTCAACTTTATTCTATCCTGCATGATCAGTACCTTTCAAGTACTGACACATACTCTATGCTACATCTTCTGTGATATAGGTTCAGGTCCTCAACAGTCAGATCACGCATTGATTAGTTCTCGATCATCAGTTCAGCAACATCAGTGGTGAGTCCTCATTCTTCGAGGACTAGTGACATGTTTATCTTTCTTGCTTTAAGCTTTAGTTTCAGTTTTGCTAGATCTAGCTGGGGCATGTCCCAACATTTCTAGTCAGTAGATTCTTTATTTCAGACATAGTTAATTTCAACTTTAGTCTTAGAGTTTGATTTTTCTTTTGTATTCAAACTCTCAGTTTTCATATATTCAGACTTAGTATGGGTATTCCCCATCATTTAAGTTTACATGATGTTTTAAGCTTCCGCACAGTATCTTCTTACTTCAGAATATTTAGTATGCTTATGATATGCCAGCAGGTTTAGCTTGGGGTCACTCGTGATCCTTGGTCCCGTGTCCACGTCCAGAGGGTAGCCTCGGTATGTGACAAACACCATCTATCAACTAATATATGATCTCTAATAAAAGAGTTGACATTGCTAGGGTAAGAACAACAAGCACCCGTCCACTCAATTCTCCGGACACCCGATAACTCTAAGGTCACTGTCTTAGCATAACAATCAAGAATAGCATGATACAGAGCAAGCCCATCCATACCCAAGACAATATCGAAGTCTACCATCCCCAAAATGATCAGGTTTACCCAAGTATCATACCTAGTCAAAGGAACAAGACATGATTGATACACTCGATCCATCACTAAGGATTCACCCACTGGTGTTGAAATATTGAAGCATACATCATATCAAACCCAACAACAAAATAGATAGACACATATGAGAAAGTAGATCTCAGATCAAACAATAAAGACGCAGGTCAACAACAAACTGGGTTGATACCTGCGATCACAACTTAGTCTCAAGACTTCCTGGAAAAGCATAGCACTAGCCATCTTGGCCGCCTGTAGTCTGAGTAAAACATCTACATCCATCCTACGGAGCTGGAGTACCCCTACAAGAAGTCGTGCCACCTCTACCACTCAGAGCTCTGCCTCGACCCCTGGCCAGAGGTACTGGATTGCTTGCTAGAACAATTGAGGTCCTGAATGAGTTTGTAGAGGACACTATCCCATTTTATGACCTGGATCCCCACAAGTGAAGCAAGATCTCGACATGGATAACTGCTGCTGTGAACCTGACTAACTACCATGGCCATCTCAGCCAGAACCATAAGATCCTCGAGTTGACTGCCCACTCTCAACTGTTGGCATAGAAGCATCAACCAATCCACGATGGTGAAAGGAGCAACTACCTTTTTGTGAACCTTTGCCTCCAGATAAGGCACCCGAAAATTGGCCAGTAGAACGGGCCTTGTTGGGCTCCCCAAACTCCTCAAAGACCATTAATGGACTAGAAGGAAATCCCCTCTCTGGCTTCCCTAAACACAACGTGACGGAGAAAGTCAACCCTCTCTGAAACTGGCAAACTCTCTCAGCCTCATCCCGAACAATAGTCATAGCATGCCTAGAAAGCTCACAGAAATGGGCCTTATACTTGGTCATAGAAAAACTGCCCTAAACCAAACTCTCAAATCTCAGATGACTTTCCTCCCTAATGCTCCAAGGGATAAGGGGTCTTGGAAAGAATTAGAAAACACTTCCCGGTATGCCAAAAGAGATCGAACTGGTATAGAACTCACAAAAGTCCTCCGCCCCACGAAGCTTAACGACAACAAACCGGTCACCATGAGCATCCACCATAACCACTGCCTCAAGCATCTCATGTTACAAAGTCAAATACTCATGAGCATCCTCTCTCTTACCACTATGAAACTGGGGTGCTTTAATCTTTTGAAACCTCTAATAACATTATTGATCTGCCGCGGTCAAAATAACCTCAGGAGCAATCTATGCACAAACAGTCGGTGCATGAACCATTGGTGACTGGACCACCTGAACATGAACATCAGGAATCTTCTGCTGACCTAGGGTTTGCTCCCCAAGAGAAAGGTTCTCTAACACACCAAGCATCCTTAAGAAAGTGTCTTGAAAGAATGGATCTCCAAACTCAGGAGGAACCTGGTCCTCAACAACCTCGACCTAAGGCTCAAGAAAAGCCTCTCTAGCTGTACCTCTTGCTGGTGGCGCTCCACGGGCGCTACCTATAATCGGTGCTACTCTACATGCACGACCTCTAAAGCGAGCCCTACCTCTACCCCTAGCTAGGGTCTCAACAATAGCCTTGAGGACTGCCTTCCCTCTACCACTGGAAATAGAAGCACTGGTCTTCTACATCTTTAAAAACAACACGCGGCGACTCAGCACTGGCGAAGTTAACCATGCACGATAAGAAATGATGAATAAAACAAAGTTTCCTAACAATCTATGTAGCCTCTTGAAGATAAGTATAGATGTCTCCGTATTGATACTCAAGACTCTACTTAGATATGGCTTGTAAACACGTTAGACCTATGAACCTGGGGCGCTGATACCATTTGTCACGACCCAAAATGGACGCGATGACACTTTTCTATTCCTACTAAGACAAGTCAACCTCATCCCAATGAATACAAAAGAAATGTAGAAATACAATAAAACATAACAAGAGAAAGACAGAAAACTTAATCATGCTAAACAATACCACAAAACTTGGTTGTCACGTGTATAAGCCACTAATGAAAATAATGAATGTGAAAGATAGATACAAGTCTCATTCTTTGTTTCTAAAGTAGAACAAAGCTTAAAAGAAATGTAAAAGAGGGTCAGCCAGGATGACAAACAACTACCTCTTAAATCCTTCATGAGCCTCGACTGTCAGGAGAAGAAGAAGATCACACAGGTTCGGGCTTGGAACCTAGCCAAGTATAGAAGCAAGGGGTGAGTACCAACAACATGGTACCCAACAAAAAACCTACTAAACAAAGAACCTAGATAGATATCGAACCCCCTTGATTCTCTAACCGAACCGCCTAAACTATAACATGCACAAAAATCAGTCCAACCTAGCATTTCTACAATACACTGCTCACAAGGCCAAATATTCATAGCTCAATAGTAGCAATTCAACAATCAATTAAATCAAATAAGTCAATATCGAAGTCAAGTAGTTCAGTCACACAAAACAAGTATATCAATCCCAAATATCAAGCAGGTCATGCATAAACATCAAAGCATCAAGGCATCAAGTCACAATAACAAACCTCTTGAACTATTTCTTATCGGCATTATAACCCTTGCCAGAAAAGACCTCGGCATAATAACACTCATTGGCAATGACCTCAGCGTCATAAACATTCACCAAAAATGACCTTGGCCTAATAACACTTGCCGGTAAAGACCTTAGTATCATAATCATCACATGTCTCATAATGGTATTCAACGATCAATGCACACAAGCAATATCACACCACATAGAAGAGACAATAAATTGCACATTTCAAGTCCACATTCATGCTATGAATCATTTCATCCATCAATCAATAAGGGCACAATAAGGCAATTTCTATCATCATGTTCAACACATAGCATTTTTCATTTCAACTCCCTTTTATTCATTTAGATGTAACAAGTGGACAATTTAACTCTTTACCTCATCCCCATTACTCCCAACGCACAAGCAACAAAGAAAGTATACGCATTTAACTAGAATGCAAGGTTTAGGAAGCCACTTGCCTTAAATCAAAGAACCATCACTCCAAAAGTTGAGTCTTGCCCTTCCGAATCATTTCCAAAGCCAAACAATCTAAATAATCAAGTATTTACAATTACTCATCGGAAATACCAATTCCCACACCAATTATGTAAATAAATGGGTCAATCAACTCAAAATCAATTTCAAAATGGAGGTTTGAAATTGAAAAATAATACTTGAAAAATGATGTTTAAGGCTATATGAACTTATTAATGAAAATCATTTTGAGAAAGGGATCAAAACCACTTCAAAATTACCATTTTACTAAATTCTTGGGCTCTTGAAGATAACGTCGAATTTCACATTTCAAAAGCTTGATTTGAACAGAGAAATCCATAAACAATAATGGGTAATTATTGATTTAGAGTTAAGAATCCTTACCCAAAAGATTTTACTCTAAAACCTGATCCGAATCGCCTCCCCAAAGCTCCCAAAATCTAAAAAGGTGAAGTGGGGCTTAAACCCCAAAATGGCAGCAAAACCCTCTCAGGTGTCACTTAAGAGAACCAGGTTCCACTTCACCGATCCCCGCAAAAGCTGGGGGTCTCGCTTTTGTGAACCAGGTTCCGCTTAAGCGAACCATAGTTCGCTTAAGCGAAGCTTGCCCTAAAGGCCAATCTCGCTTTTGCGAACCTGGTTCCGCTTAAGCGACCATTGCTAAAGCGAACCAGGTTCTGCTTAAGTGAAAAGTGTAGCACCAGAAACAATATCAGCCAACAGAAAACATCGAAAGGACCCTTGAGATTCGTTCGGAACCCGGTACTCACAAACCAAATATGTAAATCAATTATACTAAACGTTCATGACTCAATGGAACCGTTAAAAATATGAAGTCTAGGTCTCCTTGACTCTGCATCTGTGAAAGCCACAAGAAACTAGCTCACGCCTCAAAAAACTAAAATAAAGTCGAGACCCCTCATAAATCAACCAAGATCTCACCCAGGCGTAAAATCATCCTCCGTATTCAACGGAACTCTCGAAATTCTGATATGATCATCCAATGCTAACCAAAGTCAATCCAAAGGCTAAATTTCTATAATTTCACAACTTAGGACCTCAAATCCTCATCTGAAACTGAAAACTCTCAAATATCAGATTTTACATTTTGAGATTGATGGAATTGACAAAATTCCATACCGACAGCCAAAACTTCAAAAGACTCCAAAAATCACTTTCTTAACAAGTAACCCTTTAAAACTCACAAACTTGCCAAAATCTCAACTTTTAACTCAAAGTTCCAAACCATCTTTTGAAACTCAAACATAAAAGACTTGGGGTCGATAACATGAGGGTGAAATGGTAATTTCATGAAACTTTCCAAAAATAACCGATCGAGTCATTACAAAGAGCCAAATTGAAAACAACACACCAATTTCTTCACAACTGAAATCACAGATTTGAATTTATGTAATTAGATGATTTTCCATCTGAAATTGCAGCAACATGAACTTTTTTAGTTTCTTTTCTTGTCGTTGTTGATTTCGGGTGAAATTTGACAGCCTCGTTCTACCATTTTCTCCGTCATGTGCGGCAGATTTGAAGAACCAGCGAACATACCTTACAAGTGACTTTTAGTGAGTAGGTTTTTGCATTATTTCAATAGCAACATTTGTTTTATTTTTGCGCATGAACATAAGGATGTCACGCTTTCTTCCTCTGCTTTTTCTTCCAACGTTGCTTCTTAAAAGTTCATTAATGGCTGGAAATTTATCTTTTCATTAGGAATTGAAATGAGTTTTGATGAATCAATTTTGTGATTTTACTTCTATTTTTGTTTATGCATTTGATATGTAAGACCAAATTAAATGGGTTACATGTCAGATTTGATTAATAATTTGTTTTAAATGGGTAATTCAGGTCAAAATTGGGAATTTTAGAATGATTTGGGAGAAACCGTTAGTTTGGACGGTACGTGTGATAAGTTTGTAGATAACAGGGATAAGAACAACTTTATTTCAATTATAAGGATAAAGTCAACTAATAAATAAAAGTTGAGGGGTATTTTTGACCCTTTTTACCTTTTCTCGACGTGAATTTTATAATCTATAGTGTTGTAAGCGCATGAATAAAAATACACAACTTTACAAGAAACTATTGTGCACTTGCATTTCTTTCTCCTTTTCCCAATCTTCATTTATCTTATCTATCCCTCTCTCTATATATAATATGGATATAATTACAACAATAACTTAATACACTGAATACCTAACAATCAGGGTGAGCCTATCATTTACACTTATTGTGGGCGACCTCCTAACTGATATGAATAAAAGATTATAAAATCCACCTCAATGCATTTATTCGTGTTATCTCCCTCAACCAGGTCATCGGCATCACCTAATGATCATAAAATGGTCATGTAAGAATAATTTCTTACTTATGGCCTAAGTTTATTTGTCACCAAAGTAATAACATAAATAATATTTAATAAAGAATAGATCTCGTCCGTACATTGATTACTTGATTGACGTACCAAAATAAGTCTTAACCTCTATAAATTGATCCCCCTCTATCCATTAGGGCTACCACATATTATCTACATTATTTCCATCGTTGACGGCTTTGGTAACTTAACGCCAGGGCAAGGAGGTAGAAACCAATTTACGACTAATACTTTCGCTTTTCTCTGTAATGACGTCTTCCACATTAAGTATGTGTCCCCAACGATCTCTATATAAGATTATCGTGTTCAAGATCCCGATGTGTACTAAAGTATTTCAATCTTACATGTGGCATCTGAGCATGGATTGTTTGTACTCATAATCTTCATGTATGAAATATTCTTCATCGTGCATAATTGATGGCTAATTTAAAGATTTCTTCCTCAGGTTTAAACTTGGCAGCTATTTTCATTCTGGCATTCTTTATGATCGAAAGCTTATGCTTTTCCATTACTGTCTTTAGTCGGTAGTGTCTAATGACATATAACAAATTAAAATTATGAAGAAACGTAGTAATGCTTCAACTTTAATTCATATCATTATTTTACATGCCCAGGATAAGCTCCAGTGGAAGATCCCCTTTCCAAATAAAATTGTTTATGATGATTGAAGGAAGATACACCCTCCAAATTACATGGAGAACTCAATTTTTATACTTCATGTTTTACGGTTGAAATTAGTGAATTAATGGCCCAATCGAATTATGTTTCAACGTATTGTTGAATTTTTTTCTTGTAGTATAATTTTGTGCTTGACTATTTAAGGTGTTTGGACTCTTAAGTTAATCAGGAGTTGTAGCAAAGTTTAATTTGTACAAATTCTAAAAAAAAATCTTATATAATTTTTCCATAATGCAATAATTATGTTTTCTTTTAAATTGTGCAATAAATTAAACTCGTCTCTATACTAGGAAATAAATAATATGTGTCTACTTAGTGCAAAATAGTTTGTTAGTTACCAAAGTGGCCAAACTAGAGAAATTAATGACTACACATAGAATATTTATGATTGATTAATGCATGTATTATGTTTCTATAGTTTCTTAGTCACCAAAGTGGCCAAACTAAAATGTATAAAATTATTCACATGCACAAAAATTGTATGATATTATATGCATTTGTGTTTATATAGTTTGTTAGTTACCAAAGTGGACAAACTAGTATGGTTAAGAAAAATATGCATTCATAAAATTATCTTTTATCTATGAAAGTTAATGAAATACCTATATTTAAAATAAATAGATAAATTGATTTTCACTATTAATAGAACTTAAGAATTTACCCAAAACTAAATCAGTCATTCTACAAATAGTGAACATTATGAGGTAAATTAATATTTTTAATCAAACACGTATTGTATATCCAAAGATGTCGTTTATGTTTGGTTAACAATATCTAATTCTCTATTAAAGATAAAAATGACATTTAAATTATGATAATGTGCCGTAGTATCTATTCAAAGGAGAATTACGATATACTTTTATTGTTTTATTGAATTCACATTATTTTCTGATTTGTGAGCGTATATATATGTATATATACATATATATATATATAATATATATATCTATTTTGCAGTTATTCCTCTTCATTCACATGCTTCATCTGTAACTGTGTTAAATGGATTGAACTTCTCGGAATGGCATGAACAAGTCCAATTCCACTTAGGTGTAATGGATCTTGACTTGGCTGTGCTGAATGAAAAACTTGCTGCCATTAATGAAAAGAGCAGTGAGGATGAGAAGTATTTTTATAAATCATGGAAGCACTCTAACAGATTAAGCCTTATGTTCATGCGAATGACTGTTGAAAATAACATTAAGAGTACTATTCCACAAACACAAAGTGCCAGGGAAAACCTGAAGTTTGTGGGAGAACATTTTTGTTCTGCTGATAAGTCTCTTGTTGGTACACTAATGGCTGAACTCATGAACATCAACTTTGATGGGTCGAGTAGTATGAAAAATCATATAATTGAGATGACTAATACTGTGACTGTAACCCCCCGACTTTTAAAAACGTCTAAATTAACTTGTATCTTCGTGGAAAGACAAGGAGGGTGAGTAATAAATTAAAAATGATGTGTTATGTGATATTTTAAGTGTCCAAGTGTGGTATCTCAAGTTTTGAAGTTAGGTAAGTGATAAAATAAAAGTTGGCGAAAGTTACCGTAAATTCCTTTTTAAAGATTTGTCTGAAATTTGAGTCAAATGTCTCAGACGTTTTCTCCCAATCTATTAAGAGTTATGGTCCCCGCAAACTATGAAATCGAAGGTCAACGAGTCTAGTTTCCAACGCATCAAACCGTTTATTCATACGACTTCAGAATAGAGTGATATTTGCATTTTGGTGGGACTGCACAAACAGGCACGTGAGGTGGGGCCCCAAGTCGGTGGAATGTTACATATATCGTCTCCTTTGACCTTTTTCACCATTTTAAAGCTAAAAAACAGAGAAATTAGAGAAACCCATTTCTAGGATCAAGTGAAATATATATTTTCTTGACGTAAGTCCTTCACGAAAGTTGTTCTACGCGTTGGGCTCATCATCGTGGTATAATTTGTTTTATCGATTGCGTAGCATATCACACTTTAGTGTTGTGACAGCAAGGGTTTGGATATATTTGAAGGTTTTGAAGCGTATTACGACCTTAACTTCAAGGTAAGGCCCTTCTTTCATCGACTCTAGCTTTTGTAAGCAACAAATAGCAATATGCGACGAAAATACATATATTTTATCATATTGTCATGGTATCTTTTATTTTTGTGTGTTGATTATGGTCCTACCTTGTTGTAGTATCGAGGGAGTATTGAGTAAAAGTCATTAGGCCACGTGAATTTAGCGAAAAAGGTATGTTAAGGCTATTCCCTACCTACGACATGTTTCCTTAAAGTTTAGAAGTAAGGTATTTGGGTTGTTATCCTTGATATACTTGTAGCCGTGATTGTTGATTGTTGGCTGCTCGAGTTGATATTATCCTCCCTTGTCGGTATTCTTATTCAGTTAGTAACGTCCCTTTGTTGGACACGACTTAGAGGCTATTTGTATAGGTTGCTTATAACTAAATTGCTCGCTTTTAGCTGTTGGATTGTTATTATTGCCGTTGGGACTATTGTGGTTAGCTCCAGGAATGTGATCTATGACTAGAAGGGCTATGTTCTACCTACAGGGCTATATGGATGCCTATCAGGGATATGAGTTGCCTACAGGGCTATATTGACGCCTAAGAAGGCTATGTGCTTCCTACTGGGCCATGTTGTTGCCTAAGAGGGCTATGAGTTGTCTATAAGCTACGTTGATGCCTAAGGGAGCTATGTGCTATCTAAGGGGCTATATTAATGCCTAAGTGGGCTATGTGACTGCCTACAGGTCTAGGGGACTACTGCTAGGGGTATATAGGCTGATTGGCACCTTTCGGGCTTATGGGGACCTGAGTAGGTGGTCTTGTGTGCTGTTTGTCCCTACCGAGCTTATGGGGGCTTGGTTAGGTTGTTGTTTTATTACTTTTGATAAGTTTAGATTTAGGAGCAGGTCAGTACACTTATCTTAGCCTTGATTTATTTATTGGATTATTCCAGTATATCGTGATACCTCATCATAGTCTATTGCCTTTCATACTCTGTACATTATTTTGTACTGACGCCCCATGGCCTTGGGGGCACTGCATTCATGAATGCAGGTCCTGACAGATGACTAAGTATGCCTCCTCAGCAGCAGGATTGATTTTTATCCGGTTGGCTAGCCTCTTTCCTCCGGAGCTGCCAGAGTTGGGAGGTTTGTTACCTTTTGTTGTATATATCTTTATGGGTAGGCTGGGGCCCTGTCCCACCTATCTTTACTACTCTTAGAGGCTTGCAGACTAGTGTGTGGGGTTTATAGCTACGTTATGGCCATGCTGGCCTATGTTGTTGGTTTGCGGAAGCTTGTGAGCTGTTTGATGTATTGTATTGATATATACCTGCTTTTAGTTTTGGTATAGATATAATGGTGGCCTCGACGGCCCAATTAGGACTTCTGTGCTAGTGGACTAATTATTTATATGATCTCCTGGGAGTAGCTGTTTCTTTTATAAATCAGTTGACAGGGGCCTTGCCGGCCGATAACTTAGTTTTAAGCCAAGATATACTTGTTTGATTTATTGATTGCGTGTGGCTGCCATGCGCTAGTAGCAAATGGTTCAGCAGGATCTGCTCGGACCTGAGTTTTGCATTAGGATCTAGTTGCGCCTTTCGAATTTAGGGCGTGACTAAACTTGGTATCATAGCAATGTTGTATCCTAGGGAGTCTGCAGGCCATGTCTAGTAGAGTCTTGTTTATAAATGTGTTGTCCACCACATTCAATAAGCAAGAAGCTGTCGGGCATGTTAGAATGACTATCCTTCTTTTGCTCACCTCATGCTATAGAGCGGTGTCTTAAGGGTTGATGTTTCTGGCTTATAATTGATACTTGTATGCAGATAGAGATGACTGACACTAGACAGACCACCACTAGCTAGGGGATAGATACAACTGCAAGCGAGGGTACCGACAAAGTACCACAGGTGGAGGTGGCCCATTGTGAGACCCAAGGGGAGACATCTTCTCAGCCCCCTATAGCTTTTCAACAGCTTCAGGAGCCTCCGAGGGCTACAAGACTTCCGGCTCCACTAGCAGTACCACCTCTAGTTCCTCCTATTCCATCTGATCAGGATTTCAAGAGTGCAGTATATATGTTAGCACAGTTAGTAGCTGCACAGTGCCAACCAGTTGCGCCAGATATTGCCGGACCTTCTGAAGGACTCGGAAGTTCGAGAGTTTGTGAATTTCTTGCCTTGAATCCTCCACAGTTTACAGGGACGGATCGCAGAGAAGACCCTCAACACTTTGTTGATCAGCTTCATAGGATCTTCAGAGTCATGCATGCCTCAGCGACTAAGTCAGTTGAGTTAGCAGCATTTCGATTGCGTGATGTTGCAGTATTATGGTATGAAAGTTGGGAGAGATCTAGGGGAGAAGATACATCTCTACCCACTTGGTATAGCTTTACAAAAGCTTTCATAGATCACTATTTGCCTCGAGAGATTATGGATGGCCGGGTGGACCAGTTTCTGAACCTCCGATAAGGTGGCATGAGTGTCCGAGAGTACGGGCTGAGATTTGATTCATTGGCTAGATATGCACCAGCATTTGTTGATATGAGGCATGACAGGGTACGTAGATTTGTGGGAGGGCTTAACTCAGACTATATCGAGTCTTGTTCTACTGCTGTGCTAAATGATAATATGGATATCTCATGGATTCAGGCTTTCAGACAGGGCATAGAGGATCGCCGACATCTATAGTATACGAGTGAGAGGGTTGAGAGAGAAAGACAGAAGAGGGCTAGGCCCGCTGGTTCGCATGGAGATTTTCAGGGTGGTCCCAGACCCCGATATTTTATTAGGCCACTTAGACCTCCACCACAGTAGTTCCAAGGTAGTAGATTTGATCATCAGGAACAGTCAGGCTCAGGTGAGGGTTGACGATCATTAGGTTTGCAGCAGCAGAGGGGTACAGGCTAGGCTAGGACATCCCCGCCACATTGCATTATTTGCGGTAAGATGCATTTCGGGAGGTGCAGACAGGGTTCCACAACTTGTTATTCTTGTGGACAGGAGGGGCATGGGTGGAGAAACTGCCCTACCATAGGTCAGGGTGGTACAAGTCAGTCGACCATATCAGCAGTAGGTTCCTCTTCATCAGCACAGTCTACAGGGCGTGGACCCCATACTTCAACACGTAGGGGTAGAGGCGGAGGCAGAGAGAGAGCATCTAGTTCTGGTAGTGGACATAACCGTACATATTCATTAACCGGCCGACAAGACTCAGAGTCATCACCAAATGTTGTGACAGGTACATTCATTGTTTGCTCCCATTGTGTTTATGCTTTGATAGATCCTAGATCTACTTTGTCTTATGTTACTCCATTTATTGCGGGGAGGTTATGTATAGTAGCAGAGTCATTAGATCTATCCTTTATTGTATCTACACCAGTTGGTGAGTCTACTATTGCCATGAGAGTCTATCGAGGTTGCACGGTAGAAATTATCGACCGTCAGACCTCTGTAGACCTGGTAGAATTAGAGATGGTTGATTTTGACGTCATTATGGGTATGGACTGGTTAGCATCTTGTTATGCTAATGTTGAGTGCCGGACAAAGATTGTTAGATTCCACTTTCCAGGAGAGGCAGTTCGGGAATGGAAAGGCGATACAACAACGCTGAAAGATAGGTTTATTTCCTATCTTAAGGCAAGGAGGATGATTATCAAGGGTTGTATTTATCATCTTGTTCACGTTCATGATATAGATGCAGAACCACCGACTCTTCAGTCTATTCTGGTAGTTAATGAGTTTCTAGATGTATTTCCAGATGAACTCCCTGGTATCCCTCCAGAACAGGAAATTGATTTTGCTATCGATATGCTACCAAGTACACAACTCATATCTATCCCTCCTTATAGAATGGCTCCTGCTGAGCTAAAGGAGTTGAAGGATCAGCTGAAAGACTTGCTGGATAAAGGCTTTATTAGGCCTAGTGCTTCACCATGGGGTGCACCAATGTTGTTCGTAAGGAAGAAAGATGACTCACTAAGAATGTGTATCGATTAACGACAACTAAATAAGGCAACTATAAAGAATAAGTATCCCTTTGCGAGGATAGATGACTTGTTTGATTAGTTACAAGGTGCTAACTGTTTCTCAAAGATTGATTTAAGATCAGGGTACCACCAGATATGAGTTCAGGAGAAAGACGTTCCAAAGACAACTTTTATAACTAGATATGGACACTTTGAGTTCTTGGTAATGTCTTTCGGAATAACTAATGCCCCAACAGTGTTCATGGACCCGATAAATAGTATATTCAGGCCATATCTAGACTTGTTTGTGATTGTATTTATTGATGATATTTTGGTGTATTCACGTTCAAAAGATGAGCACGCAAATCATCTGCTAATAGTCCTTCAGGTTCTTCGAGACCAAGAACTTTATGCAAAGTTTTCTAAGTGTGAGTTCTGGTTAGACTCTGTAGCTTTCTTAGGCCATATTGTATTAGATGCAGGCATTGTGGTTGATACACAAAAGATTGAGGCCGTAAAGACTTGGCCCAGACCCATGACTCCGACTGAGGTTCGTAGTTTATTAGGGTTATCTGGGTACTACAAAAGGTTTGTAGAGGGATTTTCTTCAATTTCAGGCCCATTAACGAAACTGACTCAAAAAGAAGCCAAGTTCCAGTGGACTGAGGCTTGCGAGCACAGTTTCCAGGAGACAAACTCCCTGGTATCCCACCAGAATGGGAAATTGATTTTGCTATCGATATGCTACCAAGTACACAACCCATATCTATCCCTCCTTATAGAATGGCTCCTGCTAAGCTAAAGGAGTTGAAGGATCAGCTGAAGAGTTACTGGATAAAGGCTTTATTAGGCCTAGTGCTTCACCATGGGGTTCACCAGTGTTGTTCGTAAGGAAGAAAGATGGCTCACTAAGAATGTGTATCGATTACCGATAACTAAATAAGGCAACTATAAAGAATAAGTATCCCATTGCGAGGATACATGACTTGTTTGATCAGTTACAAGGTGCTAAGTGTTTCTCTAAGATTGATTTAAGATCAGGTACCACCAGATACGAGTTCGGGAGAAAGACGTTCCAAAGACAACTTTTAGAACTAGATATGGACACTTTGAGTTCTTGGTAATGTCTTTTGGATTAACTAATGCCCCAGCAGTGTTCATGGGCCTGATGAATAGTATATTCAGGCCGTATCTAGACTTTTTTGTGATTGTATTTATTGATGATATTTTGGTGTATTCACGTTCAAAAGATGAGCATGCAAATCATCTGTGAGCAGTCCTTCAGGTTCTTCGAGACCGAGAACTTTATGAAAAGTTTTCTAAGTGTGAGTTCTGGTTAGACTCTGTAGCTTTCTTAGGCCATATTGTATCAGATGTAGGCATTGCGGTTGATACACAAAAGATTGAGGCTGTAAAGACTTGGTCTAGACCCATGACTCCGACTGAGGTTCGTAGTTTATTAGGGTTAGCTGGGTACTACAGAAGGTTTGTAGAGGGATTTTCTTCAATTTCAGGCCCATTAACGAAACTGACTCAAAAAGTAGCTAAGTTTCAGTGGACTGAGGCTTGCGAGCACAGTTTCTAGGAGCTGAAGGACAGGTTGACATCAGCACCAGTTCTTGCATTACCAGATGGTTCAGAAGGCTATGTGGTGTATTGTGATGCTTCTGGTGTTAGGTTGGGATGTGTTCTAATGCAACATGGTAAGGTTATCGCATATACTTCAAGGCAGTTGAGGAAGCATGAGAAGAACTATCCGACCCACGATTTAGAGTTGGCTGCAGTTGTGCATGCGTTAAAGATTTGGAGACACTATTTGTATGGCGTTCATGTTGACATCTTCATAGATCATAAGAGCCTTCAATATATATTTAGATAGAAGGAGTTAAATTTGTGACAACGTCGATGGCTTGGTTACTGAAAGACTACGACGTGGATATTTTATATCATCTAGGAAAGGTGAATGTGGTAGCCGATGCCTCAGTCGAAAATCTATGGTTAGTTTATCCCACTTAGGTGTTGAGAAGCGAGAGCTAGCGCGAGAGCTTCATCAGTTAGCTAGCTTAGGAGTCAGATTGTTAGAGGCAGATGATAGTGGGGTCACAATTCAGGATATAACCGTATCATCTCTAGTTGTAGAAGTAAAATCACGGCAACAAGAGGATCCTAGCTTAGAGAATCTTAGAGCCAATGCTCAGGATCCACGGTCTTTAGCATTTGATATAGCAGAAGATGGAGTCCTTAGATATAGCGGTCGATTGTGTGTTCCAAATGTTACCGGGCTTCGAAATCTAATTATGGAAGAGGCACATCATTCCAGTTATTCTATTCACCCTGGTTCGACGAAGATATACCATGATATTAAGGAGATCTATTTGTGGCACGGGATGAAGAAGGACGTTGCTGAATTTATGGCACAGTGTCCTAACTGCCAACAGGTGAAGGTTGAGCACCAAAAGCCCATTGGGCTAGTTCATGAGATAGCCATTCCTTTGTGGAAGTGGGAAGCAATTAATATGGATTTTATTACAGGGTTACCTCAATCGCGTCGCAAGTTTAACTCTATTTGGGTAATTGTTGATAGACTAACAAAATAAGCCCACTTTTTACCAGTCAGGGCTACTTTTTCGGCCGAAGACTATGCAGGGCTCTATATTAGAGAGATTGTTAGGCTACACAGTGTCCCAGTATCTATTATCTCTGATAAAAGCGCACAATTTACCGCCCACTTCTGGAAATCCTTCCAGAAAGGACTGGGGACATAGGTTAATCTTAGTACTGCCTTTCACCCTTAGACAAATGGCCAGGCTGAGCGCACAATTTTGACACTCGAAGATATGTTACGGGCGTGCGCGCTAGACTTCAAGGGGAGTTGGGATGACCACTTACCTCTTATAGAGTTCACATACAATAATAGTTATCATTCCAGCATCGGGATGGCACCTTATGAGGCTTTGTATGGGAGAAAATGTAGATCCCCTATTGGATGCTTCGAGGTAGGTGAGTCAGGGTTGATTGGACCCGACTTAGTCTAGCAGACAATGGATAAAGTTAAGCTCATTTGGGAGAGGCTGCTAACAGCTCAAAGCCGACGGAAGTCATACTCAGATGTGCGACGAAGGGACTTAGAGTTTTGAGTTAATGACTGGGTATTCTTAAAAGTTTCTCCTATGAAATGTGTTATACGATTTGGCAAAAAGGAAAAGCTTAGTCCAAGATTCATTGGGCCATACCGGATCCTTAGAAAGGTAGGACGAGTGGCTTATGAGTTAGAATTGCCTTTGGGCCTAAAATCTGTTCATCCAGTTTTCCATGTATCGATGCTACAGAAGTGTGTAGGAGACCGTTCTTGGGTTGTCCAAGTTGAGATGTTCAAATCACAGAGGAGTTGTCTTACGAGGAAACTCCAGTTGCTATATTAGATCGGCAGGTCCGTAAATTAAGGACCAAAGAGGTGGCTTCGGTTAAAGTATTGCGGAGGAACAAAAATAGAGAAGAGGTGACCTGGGAAGCTGAGGATGGCATAACGTCCAAATATCCTCACTTGTTTCATACCCCAGGGTGATGTCATATTAGTTTATATTAGGGCAGTAAGGTAAGATACTATATATACTATTGCTTATTATTATTATTGTGGTTGTCATTGTGTATCTGCTCGCACTGTTGTGGTGGAGCTATAACGCTTAGCTATTTATGTTGTCATATGAGACGCCTAGGTTAGAAATTTTACATTTCAGGTTCCTGGATAGTGACATTTACAAAGGATAAACAGTGTGACTCAGATTTTTCATTCAAGGACGAATGTTTCTAAGGGGGGAAGGATGTAACACCCCGACTTTTAAAAATGTCTAAATTAACTCGTATCTTCGTGGAAAGACAAGGAGAGTGATTAATGAATTAAAAATGATGTTTTATGTGATATTTTAAGTGTTCAAGTGTGGTATCTCAAGTTTTGAAGTTAGGTAAGTGATAAAATATAAGTTGGCGAAAGTTACCGTAAATTCCTTTTTAAAGATTTATCTGAAATTTGAGTCAACGAGTATAGTTTCCAATGCATTAAATCGTTCATTCATACGACTTCAGAATAGAGAGATATTCCCATTTTCGTGGGATTGCGCAAGCAGGCACGTGAGGTGGGGCCCTAAATCGGTCGAATGTTACATATATCATCTCCTTCGACCTTTTTCACCATTTTTAAGCTAAAAATAGAGAAATTAGAGAAACCCATTTCTAGGATCAAGTGAAATATAGATTTTCTCGACATAAGTCCTTGACGAAAGTTGTTCTACGCACTGGGTTCATCATCGTGGTATAATTTGTTTTATCGATTGCGTAGCATATCACACTTTAGTGTTGGGACAGCATGGGTTTGGATATATTTGAAGGTTTTGAAGCGTATTACGACCTTAAGATCAAGGTAAGGCCCTTCATTCATCGACTCTAGCTTTTGTAAGCAACAAATAGCAATTTGCGACAGAAATACATATATTTTATCGTATTGTCATGGTATCTTTTATTTTTGTGTGTTGATTATGGTCCTACCTTGTTGTATTATCGAGGGAGTATTGAGTAAAAGTCATTAGGCCACGTGAATTTAGTGAAAAAGGTATGTTAAGTCTATTCCCTACTTACAATATGTTTCCTTAAAGTTTAGAAGCAATGTATTTGGGTTGTTATCCTTGATATATTTGTAGCCGTGATTGTTGATTGTTGGCTGCTCGAGTTGATATAATCCTCCCTTGTCGGGATTCTTATTCAATTAGTAGCGTCCCTTTGTTGGACACGACTTAGAGGCTATTTTTATAGGTTGCTTATAACTAAATTGCTCGCTTTTAGCGGTTGGATTGTTATTACTATCGTTGGGGCTATTGTGGTCAGCTTCGGGAATGTGATCTATGCCTAGAAGGGCTATGTTCTGCCTACAGGGCTATATGGATGCCTATCAGGGATATGAGTTGCCTACAGGGCTATATTGACGCCTAAGAAGGCTATGTGCTTCCTACTAGGCCATGTTGTTGCCTAAGAGGGCTATGAGTTGTCTATAAGCTACGTTGATGCCTAAGGGAGCTATGTGCTATCTAAGGGGCTATATTAATGCCTAAGAGGGCTATGTGACTGCCTACAGGGCTAGGGGACTACTGATAGGGGTATATAGGTTGATTGGCACCTTCCGGGCTTTTGGGGGCCTGAGTAGGTGGTCTTGTGTGCTGTTTGTACCTACCGAGCTTATGGGAGCTTGGTTAGGTTGTTGTTTTATTATTTTTGATAAGTTTAAATTTAGGAGCAGGTCAGTACACTTATCTTAGCCTTGATTTATTTATTGGATTATTCCAATATATCATGATACCTCATCATAGTTTATTGCCTTTCATACTCTGTACATTATTTTGTACTGACGCCCCATGGCCTTGAGGGCGCTGCATTCATGCATGCAGGTCCTGACAGACGACTAAGTAGCCCTCCTCAGCAGCAGGATTGATTTTTATCCGGTTAGCTAGCCCATTTCCTACGGATCTGCCAGAGTTGGGTGGTTTGTTACCTTTTGTTGTATATATTTTTATGGGTAGGCTTGGGCCCTGTCCCACTAATCTTTACTACTCTTAAAGGCTTGCAGACTAGTGTGTGGGGTTTATAGCTACGTTATGGCCATGCTGGCCTATGTTGTTGGTTTGCGGAAGCTTGTGAGCTGTTTGATGTATTGTATTGATATATACCTGCTTTTAGTTTTGGTATAGATATCATGGTGGCCTCGACGTCCCAATTAGGACTTTTGTGCTAGTTTACTATTTATTTATATGATCTCCTGGGAGTAGCTGTTTCTTTTATAGATCAGTTGATAGGGGCCTTGTCGGCCGATGACTTAGTTTTAAGCCGAGATATACTTGTTTGATTTATTGATTGCGTGTGGCTGCCATGCGCTAGTAGCAAATGGTTCAGCCGGGATGGCTCAGACATAAGTTTTAGCATTAGGAGCCAGTTGCGCCTCTCGAGTTTGGGGCGTGACAGTAACAAGACTTCGGACCTTGGGTATGAAAGTGGATGACACCTTCTTGGTTCATTTTATTCTTAACGCATAGTCTCTTGAGTGTGGACCATTCCAAATTAACTATAACACTATTAAGGATAAGTGGAATGTTATTGAATTGTCCAGTATGCTTACTGAAGAAGAGTCAAGACTTAAGACACAAGGAGGTCATTCCATTAACCTCATAGGTCAAGTAGCTGGTAAATGACTCTAATTGAAGGCCAACAAGTTTAAAAAGAAAAAAACACCTGCTAAAGTTCCACGCGATGCTCATAAGGAACTCAAGGCTGATGTGTGTAATTTCTGTAGAAAAGAAGGAAACTATGAGAAAAAATTTCTAGAAATGTACAACTCCTTTAAAAGCTCTAACCACCTTCTTTGTCGAAGATTCAAGTATTTTTGCGTAGACACATATTGAAGACTTTTGTTATCGGTGAAAACATCTACATGGACCCCATACAAGTAATGTCTCCATATTTTAAAAGCAAATACCACCGCTGCAAATTCAAGATCATGAGTCAGATAGTTCTTCTCATTTACCTTGGGTTGCCTTGAAGCATAGGTAACCATTTTACCATGTTGCATGAGTACACACCCCAACCCTACTCGCAAGGCGTTTAAAATATACCACAAACCCATCGGTACCCTCCAGTAAGGTCAACACTAGAGTGGAAGTAAGTCTATATTTCAACTCTTGGAACCTCTTCTCATAATCCTCCGACCATACAAACATAGCTTTCTTTTTAGTCAAAGCCGTCAACGGAGAAGCAATGAAGGAAAAACCCTCAACAAATATTCTATAATAACTGGTAGAACACAAAGAGCTTCTAATATCGGTATGATTTAAAGGTCTAGGCCAACCGTTGATCGCATCCATCTTTTTGGGATCTATCTCATACCCTTGCTATACACAACATGGCCACGAAAAGCTACCGACCTCAACCAAAACTTACATTTACCAAACTTTGCATATAATTGGTGATCTTTAAGGACTTGCAACAAAATCCTTAGATGACTCATATGATCAACCTGACTCCTTGAATAGATCAAAATATCATCAATAAAGACAATTACGAACATATCAAGGTATTGTCTAAACACCCAATTCATTAGATGCATGAATGTCGTCGCGGAATTAGTTAGACAAAAATACATTAGTAGGAATTCATAGTGACCATATCTTGTTCGGAAGGCCATTTTGGGAATGTCAACCCCCCTCACCCTTAGTTGGTGATAACCCGATCGTAGATTAATCTCTGAAAAGTAGCTATCCCCTTGGAGTTGGTCAAACATATCGTCAATTCTAGGAAGGGGATACTTATTCTTTATAGTCACCTTGTTCAATTGGTGGTACTCAATACACATTCTAAGGGACCCATCCTTCTTTTTTGACAAACAATATCGGAGCACCCCAAGGAGAGATACTCGGTTGAATGAAACCCTTATCCAACAAATCCTTTAGTTGTTCCTTTAGTTCTTTCAATTCGACCGGAGCCATTATATATGGAGGAATGGATATCAGTTGTGGATCTGGCAAAAGATTAATGCCAAAGTCTATTTCCCGTTCGAGAGGAATGTCAGGAAAGTCAACGGTAAAGACTTACAGATACTCACTAATCATGGGGACCAACTCAAAATAAGAGACCTTGGACTCAACATCCATTACCCTAACAATATGATAAATGCACCCCTTGGAGATCATTTTCAAAGCTTTGAGACAAGACACAAATTGACCTCTAGGAATAGAATTCCTCCCCTTTTGTTACAACCCAAAGGTACGCCCTAGACGTAACATGGCACATGGAACCCCGAAAGGACCCAAGTAAGCCACTTAGCTTATCATCATCACACTAGTATAGAATAATAACGAATAACACACAATTTCAAGTCTGTAAGAAAATTTCATAGAAAATAAGCGGAAGTCTAGACATAGTCTCATTAAGCCATCTACTACAATCGGAGTCTCAAAATTCCAGGGTCACAACCCTTACCATAGAGAATATGATAATGTATAGTACAACTAAAGAAATGATACAAAAATAAAAGCACTTGTCCTCGGATCCATGAGGACATACCACAAGCTTGAAGAGTAGTCAACCCAAGCTTGAACTAGAAGGGACAATCACCTCACACGTCGGAACCTATACTTGTTAGAAAAAGAGAAGAAATAGGGGTTGGTACATTTAATGTACTAATTATGATAATCATGCACAAAAACATGAAAATATGGTAAAAAGGGACAATTTAGTTGAAGAGTATGCATTTTAGAAAGTTTGAGAATCATTATGTAAATTGGTATAAAACATAAGTCATAAGCATAATCAATGTATAAGTCAGTACATCATAATACGAACACACTATGAATACTCTCAAAGTCTACTTGTACCATCCATAAGTACGATCCCTTACTCCTACTCATGCTAAGTAAAACGCCTTAAGCAAACATAGGTAATCCTTTACCTTAATTATTACTTTGGGAATAGGCCTTAACTGACATATACCAAGTGAGCTAACCATGGAATCCGGTGTCATGACCTACACCGAAAAGAGGTTTCCTACTTGCCTAAGGTAGAACTGAATGTATATCTTTTAGGTGGATCCACTAGCTAAAGATCTATGAGGGCACATAGTTATAGGATACATAGATTGTTGCTAGAAACTCAACCTTACTTAACGGGGGAGTTTCCATCTCATGAGATTACATTTAGAAACCTAGCCTATTTAATTGACGGGAGAGCCTCCATCTCAAATTCAATATCCACTCGGTATTAAGCATTACTTCCCACAATTTCATATTTAGTCTTTGAATTGAGATTACAAGCATGGAGGAGTATCTTACACTCCATCCAATAAAATTCACAATAATAGCTCATAGGCTCATTAGGTGAGAATGGACTTTCAACCATAGAAACCTAACATTGTGAGAAGAACTTTCACATCATGATAATTATGTGTTTCTGAGAATGAACTTTCAATTAACACAATAAGTAAGTTATAATCATGTTCAAAAGTGCATATACATGTAGTCCAAAATTTGGCATAATTTTCATGTCTTACCCATCGTGGATCAAGGATCAAATTCTCCCAATCAATCTAGCGTTATAACATGCAATATGAACAATAATATGATCAATAAACCACATTACAACAAGAACAATTCAATACAATTGATTTCACCCTTAGATGGTGATAGCCCGAACGTAAATCAATTTTTGGAAAGTAACTCGATCCTTGGAGTTGGTCAAACAAATAGTCTATTCTAGGGAGAAGGTACTTATTCTTTATGGTTACCTTGTTCAATTGGCAGTAGTCAATGCACATCCTAAGGGACCCATCCTTTTTTTTCACGAACATTACCAGAGCACCCTATGGAGAGATGCTTGGTAGAATAAAACCTTTATCGAATAAGTCCTTGAGTTGCGCTTTCAACTCTTTCAATTCGGCCGGAGCCATTCTATAGGGAGGAATTGATATAGGTTGAGTATTCAGCAAGATATTAATGCCAAAGTCTATTTCCCATCTAGGAGGAATGCTAGGTAAGTCATCGGGAAAAACTTTCGGAAACTCTCTCACTACAGGGACCGACTCTAATAACTGGACCTTGGACTCAATGTCCATCACCCTACCAATATGATAAATGAACCCCTTGGAGATCATTTTCGTAGCTTTTAGACAAGAAACAAATTGATCTCTAGGAATAGTGTTCCCCACTTTCCACTTAAAAATTGGCTCATTGGGAATTTGAAATTTGACCACCCGGGTTCTACAATCTATTGAAGCATCACATGCATGCAACCAATCCATTCCCAAAATTACATCAAAATCAAAAATATCTAACTCTACCAAATCGAGCAAGGTAACTTTATCAGACAAGGAAATGGGACAACTTCTATAAACTTTCTTAGCCACAACGGACTCAGCAACCGGGGTAGAAACCGAAAAAGGTTCTAATAAGACTTCGGGGAGTTTTTCAAATTTCATAGCTACTAGAGCGGTCAAAAATTACAAAGTAGCATAAGGTCTAACAAAGTATATATATCAATGTAGCATACCAATGACCACATCTGGGGAGCTCTCTTGGTCTTCTCATGATCGAAGAGTATAAAAGTGGTTTTGCTTTTAAGCATTGGGGATTGAACCTCTTGGAGGAGTTTGCTTATCTTCGCTTCCTGTTGGGCAATTATTCAATTGGTGGCAACTCTTACCACAACCATAACAAACACCGAAACCGTCTAAACACTTTCCCTCATATTTCTTACCACATTTAGCAAGAGTAGGCTTGGCTATAGAAGACCGACCATTATTTCCTCCTTGGGGTTTAGGGTAAGACACCCTATCCCTATTAACCATTGGGGACACATTAGAGGAGCTTTGGTTATAGAACCTTTGCTTTAACCCTTGTCAACCTTGCCCATCGGATATAGTATTGGAAAAGTTCCCATCACCTACTCTAGCTATCTTTGCCTCCCTATTAACACTCTTAAGCTTTTGCTTATCAATTTGCTCAGCATGAACCATAAGGCTTGCAATGTTAATACTTAGGATAAGTATTCCAGAACGACATTCATTGACTACCAACTTAGACACTCCCATCACATACTTAATCATCCTAGCCCTTGATTCTTCCACCATGGTTGGAGCATACTTAGATAGTTGTGTGAACTGGAGAGAATACACTTTCACACTCATACCCCCTTGTCGAAAGTTTATGAATTTTTGCATCTTTCGTTCCATCAACTCTAGGGGAAATAACCTATTTAGGAATTCTTCTTCGAACACCTCCCAATCTATGGAACCCGATCCTCTTGGCCTCTCACCTTTCCATTATTCATACCAAATTTGAGCTACGTGCTTTAGTTGGTAGGCAGCTAGCTTTACCTTCTCCTCCGAAAAAACCCCATGGGATTAGGTATTTTTCAAACCTCATCAACAAACCTTTGGGGATCCTCTTCCATCTTGGAACCAAGGAACTCAGGGGGATTCATTCTAGCAAAATCCCCAAACCTCGAAGCCATAGTATTCATATTAGAATTCACCCTAGGCTGAACATCCCTATTTGCTTGAGCCGTTATAGCTTGGGCTTGATTTGTCACAGCTTGAGCTTGGGCCGTCATGGCCTGAGTTATCATTTGTATAGTAGCTCTAAATTCTTCTTGAGTCACATTTTTGATTACCGGATCAACCGGAGCTTGCTCATCTTGAGGAGCTTCGTTGTCTTAAGGAGCTCCTCGATTCAAATGCTCCTCTTCCACCATTCTTGCATTAGCCCTTCGTGTATTCATTTCCTGAAGACACAAGAGATAGATTAGAAGAAAGACATTATAGAGTTAAACTCTATGGCACTACTCAAAAGTAATGAAAGTAGTGTAAGTCCCCAAAGTCTTATAGCCTCTCACTCATAAATGTGGCTCACTTCACACTATGAACAAAACTCTATTAGACGTGGCTTATGAGACATAGTCCTAGAATAAGTCTGAACCTTTTGCTCTGATTACCAAGTTTGTTAAGACCCAAGGGTACCCCCTAGACGTAACATGACACATGGAACCCCCAAGAAATCCACTTAGCTTATCATCATCACACAAGTATAGAATAATAACAAAAAAAACACAATTTCAACTGTGTAAGAAAATTTCATAGAAAATAATCGGAAGTCTAGACATAGTCTCATTAAGCTATCTACTACAATCAGAGTCTCAAAATTCCAGGGTCACAGCCCTTACAATATAAAATATGAAAATGTATAGTACAACTAAAGAAATGAAACAACAATAAAAGCACTTGTCCTCAGATCCATGAGGACATCCCAGAGGCTTGAAGAGTAGTCAACCCAAGCTTGAACTAGAAGGGACAATCACCTCACACGTCAGAACCTATACTTGTTAGAAAAAGAGAAGAAATAAGGATTAGTACATTTAATGTACTAATTATGATAATCATGCACAAAAACATGAAAATATGCTAAAAAGGGACAATTTAGTTAAAGAGTATGCATTTTAGATAGTTTGAGAATCATCATGTAAATGGGTACAAAACATAAGTCATAAGCATAATCAATGTATAAGTCAGTACATCATAATACAAACCCACTATGAATACTCTTAAAGTCTACTTGTGCCATGCTTAAGTACGATCCCTTACTTCTACTCATGCTAAGTAAAACTCCTTAAGCAATTATAGTTAATCCTTTACCTTCATTATTACTTTGGAAATAGGCTTTAACCGACATAGAACAAGTGAGCTAAACATGGAATCCGGTGTCAAGACCCACACCCGAAAGAGGTCTCCTACTTGCCTAAGGTAGAACTTAATGTATATCTTTTAGGTGGATCCACTAGGTAAAGACCTATGAGGTCACATAGTTATAGGATATAGAGATTGTTACTAGAAACCCAACCTTACTTAACGGGGGAGTTTCCATCTCATGAGATTATATTTAGAAACCTAGCCTATTTAATTGACGGGAGAGCCTCCATCTCAAATTCAATATCCACTCGGTGCTAAGCATTACTTCCCACAATTTCATATTTAGTCTTTGAACTGAGATTACAACCATAGAGGAGTATCTTACACTACATCCAACAAAATTCACAATAATAGCTCATAGGTTCCTTTGGTGAGAATGGACTTTCAACCTTAGAAACCTAACATAGTGAGAAGAACTTTCACATCATGATCATTATGTGTTTATGAGAATGAACTTTCAATTAACACAATAAGTAAGTTATAATCATGTTCATAAGTGCATATACATGTAGTCCAAAATTTGGCATAATTTTCATGTCTTACCCATCCTGGATCAAGGATCAAATTCTCCCAATCAATCTAGCATTATTACATTCAACATGAACAATAATATGATCACGAAACTACATTACAACAAGAACAATTCAATACCATTGACTTTACCCTTTGATGGTGATAGCCCAAACATAAATCAATTTTTGGAAAGTAACTCGACCCTTGGAGTTGGTCAAACAAATAGTCAATTCTAGGGAGAGGGTACTTATTCTTTTTGATTACCTTGTTCAATTCGCAGTAGTCAATACATATCCTAAGGGACCCATCCTTCTTTTTCATGAACAATACCAAAGCTCCCCATGGAGAGATGCTTGGTTGAATAAAACCTTTGTCCAACAAGTCCTTCAGTTGCTCTTTCAACTCTTTCAATTCGGCCGGAGCCATTCCATAGGGAGGAACAGATATAGGTTGAGTATCCAACAAGAGATCAATGCCAAAGTCTATTTCCCGTCTAGGAGGAATGCTAGGTAAGTCATCGGGAAAAACTTCCGAAAACTCGCTCACCACGGGGACCGACTCTAATGAAGGGACCTTGGACTCAACGTCTATCACCCTACCAATATGATAAATGCACCCCTTGGAGATCATTTTCTTAGCTTTGAGATAAGAAACAAATTGATATCTAGGAATAGAGTTCCCCACTTTCAACTTAAAAATTGGTTCATTGGGAATTTGAAATTTGGCCACCCAGGTTCTAAAATCTATTGAAGCATCACATGCATGCAACCAATCCATTCCCAAAATTACATCAAAATCAAAAATATCTAACTCTACCAAATCCAGCAAGGTAACTTTATGAGACAAGGAAGTGGGACAACTTCTATAAACTTTCTTGGCCACTACGGACTCACCAACTGGGGTTGAAACCGAAAAAGGTTCTAATAAGACTTTGGGGAGTATTCAAATTTCGTTGCTACTAGAGGGGTCACACAATACAAAGTAGCTCTGGGTCTAACAAAGTATATACATCAATGTAACATACCAATGACCACATTCGGGGAGCTCTGTTGGTCTTCTTATGATCGAAGAGTATAAAAGTGGTTTTGCTTTTGATCATTGGGGTTTGAACCACTTGGAGGAGTTTGCTTATCTTCTCTTCCTTTGGCCATAAGTGTTGGGCAATTATTCAATTGGTGGCAACTCTGACCACAACCATAACAAACACCGAAATCGTCTAGA
>NC_064288.1:21179882-21372661 GCF_019186545.1 Solanum stenotomum
CAAACACCTTGAAGGCATGTAATGGAATCAAAGAGCATGGAAAATAGGGTAGTAATTATGTAGCCAAACCAGTGAACAATCTACAACAACACCTTTTTAACACCCACAATACCACATGAAAATCTCCACATCCATTCCAAATTTAGGTTCAAGTTCTAGAGTCACAACATGCTCAAAACAATCACTTTTCATGTTTAAAATTCAATGTGCTGGAAATTATTACAAAGAACAAGACTAATTTATGAATCTTAACTTAAACCATGAATTAGTAAGTAGAATAGAGTCTAGGAACTATGGGTGGAAGGACCCATGAGTTCAACACCACGTACCTTGAGTTTTTATGAAGGTCTTGAGAGTGTCTTCAATGGAAGCTTGGAACTTGGAGCAAGAGTCTCTTCAATCTTGAGGAAGGTTTTGGATTAGGGTTCTTGAGAGAACTTGAGAGAAAATGTGTCTAAGTATGGGAGAGGTGTTTTGGGAAATGTTTTAGAGATGGGAATTGAACTTATGGTATATAGGAAATAATATATGCCCCTTGGAAAAATGGTCCAACACTTAGAAAAAAAAATGAGGCGGGTGAACAGTAAAACGCTCACTGGAAATTTGCCTTTCCTGCCGGATAGATTTTACGAAAATGGGCATAACTTTTTCGTCCGATCTCCGATTGAGGTGAAACGAAGTGTGTTATGTAGCTAACTCAAAGGGCTTTCCATGGATATGTTATTGGCCACCCAATAATTTGTGTGCTAGGAGATATGACCCTCCAAAGTAGACCCTCGAAAAAGGCTTCACTTGGAAATTTCGGATTTTGATACGGTTGTTCTAAAATTTGGGTTAGACCCATTTCCCACTCAATTTGACCCCCTAAACAAGAATATGAAGTCGTATTTTCTAAAAACGAAACAGATTTTTTTTATATATAGCTAAACAAGTTTCCGATAACTTCCGAAGCACATTTTTAAGAACTTTTTGGGTCATTTCAAATAAATTCTTTCTTGAACACCACCCAACCTATGGGACCCGCTCCCTCCACCCTATTCATCTTCCATTGAGTATACCATACTTGGGCCACTCCCTTCAATTGATAGGCAACTAGTTCCACTTTCTCTATAGAAGTCACCCCCATAGCATAAATTATCTTGTAGATCTCTTCTACAAACTATTGAGGATCTTCACCCACTTTACAACCGAAGAACATAGGGGGATTCATTCTTGTGAAGTCTCTCAACCTTGAAGCTATGGAGTTCTTATTAGGGTTCACATTAGGCCCAACATCCCTATTAGCTTGAGCCATTATAGCTTGGGCTTGTGTTCTCACGGCTTGAGATCGAGTTGTTATGACTTGATCTTGGGCCGTCATACCTTGAGTTATCATTTGCATAGTTTCCCTAAATTATTTTTGAGTCACATTTACCGGATCAATCAGAGCTTGCTCATCTAAATTAGCTTTATTCCCTTTAGGAACCCCTTGATTCACATTCTCCTCTTCCACCCTTCTTGCGTTGGCCCTTCGTGTATTCATTTCCTGAAGACACAAGAGAAGGATTAAAAAGAAGACTCTATAGAGTTAAACTCTATGGCACGACTTAGGAGTAATCAAAGAAGTGTAAGTTCCTAACATCTTATAGCCTCTCACTCATAAATGTGGCGCGCTTCACACCATGAATAAGACTCTACTAGACGTGGCTTATGAGACATAATCCTAGAATCATTCTAAACCTTTTGCTCTGATTACCAAGTTTTTCACAACCCAAGAGTACCCCCTAGACGTAACATGGCACATGGAATCCCGAAGGACCCAAGTAAGCCTCTTAGCTTATCATCATCACATAAGTATAGAATAATAAAGAATAAAACACAATTTTAAGTCTTTAAGAATTTTTTCATAAAAGTAAAGCGGAAGTTTATGTATAGTCTCACTAAGCTATCTACTACAATTGGAGTCTCAAATTACTAGGGTCACAACCCTTACAATAGAAAATATGAAAATGTCTAGTACAACTAGAGAAATGAAATAACAATGAAAGCTCTTGTCCTCGGATCCATTAGGACATACCACAAGCTTGAAGAGTAGTCAACCCAAGCTTGAATTAGAAGGAATCGCCTTAGAACCAGGAATCTACCTTAGTAGAGGAATAGAAAAAATATCGGTTAGTACAATTTATGCACTAATTATGGTAGCTATGCATGAAAACCATGTAAGATGCTAAAAGGGACATTTAGTTGAAAACTATGCATTTAATCAAGTTTCTGAACTATCATAGAAAAAAGTTCAAAAGCATAATATACATACATATGCAACATATTAATCATCTCAACATAAGGGAAACAAACCATAAGAACCATCAAAGAAACCTTGTGCAATGTATGGACAAGGCCCCAAACCCCTATCCATACTAAGGAATACTCATTAAGTGATTATAGTTCATAAATCCAATTCTAGTTCATTCTATCATAACGGGATTATCTTTAACCGACATAGACCATGAGAGCTTAGTCATGGAATCTAGTGTCTACCCCACACCGAAAAGGGGTTGTCCTACTTTCCTAAGGTATAACTATAACTCTTAGCTTACGTGGATCCACTAGCTAAAGACCTATGTGGGCACATATTTTATGGAATATGGATATTGCTTCTAGAAACCCGAACTCACCTATGGTAGAAGGTTTCCATCTCATGAGACAACTACTTTGAGAACCTGAACTCAACTACTGTAAAGGAACCTATTTGGGAAGCCGGACTCAACTAGTGTAGAAGCTTCCATCTCATAGTCATATCCTCTCGGTACTAAGAATTAATTCCTTTTTTAAGTTTATATTAAGTTTTGACTCAATTCTATAAATAGGAAGGAATGTTTTTGCACTCAATCCATAACTCATTCTATAGCTCCTAGATTCATTAAGGGAGACTAGTTTTCAACCCTTAGAACCAACATATGTGACAAGTCTTTCACATTACATGATCTTCATACCTATGTGTGTGCATAAGGAGAATCATCAAAACAATGTCATAATTAGATCATAGTAGACGTACTTACTATAAAAGCAATCTAATTGAATACACACAAGTCTCATAGATATAGCTAGTTTTCATACGTTGCCCTTCTAGGGATATAGATCACTATGCATCAATATCTATAGAATTAATTCATTGAACATGTATAAATAACCTAATTCAAGTAATCAATTCATCACCTAAATAATTCGAACACAATCAACTAACAAAGACCCATATTCATGCTCCAAAATCCAATTTAGGGAAACCTAGAGATTCATGGATTCTTAGATAATTATTTAGGAAAACAATAGTAATTCATCTAACTGATCATAATATAAGAAAATAAACACATTGAAATTGTTTTGGAAGTGAATCCATGTCATAGATTGAAAACCCTAGGTTCTGTGAGAAGTTGAACTTTGAGAAATAGAGCTTTGGAGGTCTTTATGGAAAGAAGATATCCATAAATCAACACTGTCATACCTTGAGTGGAAATCCTTCACGAAATTGAATAGGAAAGTTGAGTTCTTGAGCCTTGGTCTCCTAGTTCTTCTTCTTCTTCAATGGTGTTTTCTAGAGAGAGAAATTTAGGAGGGGAGAGTATTTGGGAATTAGATTTGGGTCTTGTGAGAATGAGTTAGTTTGTTTAGTTTAGGAGTCTTATTATGTATTTATAGGTGTCTTAATTAATATTAAATGACCTTACTTATTTAGTTAATTAATCCTAAGCCCCTTCCCTAAAACCCAACTTAAAACAAAAATCCAACATATAGATGCCACTCATGAAACCCCAACCACGGGCGGTGGGTGGGTCTACGAGTCGTGCTAGAAAATTGTGGTTTGCATCAAAGACTTGGGAGATGCATGGAAGGACCAGCCTCGATCCACAATCCCCACCTACAGTGTATGGGTCCACCCATGGTTCGTGGGTACCCATCCATAGGTCATGCTGTCTTTTGACAGATTTTTGGGCAGCATCTTGGTCCTTCTCAAGGACCCTTGGGGGGAATCCTTCGGGGATCATGCCTTGGTGTTGAGGTCCTAAAACATTATTACTAAGTAGGAGAGATTATTTTCCGACACGCATGTTTACGATAAACCCTATTTAGTCTACTAGACTACACTCTAGGCTCTAGCTTAGTTCATTAGTTTTTCAGAGTGTTACACATCTAGTGCTCCAAGAGTCAACAAGGATAGGGTTTCCAACCCTAAACCTCCTGGAGGTAATAGTGGTGGTTCTTATGTTGCTAGGCCTAATTGTGCAAAATGTTCTAGAAAGCATGATGGTAAGTTCCTAGTTTTCACTAATGGGTGTTTTAGTTGTGGAAAGATTGGCCACAAGATGAGAGATTTTCCTATGCTCAAGGGTAAGGGAAGGGAAGATAAACAAGCTCCTCCAAGCAGTTCAAACTCAAATGCCCAAAAGCAAAAACCTCTTTTATGTTATTCAATCTCGAGGTGTCCAAAAGAGTTCTCTGGATGTGGTGACCGGTATGTTAAAATTCTTTTCTATTGATATATATGCCTTATTAGATCCCGGTTCCACTTTGTCCTTTGTGAAACCTTATGTGGCCATGAAATTTGAAATACTCCCCGAAGTTTTAGTAGAACCTTTTTCGGTCTCTACCCTAGTTGGTGACTCGATGGTGGCTAAGAGTGTTTATAGAAGTTGTCCCATTTCCTTGTCCCATAGAGTTACTTTTGTTGATTTGGTGGAGTTAGACAAGTTATACTTTGATGTGATTTTGTGTATGGATTGGTTGCATGCATGTTATGCCTCTATCGATTGTAGGACTCTAGTGGTTAAGTTTAAATTTCCAAATGTTCCCTTCTTACAAAGGAAGGGAGGAAATTCTATGCCTAGAGGTCAATTTTCTTTTGCCTTAAGGCTAGGAAGATGATCTCTAAAGGGTTTATTTACCATTTTGTTAGGGTGAGTGATGTTGAATCTGAAACCCCTTCTCTAGAGTCAGTTCTGGTAGTGAGTGAGTTCCCAGAAGTTTTCCCCAATGAATTGCCCGATATACCTCCTGAGCAGGAAATAGATTTTGGCATTGACTTTCTTCTGGATACGCAACCTATCTCCATTCCTCCTTATAGAATTTCTCCGGCGGAGTTACGGGATTTGAAAGAGCAACTAAAGGATTTGCTAGACAAGGGTTTTATTCAACCGAGTATCTCTCAATGGGTTGCTCTCGTGTTGTTTGTTCTAAAAAAGATGGTCCCTTAGAATGTGCATTGATTATCGTCAATTGAATAAAGTGACCATCAACAATAAATATCCCTTTCTAATGATTGATGACTTGTTTGACCAACTTCAAGGGGCTAGTTATTTCTCCATGATTGATCTTCGTTCGGGTTATCACCAATTGAGTGTGGGAGGGGTTGATATTTCCAAGACAGCTTTCTGAACTTGATATGGTCACTATGAGTTTCTAGTAATGTCCTTTGGTTTAACTAACGCTCCGGCGGCATTCATGGATTTAATGAATAGAGTGTCCCGCCAATATCTAGACATATTTTTTATCGTGTTTATCGATTATATTTTGATCTATTCAAGGAGTGAGGATGAACATGTTGACCATTTGAGGGTTGTATTGCAAGTTCTTAAGGACCATCAACCTCGCGCAGAGTTTAGCATGTGCGAGCTTTGGTTAAGGTCTGTAGCATTTTATGGTCATATTATGTCAAGTAAGGGTATTGCGGTAGATCCTAAGAAGATGGGTGTGGTCAAGAGTTATCCTAGACCTCTATCTCCTTCTGACATTAGAAGCTTTTTGGGTTTGGCCGAATACTATAAGAGGATGTTTGAGGGGTTTTCCTCCATTGCTTCGCCCTTGACGGCTTTGACTTAAAAGAAGGATAAGTGTGTATGGTCGGAAGCTTGAGAGATAAGATTGCAAGAGTTGAACGATAGACTTACTTCCACTCCAGTGTTGACCTTACCTGAAGGTACGAATAGTTTTCTGGTGTATTGTGATGCCTCTAGAGTTGGGTTGGGATGCGTGCTTATGCAAAATGGTTAGGTGATTGCCTATGAGAAGAATTATCCTACCCATGACCTTGAGTTAGCGCCAGTTGTTTCTGCCTTTAAAAGTTGGAGGCATTATCTATATGGGGTGCATGTTAATGTGTTTACCAATCACAAGAGCTTACAATATGTGTTTAATCAAAATGACTTGAATCTTTTCCAAAGAAGGTGGTTAGAATTATTGAAGGACTATAATATGAGTGTCCTTTATCACCTCGACAAAGCTAATGTGGTAGCGGATGCTCTTAATGGATTGTCCATGGGAAGTGTGGCTCATGTAAAGGATGAAAAGTAAGAGTTGGTTCATGATGTGCATAGGTTTGCTCGGCTAGGTGTTCAACTAGTGGATTCCACAAAGGGGGGGGGGGTGTCACTGTCCATAATGGTTCCAAATCATCCATTGTAATGGATGCAAAGTCTAAACAAGGCATTCATCCGATATTAGTTGAGTTGAAAGAGTCGGTACTCAAAAAGTCCGTTGAGACTATCTCCCAAGGGGAGATGGGGTGCTTAGGTACCAAGGTCGGTTATGTGTTCTGAATGTTGATAGTATGAGGGAGAAAATTTTAGAAGAATCTCATAGCTCTCGTTATTCAATTCATCCAGGAGCCACCAAGATGTACTGTGATCTACATGAAGTGTATTGATCGAACATTATGAACAGAGAGATTGCGGGATTTGTAGACAAATGTCCGAATTGTCAACAGGTTAAGGTTGAGCATCAAAGGCTGGGAGGCCTATCCCAAAATATACCAATTCCCACTTGGAAGTGGGAAGAGGTGAATATGGATTTCAATATGGCTTGCCTCGCACCCGAAGGCAATATGATTCTATTTGGGTCATTATAAATAGGAAGACAAAATTAGCCCACTTCATTCGTGTCAAGGTTTCTTTTTCGGTGGATGCCTATGCCAAGTTGTATATAAAAGAGAGAGTGAAGTTACATGGGGTTCCGTTGACCATTATTTCGGATTGGGGTCCTCAATTTACTTCTCACTTTTGGAAGTCCTTCCAAAAAGGGCGTGGTACATAGGTTAATCTTAGCACGACCTTTCATCCTCAAATGATGGGCAAGTGGAGCGTACCATCCAAACATTATAGGATATGTTGAGGGCATGCGTTATAGACTTCAAGGCTAATTGGGATGACCACTTGCCATTAATAGAGTTTGCCTACATTAATAGTTATCACTCAAGTATCGGTATGGCTCCTTTTGAAGCCGTGTATGGTAGGAGATGTAGGTCTCTGATTGGTTGGTTTAAGATAGGTGAAATTGCTTTGATAGGTTCTAAACTAGTTTATGAAGCCATTGAGAAAGTTCGGCTTATTAAATAGAGAGGTTCAGAACACCCCAAAGTCAGCAACAATCTTATGCCAATGTGAGAATAAGGATCGATAATTTGAAGTTAATGATTGAGTCAATTTGAAAATCGCACCCATGAAAGGTGTAATGAGATTTGGCAAGATGGGAAAACTTAGTCCACGGTATATAGGCCCATACCAAATTTTGAAGTGTATTGGGAAAGTTCCCTATGAGTTAGATTTGCCAAATTAGTTGGCTCCGTTTCATCTGGTGTTTCATGTCTCTATGCTTAAGAAGTGTATTGGAGATACAACATCCATTATTCCCTTAGAAGGTTTAAAAGTTGATGAAAGTCTCTCACATGAAGAGGTTCCGGTAAAGATCCTAGACCGGCAAGTTAAAAGGTTGAGAAACAAGGAAATAGTTTAGGTGAGGTTTTATGAATAAATCTTCTAGTTGAGGGTGCTACTTGGAAGGACGAGGCCGATATAACGTTTTGATACCCTGATCTCTTTCCTTCGACTCCTATTCAAGCTTGAGGTAAGTAGTTCCTCTTGAATCTTAGTGTTTTCGAGTCGTGTGAGTATATGTGTTTTTCCATGATTTATTTATGTTATGCATGTTCTTGATGAAATTCATGTTTAGTAAGAGAAATAGTTTCCATGATTGAAGTGTTCCTCATGTTGTTGTGCATTTTGTATGAGTTGCATATTTGACTTCATGAGAAGAGTTGATGAACATGCTTTAGTATGCTTTTGAGAGTAATTGTCTATTGGATCCATGGTATTGTGTTGAGCATGCTTTTAGTTGGAGAAGGTAGTTCCTACAAAAGATATGAGAAATATTGAGTTTCATACATAATGGGTTGTTAGATGTAGTTCGTACTTCCTTGTGTTGCATTGATTATGTTTGAGATGGAATTGAAATTTCCTCCTTTGAATTGTGCAGTATGTTGATATTTCATGTATGTTGGGATGCTAGTCTTGAATCTTTACTTCCGTAAGTTGTCTAGATCGTCATTCGAGGACGAATGTTCCCAAGGGGGAGATAATGTAGCATTCCGGAAACTAATAGACTAAACTAGAGCCTAACGTAAGGGTTAGAGTTGTAAATAACTCGTGGTACTCAATGTATATGTTCTTGGGTTAAAACATCAAAGTACACCCCCCTCCCAAGATCAAACATGGGTCCTTGAGGAGGACCAAAGTAGGTGGACCCACACCTCATGGGTAAGGGCCATTGGTCAATACCTCATGAACCATGCCCCAGAACCCCTACCATGGTTTACCAGCACGGGTCATGGGTCCTACCACGGTCCGTCAGTGGTGGGCGTGGATTGGACCTGGGAACTGCCACTTCGCAGTTATACTTAAGGTTGTTTTAGGGTTTTCCATTTTTAGTTAAATTTAAGTGACATTGTTTTAGGATAAATTAGAACACCTATATAAAGATTTTAAGTTACTAAAATAATCATCTTCCTCACAATTCCAAAATCCCAAATCAAAACCAACTTTTCCCCAAAATTCTCTCTCTAAAAACTTCAAGGAAGAAGAAGAATAAAGTGGAGGCTAGGGTTGAAGAAACAAGCTTTTCTATTCAATTTCGTGGGGATTCATCACCAAGGTATGGTAGTCTTTCATCCATGGGTAGCCTTCACCCGTGGAGCCCCTTCAAAACCCCTAATTTCAAAGCTAGAAATCCCAAAAGTTAGGGTTTGACTTCAACCTCATGAATTCCTTCCAAATTCATTTTTAATGATTGAATTATGTTTTATTATGGATATATTCATGATTTTATATGATTTTAAGTTCAATTCCCCAAGAATCCATGAATTCCCCTATTTTCCCAATTTAGATCTCAAAGTGTGGGTATTGGTTATTGCAAGTAGAATACGACAGAATTATCCATGTAGTAATTGAACCACTTGAATTATTTTATCATCCATGTCTAATATAGTAATTCTAGATGTGTTTATGGAATATGATCTATGGTTCTTGAAGGGCAATGTATTTGAATTATGCATGATTATGAGATTTGTGTATATGATTTAAGAACACTTTGAGAGCAAAGTGAATATGATTATGATCTAGTTGTTGTGTTGTGGGAAGGTATCCTCAAGTACACACTCATGTATAAATATGATATGATGTGAAATTTTTTCTCAAAATATGATGATTCTAAGGTTGTAAGGCCATTCTCGCCTATTAAATCTATGAGCTCTAGAATGATTTATGTTGGATTGAGTGTCAAGACATTCTTCCATGAGTATGAACTTAATTCAAGACTTAATATGTAATCTATGGGAATTAATTCTTAGCACCGAGTGTATTTGAATATGAGATGGAAGTTATATGCAATTTGAGTCTGGCTTTCCAAATGGGTTCCTTATACGCTAGTTGAGTCCGGGTTCCCAAAGTATGTATTTCATGAGATGAAAACCTTCTACCTTAGTTGAGTCCGCATTTCTAGTAGCAATTTCCTTATCCCATAAAATATGGCTCTCATAAGTATTTAGCTAGTGGATCCACCTAAGCTAAGAGTATGGTTCTACCTTAGGCAAGTAGGACAACCCCTTTTCGGTGTGGGGTGGACACCAGATTACATGGTAACCTCACATGGTCTATGTCGGTTAAGGCTTATCCCCTATTATTATAGTATGAACAAGAAGATAAGTTATGAACTACAGATACTCAAGAAGATTTACTTAGTATGGGTGGAATTATGGGATCTTATCAATGCACTGCACAAATATGCTTTCAAGGTATGTGTGATATGTTCCTTTTATGATTTGAAGATTTATGAGTTGATTATTCTTATGACTTATTCTTTTCCATTATCTTCAAATGTTGCTTTACCTTAGAAAATTGCATGCATTCAACTAAAATGTCCCTTTTAGCATGTTTTCAATGTTTTTATGCATGACTATCATACTTAGTGCATTTTTGTAATAACCCATATTTTCCTACATTTTTTCACAAGTGTAGGGTCTAGTTTTTGAGGTTATCTTCATTGTATTCAAGCTTGGATTTGACTATTCTCCTTGCTTGTGGTGAGTCCTCATGGTTAGAGGACGGATGATATCTTTGTAGTTCCTTTTTTATAATATTTGACTTTCGGATTATGTTGTATGGGTTGTGACCCTATTTGATTCCACTATTGTAATATATTGCTATATTTAGACGAGTCTAGACTTCCATTTTCCTTTATGAAAACATTGGACTTGAAAATGTGTTTTACTCTTTATTGTTCTTTACTTATGTTATGATATGTTAAGTGGCTTACATGGTGCCTTTTGGGGTTTTATGTGCCTCACTACGTCTAAGGGGTACCCTTGGGTTGTGACAATTTATCTTTGTCATGCTATCAAGGAGTTGAGACGCTACTTCATAGGGTTGATCCATTATCCCACCGGGAACAAGTTGATCAGGAACTCATTTGTTCACCGAATCAAGAATCCTATAGAAGTTTTGTAGCAGCACATCATTAGGAAGTCCATGAGTTGGGCAATGCAGTACCAACTTCTTAAATCTCAGCCACATCTCTTGAATCGGTTCGCTTTCCAAGCATTTGAAACCTTGGATGCTATCTTTGAGTGTCATCATCTTCGATGGGGAAAGAATCTCACTTGGAACACTGTGGTCAGCTTATCCCAAGGGGTGATGGAATCCCTCGGTAACTCAGATAACCATTTGGTAGCTTCACCCATCAAAGAGAATGGGAACAACCTTAGACGAACTTATTCTTCTGATATGTTCTTAAATGAGAACGGACCACAAACGTCCACAAAGTTCTGAATATGCTCATAGTGATCCTCATGAGCCATTGTAGGAGCTGAAGCATTGTGCTAGTGATGTGGAAAACATCGTTTCCTTCAGCCGGAGGTAGATGAATTGCACCAACATCACCAATTGAATTGGGTCATTTACATCATTCAAATATCCAATATCATCTTGGTGACCTATTTGGCTACCATTACTCCCGTTTACGCTCATCTCTTCCTCTATTCAACACAAACAACAAAAACACAAAACAAATTAAGTCGATTCAACTATAACACAAAAAGAACACAATTCAACTTCAATAATAGAATTTCAAACAACACTACTCCCGGTAGCGGTGCCAATTTGATAGAATAATATTAGCAAGCACACCTAATCTAATTTTGTGTAAACGATCGTTAGTCAGTATAAAACCCATTGAAGAGTTGGGGTCGAACCCACAGGGAGTGGTATGTGTCTGAAATTCAGTTACGAAGTGCAAACGTGGTCTAATCAGTTATAGGAATAATAATTATCAAAAACATAAATAAATCTAAAAGAGTGACATTAAATATCAGATGGAGGGTTTGGATTTTGCAATGAACAAGTGAAAGAAAAACAAAAATAGGGGAACATAACAATATAGATAGGAATTTGCGGGATGTGATCGATTATAAACTAATTATGCTATATGGATAACTGAAATCTTGCAATGGGTTGTTGAAACACTGTGGGTAGGCTGGACTTTAAGTGTAATAGTTTTCTCTCGAACAACAATTATGGTTCAGATGATTTCTTTCGAACATCAACAAGCTTAACAAGATAATGAACCCACAACCTTAATGCATCCAGTCTCTCGAGCTAAATCCATATTGACCCAATACCCATAAATCATTAATCAAATGCTTTTTGTTCCAAAACCCCTTTCTCAAGCAAGCTAGTAACTCAATATCAGAAATGCATTTGCAACTACAATTCATAGATTAAAACTCACCTAATGATTAAACACACATTAAAACAACTTCATTACCAAACAACAATACCCATAAAAGAATTAGACAAATAAACATATGATCACAACCTGAAATTGGGATTTTAGCTACACATCATAAAAATAGAGAAACGATTACCAAATGCATTAGCCATCAGCTGGGTAAGAGCCACTCGACGGTTCGCCGAGTGGTCTTGGCGATCTCCAGGATAGGTTTTTCTTCACTTCTTCAGCTCTTTAGTTCCTTTTTGTCCAATTATGTCGTTGCTTTGCTCTTTAGTCTTCATAGTTGTGAATCAACACTTTAACGTAAGTTTAGAGCATAAAATAGGAATTTGAGGACACTAAAATTATCAAAACAAAGCACTAAATGAGTCCAAATCTAGGACTCATCAACACCCCTAACTTAAACTCTTGCTTGTCCTCAAGTAAACTCAAGATCAACAGTTCAATAAGGATGACTCAAATAGTGCTCCATAAGACTCAACAAGAATGCACACAAAATGTTCAAACTACACATTAAATACTCAATTGTGCACTCAAAGATTCAAATTGTGACTCACCATTATCAAGGATGCTCAAGTTCACAATACTTGGTTCAAATGCAAGTTCAAGATCAACAAAGTTACTCAAATACCCTTATAACAAAGATGATTCCATATTCACACAAAATTCTTCAGCAATATAATATTCTGGAATCACATACGACTCTCACACTCACAAAGATGAAGATATGCATGACTTCTCCCATAGGCTTGCCTTTATTTTCCAAATCAACATTCGTTTCAGCTCACTCAAGATCCCAAAGGTCTTTTCAAGGCTTGTAACATGGCTGAGTGCAAAGGTATTGTCATTTAGGTTTAGTGGCTTCTACCTTCATGATGTATGTCCTGAACATCACTCTTTCTCCTTATCTTTGACATTCAAACATAGTCAAACTCCACCCGATTATTCAACTAGACATGAATCACTAGATACCCCATTTTTCACTATGTTCACACATTTTATTTCCCTTTTTTATGTTTTTCTTTACTCTTTTTCAGTCCTTTTCTTTTATTACTTCTTTTCCATTCCTTTTTCTCTTTTCTTTTCTTATTTTTTACAGGAAGGGGTTCCATCTTTTTCAAAACAATCATAAACAAGGGGAAATTTTTCACACTTCTTGAATTTCCTTCTCTTTCACCACACCCTCAACTTAAGTTTTTAGCTTAAGTTGGCTATTCAAACATACCAATACTTCATGAAAGTTATAGGTGATGGGATAAAGAGGTCAAAGTTGTTCAGGTTTCTTTTAAGAAAAGGATAGGATCAAAAGGTGCCAAGCTAGATTCACACATCACACAAGGTTGGCCACAAAGAGATGTATTGTCAAATTTGGCTCACTCTTAAAATTTCTTGCCTAAGATCATTTCAATTACCTGCATCACTCAGTTAACGGACCAACGGGGCAAATCCTAGGTGTCATCATACACAATGTTCAAGGTAATCTCACCACACAGCATTGATGCCATTATCAAACAAGACTCCATATTTTTTACCTAGCGTGCAATGCTCATCACAAGAGACTTATTTGACAACCTGCTAGTCACAACGAGATGTTAAAAGTTCACATATTGCCTATGTAACTTAGTTTGCCTCATCATAGCTGCACATTCATTTTGTTCAATTAGGAGCACTATTAAAGTCATCGGTATTGACAACCGATACTCAAATTTGCATAAGAACAACCACAATCACACACAATAGGTGGCAAAATTTTAAAATTGGTTCAAAAACCGCTTTTCAAATAAAAAGAACTAGCCAGACGCTCAGAACATCCACAACACAACTCAATCAACCAAGATATATATCAAAACCAAATAATCCCAATATTCACAAAATAGTCAAATAGAACCAATATGCAAAAAATAGTCAGAAAAGGTAGGTATGAAGATACCTCACCCCACCCAACAAAATAAGCAGTTGACCTCAAATGCAATTAGAACAACAGATTAGTCAATAAAATAATAGAGAGGTAGATAAAAAGTTATCATGGCAGGCTAAGCCTGGGTAAAGTCTGCATCTCAGTCACTCTATCTTTCTGGGCATCAGTACCCAGTGACACATCAACATTGGCTCCACTGGATCCCACCATGGATAAATCCCTCAACGATGCCTTCCTAGTTGTCTCGAACATGGCACCCTCTAAGTCTGCCAAGTCCTCATACACAGCCTCCTTACGCTCACCACGTTGCTCCTTATCTATCTCGGCCTCGGACTCAGCAGTAGCCACATCAACCCTAATCTTATCTTTGGTGGTATCCGGAGGCATCTCAAAAAAGGGAGGAACATCCTCACTTGGGTCATTTGGGATCTCCACCATCGTGAATAATCAGGTAAAATCTGTGGACTTCACATGGTCCACATCCTTCTCTAGCGCAACAACATCGGCCTTAAAGACTGTCACCTCCTTAGTAGCACACTGTCCTCGCTCACAAACCTCTACTCTCGTTGTGAGGGCATCAATAGAAACCCTAAGAGGTGTCAGTGTAGCAGTGATAGCTTTCTCAATTATCCTAAAATCTTGATATCTAGCAGGGAGGCATGCACATCAACAGAATGGGATAAGTGCCATATCTTGAGAAACATGGTCTGGATGATCAGAGGCCGAGAGGCAAAAGTACCAGCATATCATCTTGGGGATGGGAGAGCAGCTGAAGAACCAGTAGTGTTGGAAGGTCAGGATCTAGAAGTACCTGAAGGCCCAGTGGTCGAAGTAGGCAGGACTGCCTCTGTAGGTAGCGTATCAATATCAGTCTCTGGGATGTGTCCATCGAAGCTGCTCTCCTCTTATCAGTCTCATCCCGTGTGTACTCGGCCTCTATAGTAATTCCCCAAAAAAACTAGGGTTTTTGTCCAAGTCATGGATTCCTTTTCAAAAATGATTCTATTGATTTAATTTCTTGATAATAAGATTCATTTGATGTTTTGTTATGGTTTTATGATGAAATCTCCCAAAAATCCATGAAATCTCCATATTTCCAATTTATGACTTTTTGGTGCGGGTGAATTGATGAAAGAAGGATCTTATAAGATTTTGCTTGTAGTTATTGAGCTTTTTGAATTATGTTATTAACCATGTCCAATGTAGTAATTATGTATGTGTGAATTAGAATGAGCTTTCACTTTTGAAAAGGCAAAATATGATATAATACATTAATTATGAAGGTTAGGTATATTCTTTAAGAACACTTTGAGAGTGAAGTGTGCATGATTATGATGATGTTTTTTTGTTGATTGAATGGCTATTATCACAAACACATAATGGACATGATGTGAAAGGTTTCTCACGATATGATGATTCCAAGGTTGAACGGATATTCTCACCTATTGAATCTATGAGCTATAGTATGAATGATATGTGATTGAGTGTCAAGGCCTTCTTTCATGAATATGAACTTAAGTCAAAACTTACTATGTACACTGTGGGAATTATCTTTAGCACCGAGTGGATAATGAATATGAGATCGAATCTCCCCCGCTAGAAAGGGCGGGTTTCTAGAAAGTATCTCTTGAGATGGAAGCTCCTCCACTAGAAAGGGTGGGTTTCTAGTAACAATCTCCATTATCCCTTTAACTATGTGCCCCCATAGGTTTTTGTCTAGTGGATCCACCTAACAACAAATACGTGATTGTCTTACCTTCGGCAAGTAGGACACCCCTTTTTGGTGTGGGTAACACCGGATTCCATGTTAAGCTCACATGGTCTATGTTAATTAAGGCTCATTCCCACTATGAACAAGAAGATGATTTATGAGCTATGGTTACTCAAGAAGCTTTAATTAGCATGGTTAGGATTATATGATATTATTCATACATTGCACAAGTAGACTTTGAGGGTACTTATGGTATGTTTCACTTATGATATGATGATCTATGTACTGAATATCCTTATGACTTGTGTTTCCTCTTTTATCTTCAAAGTGATGTTTTAACTTAGTAAATTGCATCCATACTAAAATGTCCTTTTTGGCATGTTTGAAGGTTTTTATGCATGACTATCATACTTAGTTCATTTTTGTACTAACCCATATTTTCCTACATTTTTTCCAAGTGTAGGGTCCGGTTCTCAAGGTGTTCCCATTGTGGGTAGAGCTTGGAATTGATCATTCTCCTTGCTTGTTTGGTGAGTCCTCGTGATTCGAGGATGGATACTATCATTATAGTTTCATTCTTGTATTTTCACTTTTGGATTATGTTGTTATGGGGCTGTGACCATATTTTTTATTCAAGTATTTTAGTAGATGGCTAATTGAGACAAGTCTAGACTTCTGCTTTCCTTTTTGAAAATATTTGGACTTGAAATGCGTTTTTACTCTATATTGTTCTAATTCTTTATGTTATGATATGTTAAGTTGCTTACATGGAGCCTCTCGGGGTTCTATATGTCTTGTTACGTCTAGAGGGTGCCCTTGGGTTGTGACAAATTTGGTAATCAGATAAAAAGGTTTAGAATGATTCTAGGATGATATCTCATAAGCCACGTCTAGTAGAGTCTTGTTCATGAGTGTGTAGCGCGCCATATTTATGAATGAGAGGCTGTAAGATGTTTAGTAAATTTCACTTCTTTCATTACTCGTAAGTCATGCCTTAGAATTTAACTTTATAAAGGTCATCTCCTAACCTTTCTCTTATGATTTTAGGAAATGAATACACGAAGGGCTAATGTTAGAAGGGTGGAAGAGAAAAATGTGATTTAAGGAGCTCTGATCAATCCTTCAGCTATGTCAGATGTCGAGATTAGGTTAGCTTTCCCAATTGTTGGCCCAAGCCATGATGACTCAAGCACAAGCCGTAAAAACTCTAGCCCAAGCTATGATTCCCCAAGCTAACAGAGAGGTTGTAGCTCTGGTGAACCCTTATATGAATTTTGTGGCTTCTAGAGTAACTGATTTTCCTAGAATAACCCCCCCCCCCCGAGTTTCCTGGCTCTAAAGTGGGAGAGGATCCTCAAGAAATTTGTGGAAGAGGTTTATAAAATACATGATATCATGGGGGTGACTTCGGTTGATAAAGTAAAGTTGGTCGCTTCCCAATTGAACAGTGTTGCTCAAGTATGGTATACGCAATGGAAGAACGGTAGGCCGGTAGGAGAAGGTCCCATAGAGTGAGAAGCATTTAAATTGTCTTTTCTTTATAGGTTCTTTCCCAGAGATATGAGGGAAGCTAAGGTGGAAGAGTTCATTCACCTTCGCCAACGAGGTATGACTGTTCAAGAGTATTCTCTCAAGCTTACTCAATTGTCCAAGTATGCTCCGGCCTTGGTGGCGATTTCACGGGACAAAATGAGTAGTTATTTGACGGGTGTGTTCAGATTGGTAAGAAAAGAATGCCATTTGGAAATGCTCCTTCATAATATGGATATCTCGCGTCGTATGGTGCATGCCCAACAAATGGAGGTTAAGAAACCCCAAGATAAGAATAGGGAAGTGAAAAGAGCAAGGACCTATGATGGGAACTTCTCCAAGGCTAAGTTCGATGGACAAGGTCAACAAAAGTTCAAACAAAGGTTTTCCAACCAAAGTTCCTCTAATGCTCCCACAAGGGTCAATAATGATAGGGTGTCTAACCCTAAACCTGAAGGAGGTAGTGGTGGTGACTCTTATATGAATAGGCCCAATTGTACAAAATGTGGGAAGAAACATGAGAGGAAATTCCTAGATGGCATGGGTGTATGTTTCGGATGTTGTAATAGTGGTCATCAAATGAGGAATTTTCCAACACTTTCGGCCAAAGGGTAAAAAGGCAAGCAAGCTCCTCCAAGAGGTTCAAACTCTAATGCTCAAAAGCAAAACCGCTTTTATGCTCTTTGATCCCGAGATGACCAAGAGAGCTCCCCAGATGTGGTGACTGTTATGTTAAAATTATTTTCTATTGATGTATATGCCTTGTTAGATCCCGGTGCTACTTTTTCCTTTAGGACACCTTTTGTGGCCATGGAGTTTGAAATACTCTCGAAGTGTTAGTAGAACATTTTTCAGTTTCTACCTCGATTGGTGATTCTGTAGTGTTTAAGAAAGTTTATATAAGTTGTCCCATTTCTTTGTCTCATAAATTAACTTTGTTGGATGTGATTTTGGGTATGGATTGGTTGCATGCATGTTATGCCTCTATTGATTGTAGGACTCGGGTGGTTAGATTCATATTTCCAAATGAGCCTATCTTAGATTGGAAGGGGGACTTCTATGCCTAAAGGTCAATTTGTGTCTTACTTTAAAGTTAGGAAGATGATCTCCAAAGGGTGTATTTACCATCTTGTTAGGGGGGAGGATATTGAATCTGAAACCCCTTCTCTAGAGTCGGTTTCGGTAGTGAATGAGTTTACGAAACTATTTCCCGATGATTTACGCAGTGTTCCTCCCGAGAGGGAGATAGATTTTGGTATTGACCTTTTATCGGATACGCAACATATCTCAATTCCTCCTTATAGAATGGCTCCGATGAAGTTAAAGGAGTTGAAAGAGCAACTCAAGGACTTGCTAGATAAGGGCTTTATCCAACTAAGTATCTCTCCATGGGGTGCTCCGGTGTTGTTTGTTAGGAAGAAGGATGGGTCTCTTATATTGTGCATTGATTTTCGTCAATTGAACAAAGTGACCATTAAGAACAAATATCCCATTTCAAGAATTGATGACTAGTTTGACCAACTTCAAGGGGCTAGTTATTTCTCTAAGATTAATCTTTGTTTGGGTTATCACCAATCGAGGGTGAGAGGGGTTGATATTCCCAAGACGGGGTTCCAAACAAGATATGGTCAATATGAATTTCTAGTAATGCCCTTTGGTTTGACTAACGCTCTGGCGATGTTCATGGACTTAATGAATAGAGTGTTCCGACAATATCTTGACATGTTAGTGATCGTGTTTATCGACGATCGTTTGATCTATTCAAGGAGTGAGAATGAACATATGGGCCATTTGAGAAATGTATTGCATGTTCTTAAGGACAAACAACTTTTCACAAAGCTTAGCAAATGTTAATATTGGTTGAGGTCTATAGCTTTCCTTGGTCATATTGTGTCAAGCAAGGGTATTGAGGTAGTTCCTAAGAAGACGGATGCGGTCAAGAGTTGGCCTAGACCTCTAATTCCTTCCGAAATTAGAAGCTTTTTTGGTTTGGCCGGTTACTATAGGAGGTTTATTGAGGGGTTTTCCTCTATTGCTTCTGCGTTCACGACTTTGACTCAAAAGAAAGCTAAGTTATAGTTGTCTGAGGCTTGTGAGAAAAGTTTCCAAGAGTTGAAGGATATACTTACTTCTGCTACGGTGTTGACCTTACGGGAGAGTACATATGGTTTGGTGGTGTATTGTGATGCCTCTAGAGTTGGGTTGGGATGTGTGCTTACGCAAAATGGTAAGGTGATTGCCTATGCTTCAAGGCAACTTGAAGTCCATGAGAAGAATTATCCGACCCATGACCTCGAGTTAGCGGCGGCTGTGTTTGCCTAAAAAATATAGAGGCATTATCTATATGGGGTGCATATTAATGTTTTCACCGATCACAAAAGTCTTCAATATGTGTTTAGTAAAAAGGACTTGAATCTTCGACAAAAAAGGTAGTTAGAATGCTTAAAGGATTCTGCCATGAGTGTCCTTTCCCATTCCAACAAAGCTAATGTTGTAGAGGATGAACTTAGTAGACTATCTATAGGTAGTGTGGCTCATATAGAGGATAAAAAGAAAGAATTGGTTTGTGATGTGCATAGGTTGGCTCGGCTAGGTGTTCAACTAAAGGATTCCACCAAGGGTGGTTTCGTGGTTCATATTGGGTCCAAATCGTCCTTTTTTATGGTTGTGAAGTCTAAAGAAAGACCTTTATCCTATACTTGTTGAGTTGAAAGAGTGGGTACTCAAATATTCCATTGAGGCTGGGGAGATAGGGTGCTTAGGTACCAAGATCGGTTATGTGTTCCGCATGTTGATGGTTTGAGGGAAAAAATTGTAGAGGAAGCTCATAGTTCTCGATATTCTATTCATTCGGGAGCCACCAATATTATCCGTGATCTACGGGAAGTTTATTGGTGGAACCGAATGAAAAAGGATATTGCTGGATTTGTAACCAAATGTCCAAATTTTCAACTAGTTAAGGTTGAGCATCAAATGCCAGGAGGCTCATTGCAAGATATACCAATTCCCATTTGGAAGTAGGATGAGGTGAATATGGATTTTATTGTGGGTTTGCATCATACCCGAAGGCAACATCAATCTATTTGGGTCATTATAGATCGAATGACAAAATCAGCCCACTTTATTCCTGTCAAGGTTTCTCATTCGGCGGAAGACTATGCCAAGTTGTATATAAATGAGATAGTGAAGTTGCATGGGGTTCCTTCATCTATTATTTCGTATCAAGTACTCAATTTACTTCACACTTTTGGAAGTCGTTCCAAGAAGGGCTTGGTACTAAGGTTAAGCTTAGCACGACTTTTCATCCCCAAACCGATGGCCAAGCGGAATGTACCATCCAAACATTAGAAGACATGTTGAGGGCATGTGTTTTAGAATTCAAGTCTAATTGGGGTGACCACTTGCCATTAATAGAGTTTGCCTACAATAATAGTTGTCACTCAATTATTGGTATGGCTCCCTTTGAAGCTTTTCATGAAAAGAGATGTAGATCTCTGATTGGTTGGTTTGTGGTAGGTGAAGTTTCTCTTATTGGTCCCGAATTTGTTTATGAAGCTATTGAGAAGGTCTCACTCATTAGAGAGAGGTTGAGAACGACCCATAGTCAGCAAAAGTCTTATGCCGATGTTAGAAGAAGGGATCTAGAATTTGAAGTAAATGATTGGGTCTATTTGAAAATATCACCTATAAAAGGTGTGATGAGGTTTGGAAAGAAGGGAAAATTTAGTCCTCGGTATGTGGGCTCTTATCAAATTTTGAAGTGTATTTTGAAGGCTGCCTATGAGTTAGATTTGCCAAATGAGTTGGCTTCGCCGGTATTTCATCTTTCAATGCTTAAGAAGTTATTGGAGACCCGACATCCATTATCCCTTTAGAAGGTTTGGGAGCTGATGAGAGTCTCTCGTATGAAGATGTTCTGGTAGAAATCCTAGACCGGCAAGTCAAGAGATTGAGAAGCAAGGAAATAGCTTCCGTAAAGGTTTTATGGAGAAATCACTTAGTTGAGGTGCTACTTGGGAGGCGAGGCCGAGATGAAATCCTGATATCCTCATCTCCTTTCTTCTTCTCCTATTCAAGCTTGGGCTAAGTAGTTCCTCTTGAGTTTTAGTGTTTTGGGAGTAATATGAGTATATGTGCTTTCCATGATTTCCATATGTTATGCATGTTCTCGATAAAATCCATGTTTAGTAGGAATATGAGTTTTCATGATTTATGTGATCCTCATGATTGTTGTGCATTTAGTATGAGTTGCATATTGGACTTCATGAGATGAGTTTATGAACATGCTTTATTATGCTTTTGATGAAATTTCAAATTGACTCCATGATATTTTGTTGAGCATGCTTTTATTTGGAGAAGGTAGTTCCTCCTATGATTATGTAAAATGTTGAATTTTTGTGCATAATGGGTTAATAGATTTAGTTCCTACGTCATTATGTTGCATTGATTATGTTTGAGATGGAGTTGAAGTTTCCTACTTTGAATTATGCATTATTTTGATAGTTCATGCATGATGGGTTGCTAGTCTTGAGTCTTTAATTCTGTAAGGTGTCTAGATCGTCATTCGAGGATAAATGTTTCCAAGAGCGTGATAATGTAACACCTCGAAAACTAGTAGGCTTAACTAGAGCTTTACGTTAGGGTTTAGAGTCGCAAGTGTATCTCCCCGTACCTTAAAATTTATGTTTTTGTGTTAGACCATTGAGGCCCTAACCCCAAGGACCAACCAAGGGTCCTTGAGAAGAAACCTTGGAAAATGCCTGGGCTGCGACCCACGAAGGGAGACCTACTCCCCGTAGGTCCATCCACGCCCCATGGGTTGGCAGCCGTGGATCAAGGCCCAGGAACCAAGTCCCAAAATGCAAACCACGGTTCACCAGCATGGGCTGTGGGTCCAACAATGGTCCGTCGATGGTGGTCGTGGATGAGGGCAAGAAACTGCCTTTTGGCAGTTAAGTGAAGGGGTGTTTTTGGGTTTTCCATTTTAAGTTAGTATTAAGTGATGTCGTTTTACACTAAATTAGAATAAGTATATAAGGATTTAAACCCCCAAATTTTAGTTATCTTCCTCATTATTTCACAATCACAAATCAAAACCAACTTTTCTTAAAATCCTCTCTCTAGAACTCCAAGGAAGAAGAAGAAGAAAGTTGAAGATGGGGTTGGAAGAAAAAGGCTTTTTCACTCAATTTCTTTGAAGAATGAAAGCTAAGGTATGGTAGTCCTTCATCCATGGAGTCCCTCCAAACTCAATTTCAAATTAGTAAATCCCCCAAAAAGCTAGGGTTTTACTCCAAGTCATGAATTCCTTTCCAAAAACGATTTTATTGATTTAATTACTTTATAATAACATTGAATTGATGTTTTGTTATGGTTTTATGATCAAATATTCCAAGAATCCATGAAATCCCCATATTCCCAATTTATAACTTTGTAGTGTGGGTGAATTGATGAAAGAAGGATATTATGAGATTTTTCTTGTAGTAATTGAGCTTTTTGAATTATGCTATTATCCATGACTAATGTAGTAATTTTAGATGTGTGGATTGAGATGAGCTTTGACCTTTGAAAAGGCAAGATATGATATAATGCATGAATTATGAAAGTTATTTATATGCTTTAAGAACATTTTGAGAGTGAAGTGTGCATGATTATGATGATGTCGTTGGGTTGATTGAAAGGCTATTCTCATGAACACATAATGAACATGATATTAAAGGTTTTCTCACGATATGATGATGCTAAGGTTGAAAGGTTATTCTCACCTATTGAGTCTATGTGCTATAGTATGAATTATGTTGGAATGTGTGTCCAGGCATTCTTTCATGAATAAGAACTTAAGTCAAAACTTAATATGTATATTGTGGGAATTATGCTTAGCAATGAGTGGATAATGAATATGAGATTGAAGCTCCCCTGCTAGAAAGGGGAGGTATCTAGAAAGTATCTCTTGAGATGGAAGCTCCACTGCTAGAAAGGGCGGGTTTCTAGTAACAATCTCCCTTATCCCATAAATTGTGTGCCCCCATAGGTCTTTAGCTAGTGGATCCACTTAAAAGCTAATATGTGTTAGTCTTACCTTAGGAAAGTAGGACACCGCTTTTCGATATGGGTAACATCGGATTCCATGTTAAGCTCACATGGTCTATGTCGATTAAGACTCATTCCCATTATGAACAAGAAGATGATGTATGAGCTATGGTTACTCAAGAAGCTTTACTTAGCATGGTTAGGATTATGGGATCTTATTCATGCATTGCACAAGTAGGCTTTGAGGGTACATAGGGTATGTTTCACTTATGATATGATGATTGATGTAATGAATATGCTTAGGACTTGTGTTTCCTCTTTAATCTTCAAAGCGATGTTTTAACTTAGTAAATTGCATGCATCCAACTAAAATGTCCCTTTTTGCATGTTTACAAGGTTTTTATGCATGACTATCATACTTAGTGCTTTTTTGCACTAACCCATATTTTCTTACATTTGTCTCAAGTGTAGGGTTCGGTTCTCAAGGTGGTCCCCATTATGGCTAGAGGTTGGAATTGATCATTTGCCTTGCTTGTTTGGTGAGTCCTCATGATTCGAGGACATATACTATCATTGTAGTTTCATTCTTGTATTTTCACTTTTGGATTATGTTGTTTTGGGGCTATGACCCTATTTTTTATTCAAATATTATACTAGATGGCTAATTGAGACACGCCTAGTCTTCCGCTTTCCTTTATGAAATTATTTGGACTTGAAATGCAATTTTACTCTATATTGTTCTAATGTTTTATGTTATGATATGCTAAGTGGCTTACATGGAGCCTTTTGGAGTTCTATGTGCCTTGTTACATCTAGGCGGTACCCTTGGGTCGTGACATGTTATATGATCAACCCCAAATTTAGCTGTTTCCTGGCTTTAATAGATCCAAGACAGGCTGCCTTTGGGTGGTGGAGAATGCACTCATTGTGCGATGGCATGATTGTGCTACTGATGAACCCAAACATGTATCTAGTAGTTATTTTTAAGCCCTTCTTGTCTATAGGCGTTCCGGCCTCAATCCACCTCGTGGTGGTGTCAGAAATTAGGGGGGTTAGCCAACCCTTCAGGTCATCCAGAGTCTTTGTAGTGATCATACTCTAGTACTCGTGCACAAAATTTGTATCCCTATGAAACACAACGTTGATATCTATGGGGGACTTGGCGAACTATCGAACCACTCAGCGAGCGTGACTTGGCTAACAAAATGGCACTTCGTGCCATATTTCAACCCTATATTTCAAAATCAACCCGCAGTCCCTTAGTTTAAAATTAAACACACACACGAATCAATTCAATTAACACCCATAAGATTGACGTTAAACGGTCCATCATTGGGAAAACTAAGTCATTTAGCACAACCCGAAGTTACTTAGCCATCACCTCACTAGACCTAATATAATTTCTCCGCAACCCAATGATTTAGACTCGATTTAATCACGCAAAACATGGGAATCAATCAATAAACTACCCAACAAAAATCAACAATAAATTACCGAATGCAATAGATTTTAACCACACATTAAAAGTACGGGGTTCGGAAAACAAACCTGAATGCTGAATTTTTGATTTGGTAAAGCTAGGCGGCAAAGTTCCACAATCCGGTCAAAGAGTGCACAAGATACGAGAGTAAGAATAAGAAAAAGGTGATATATTTAAAGCGGGAATCTAGGGTACGGGGATCAAAATAGGAGAAGATGGAGGATTTAGAAATTTGAAACTGTTTGTCCTTTAAAACCTTTCAGTTCACGCTCCCTTTGGTGGAGTAAGTCGCTCTCACAGAACCACTCGGTGATGCGCCGAGTGGTATTTTTTCCCTCTGAGTTTTACATGACTTTCAGCAATTTTGGGGATTCAAATGGCGGACAAAGTCGGTCTCGCCGACCTGTTCGGAGAGTTGGCAATTGAGCATGTAGCCCACCGAAATTTACAGAGTTCACCTTCAAGTTTGGCAGTTCCAACGACGATCCAAGTCATGGCTCGCCGACCTATTCGACGTGTCAACGGCTAGACTGTGGCTCGCCAACCTACCCATTAACACCTATTATTCTGAATAAAAAACTAAAGCATCAAACACATGGGTTGCCTCACAAGAAGCACCTTATTTAATGTCGTGATAGAATGGAAATACTAATCAAGCTTCATTTTTAGGGTTGGAAGTTGTGTCACTAGGCAACCCCCCTTTTTGTCTTGGATTCAATTGGGTCGAGATTTGATCCATTTGCATTTCTAGCTGCTTAATAGAGATTGAGTGAGAAGTCACTATCTTATTTAGAGTTGAGACATCCTCTTTCATCTTTTTCAAGACCTTGTCTGACCCTTCAACATCGTTGAGAATATGTGAGAGAATATCTTATGTACGACCACCTTGTGATTCCTTGGGTGTTTGACACTTCTGAGAAGGGACGTACATGTCCTTGTCCCCTTCTCTCTCCTTCCAAGTGGTATTGCGATCACGCCAATATCTGTCACGGTCTCTCCAGCCATCATCTCATTTCCAACCTTGATTTCCACCCAGCCTTGGGTAATTTGGGAAAAATCCTCCTCCTTGATTTGCAAGGAAGTTCACTTTCTCATTGTACAATGCTTCAAAATGTGTTTTATCGGGGTTTACTCCACCGACACCCACAAGATTAACACACTTTGCACCACTACCCATGACATTTTTAGCCAAGATATCCAGCTGGGTAATCATTTTTTGCCATGTTTTGGTCTCTCTTGATTCCTCTCGATTTGCTCTTTTGTCATCCAAAAAGTATGAGGAGACACTTGGTCCTCGCGAGTGTACCATGCTCTATTTATCTTGGTAATGCAATCAAGGAGTTGAGATTCTACTTCATAGGGTTGTTACATTATCCCTCTGGGAACAAGTTCATCAGCAATTTGTTTTTTCCGAAACAAGACTCCTATAGAAGTACTGTGGCAGCACATCATTTGGAAGTCCATGAGTTGGGCATTGCAGCACCAACTACTTAAATCTCTGTCATGTCTAGTGGATTGGTTTTCCTTCCAAGCTTTTGAAACATTAGATTCTATCTCTGAGTCACTTCATCTTCGATGGGGGAAAGAATCTCACTTGGAACGTTGTGGTTAGCTCATCCCAAAAGGTGATTGAATCCCTCGGTAACTCAAATAACCATTTGGTAGCTTCACCCATCAAAGAGAATAGGAACAACCTGAGACACACTGATTCCTGTGAAATATTTTTAAATGAGAATGGACAACAAACATACACGACGTTCTGAATATGCTAATGGGGATCCTCATGAGACAGCCTTCCGTATAATCCTTTCAATTGTAGGAGTTAAAGCATTGTGTTGGTGATGTGGAAAACAATGTGTCCTTCAGCCAGAGGTAAACGAATTGCACCAACACCACTCGATTGAATTGGGTCATTTACATCATTCATATTTCCAATATCATCTTGGTGGCCTATTTGGCAACCATTACTCCTATTTACGCTCATCTCTTCCTCTGTTCAATACAAACAACAAAAACACAAAACAAATTAAGTCAATTCAACTATAACACAAAAAGTACACAATTCAACTTCAATAATAGAATTTCAAACAACACTACTCCCCGGCAGTGGCACCATATTGATAGAATAACATTATCAAGCACAACTCATCCAATTCTAGGTGTCAACGATCGTTAGTCAGAATAAAACCCAACAAAGAGTTGAAGTCGAACCCACAGGGAGTGGTAATTGTCTGAAATTTAGTTACGATGTGCTAACGTGGTCTAATAAGTTATAGAAATAAAAATTATGGAAAACATACAAATAAATCTAGAAGAGTAACATCAAATATCATATGAGGGGTTTGGATTTTGCAATGAACAACTAAAACAACAACAAAAACAGGGGAAAATAACAATATAGATAAGAATTCTCAGGATGTGATCGATTATAAGCTAATTATGCTATATGGGTAATTGACATTTAACAATGAGTTGCTAAAACACTGTGGTGTAATAGTTTTCTCTCGAACAACTATTACGATTCACGTGATTTCATTTGAACAACAACAAGCTTAACAAGATAATCAGCCCACAACCTTAATGCATCCACTCTCTCGAGTTAGATGGGTAGGATTGGATTCAAGATTCACTCTCTTGAGTTGAATCCATATTGACCCTATACCCACAAATCATTAATCAAAAGCTTTGGTTTCGAAACCCCTTTCTTAGGCAAGCTAAGAACTCAAAATTTGAATTGTTTTTTGCAATTGCAATTCATAAATTAAAACTCAGCTGATGATTAAACCCACATTAAAATAGAAATTTCATTATCAAACAACAACACCCATAAAATAATTAGACAAATAAACACATGATCATACCTCAAGATTTGGGGTTTTAGCTACACATCATAAAAACTGAGAAACGGTTACCAAATACATTAGCCATCAGCTGGGTAAGAATTTGCAAGCCTCTACAATGCTTTCCAAGGAGTAAATTCAAAGACCCACTCTCCCAATCCTCAATATTCTACAATAAGTACTCAAAAACTAAGAGAAAACTCTAAGTCTAGAATGGGAGCTTTAACATCTGGGAAAGAACTCCTCAAAATTACATTTAAAATCCAATTTATAGTTTCCCAAAATTTAGCCTGCATGTCCACTCGACGGATTAAGTCGCGCCTCGCTGAATGGATCAATGATCCACCAATTTTCCTCGTCATCACCATCTTGCATTGGCTTTCAGCATCTCAGGTACTGTAACTTTGGGCGATCCAATTTGTTGTCACGAAATAGATAGGCGATCCACCAACTGCCCATTTATGTCGCCAACTTTGTTCTTCCCCAAGGCTGGCATGCTAAAACTTTGGGCGATCTAAAGCACCACGCGGCGGTGCGCCAAGTGGTCTTGGTGACCTCCAGGATTGATTTTTCTTCACTTCTTCAGATCTTTAGTTCATTTTTGTCCAATTATGTCCTTGCCTTGCTCTTTAGCAGTCATAGCTATAAATCTAGACTTTAACATATGTTTAGAGAATAAAATAGGCATTTGAGGAAAATAAAACTATCAAAACAAAGCCCTAAATGAGTCTATATATAGGACTCATTAGTGATTCTATGCTAGATCAGAGGATTTATAGAAAATGGCTCGTATCCTTATCCCATACAGTTACTCTTATTGATTTTGTAGAGCTTGACATGCTAGATTTTATATCATCATTTGAATGGATTGGTTGCACTCTTATTATGCTTCTATTGATGTAGAACTCGGGTAGTCAAGTTTCAGTTCCTAAAGAGCTTGTCCTAGACTAAAAGAGGGAAAATTCTATGTCCAATGGTCGGTTTATTTCTTATCTTAAGGGTAAAAAGATGATTTCTAAGGGTTGCTTGTACCATTTGGTTAGGGTGATGGATATGGATTCTGATACCCCTAGTCTTGATTCGGTTCCCATTGTTAATGAGTATCCAAAAGTGTTCCCTGATGATTTACAGGGTATTCCTCCCGAAAGGGAAATAGACTTTGGTATTGATCTCCTCCCAAATACGTAACCTATTTCTATTCCTCCTTATAGAATGGCTCTGTTAGAACTTAAGGATTTAAAGGAACAATTGAAGGACTGATTGGATAAAGATTTCATCCAATTGAGTATCTCTCAATGGGTGCTCCAGTTTTATTTATTTAGAAAAAGGATGGTTCACTCCGAATGTGTATTGATTATCGACAATTAAATAAGGTGACCATTAAGAACAAATATCGTCTTCCAAGGATAGATGATTTATTTGATTAACTCCAAGGTGCAAGTTATTTCTCTAAAATTGGCCTTAGGTCGGGTTATCACCAATTGAGGGTGAAGAATGATGATATTCCAAAAATGACTTTAAGAACCCCGTAAGGTCATTATGAGTTTTTGGTGATGTCATTTGGCTTGACTAATGCTCCGGAGAAATTCTTGGACTTGATGAATAGGGTGTTTAGACTGTACCTCGACATGTTTGTGATTGTGTTCATTGATGATATTTTGATCTACTCGAGGAGTGGGAATGAGCATATTGAGCATGTTTGAGGCTTGTGTAGCAAATCCCTAAGGAACAACAACTTTTCACAAAGTTTAGCAAGTGTGAGTTTTGGCGAAGGTTCGTCACTTTCCTTGGTTATATTGTGTCAAGTAGCGGTATTGAGGTAGATCTGAAAAAGATGGATGTGGCAAGAGTTGGCCTAGACGTCTATCGACTTCGGTCAGTAATAGTTTCATGGGTTCGGTCGGGTATTACCAACGATTTGATGAGGGACTTTCTTCTATTTCCTCTCCATTGACGGCATTAACTCAAAAGAAGGTTAAGTTTGTATGGTCCAAATTATGTGAGAAAAGTTTCCAAGAATTGAAATATAGACTTACTTCCGCTCCGATTTTGACTTTACGAGAAGGGACGGATAGGTTTGTGGTATATTGTGATGCTTCGAGAATTGGATTGGTATGTGTGCTTATACAACCTAAAAGGTAATTACCTATGCTTCAAGGCAACTTAAGGTCCATGAGAAGAATTATCCGACCCACGATCTTGAATTAGCGGCGGTGGTTTTTGCCTTAAAAGATATGGAGGCACTATTTGTATGGTGTTGATGTAGATGTGTTTACCGACCACAAAAGCTTGCAATATGTGTTTAATCAGAAAGATCTGAATCTTTGCCAAAGAAGGTATCTTGAGTTATTGAAATATTATGATATGAGTTTTCTCTATCACCCTAGAAAGGAAAATGCAGTAGTTGATGCTCTTTGTAGGTTTTCTATGGGTAGTGTTTCTCACATTGATGATGATAAGAAAGAATTGGTACGAGATGTAGATAGATTGGCCCGTTTGGGTGTTCAAATAGTGGATTCCACCAAAGGTGGTGTTATGGTTCATAACGGTACTGAATCATCTTTTGTGAGTGATGTGAAAGCTAAGACATGTCTTGGTCTAACGTTGGTGGAATTAAAAGAAGTGGTGCTCAAGAAGTCTATTGAGGTCTTCTCACAAAGGGGAGATGGGGTACTTAGATACCAAGGTTGATTATGTGTTCCAAATATTGATGACTTAAGGGAAAAAATTTTGGCAGAAGCTCATAGTTCTTGGTATTCCATTCACCTGGGAGCAACCAGGATGTATCGTGATTTATGGGAGGTTTATTAGTGGAATGGGATGAAGAGGGATATTGCAGGATTTGTGACTAAGTGTCCAAATTGCCAACCAGTGAAGGTTGAGCATAAAAAACCAGGAGGTTTATCCCAAGACATTAGCATTCCTACTTGAAAGTAGGAAGACTTGAATATGGACTTTATATTAGGGTTGCCACGTACTCGGTTCAAATACGATTTGATTTGGGTCATAGTAGACCAAATGATGAAATTGACTCATTTTATTCCCGTCAAGGTTCCTTATACGATGGAAGACTATGCTAAGTTATATTTGAGGGAAATAGTAAGGTTCCATGGTGTGCCATTCTCCTATATCTCCGATAGAGGTACTCAATTTACTTCTCATTTTTGGAAGTCATTCCGAAAGGGTCTTGGCACTAAAGTGAAGCTTACCACGACTTTTCACCCACAAACCGATGGGCAAGATGAGGGAATGATCCAAACATAAGAGAATATGTTGAGAGCACGTGTCATCAATTTCAAGGGAAGTTGGGATGATCAGTTGCCATTGAAAGAGTTCGCTTATAATAATAGCTACCATTCTAATATTGCCATAGCCCCCTTTGAATCCCTTTATGGTAGGAGGTGTAGATCTCCTATAGGGTGGTTTCAAGTGGGTGAAGTTGCCTTGATAGTACCCGAGTTCGTTCATGAGGCTATGAAGAAGGTTTGGCTTATTATATAGAGGGTGACAATAGCCAAAAGCAGACAAAAGTCCTATGCCGATATTAGAAAAAGAGACCTTCAGTTTGAGGTTAGTGATTGGGTCTACTAAAAAATCTCACCCATGATTTAGGAGGAAAGGGAAACTTAGTCCCCGATACATAGGCCCGTATAAAATTTTGAGAAGTGTTGGTAAGGTTTCTTATGAACTTGATTTGCCGAATGATTTGGCAACGCTGCACCTGGTGTTCCATCTCTCTATGCTTAAGAAGTGTGTTGGAGACCCGACATCCATAGTTCCCCTAGAAGGCTTGGGGGTTGATGAAAGTCTCTCTTACGAAGAGGTACCGGTTGAGATCTGTAACGACCCGAGAGCACCCCCTAGTTGTTACTGGCGTATTCGACCTCTAAGAGGTCTTATACAAGCCCCTAGCATTCATCATAGCATGCATCAGGGAATAAAAACACGGAAAATTTAAAAATTTTACTTTGGAAGTTCAACTTCACTTCATATATGAAAATAGAATCTAACTTTGTCACAATGTACCATCTAGACATATAAGTATGGAAAATGAGACTTAGCCCTTACATCAACAAGAAGTCTAGAAATAGGAAAGTACAACATTCTCTTTCAACATAAGCAAAGAACTAAACATAGAAGCTAGATCCTAGGGTCTTGTCCTTGGACTTGATGACTCACCAACTTGGGGAAGCAACTCCAAGTGTCTTGAGAAGTAAGCTTGAATCCTCAACGGCCTGAACCTAAATGTTTGGGGAGAAAGGAGACAAATGGGTTAGTACAACACACATACTAAATATGGCTACTATGCATAAAAACCATTGAAACCTGCATAAAGGGGTCATTTTAGTCAAAACATGCATTTTACCAAGTAAATCCAATGTGCACACAAAGTAAGCATCATAATACAAACCAACATAATATCATCCCAACACGTAGATAACCCAAGTAATACTAGTGCAATGCAAGAAGTAGAATCCCATAACCCTATTCAAAGCCAAGTATCACATTAAGCAACCTACTTCATGCATACATACATAAGATCATACTTCATCATAACTTACCATATTCATAATGATCATACATAACATAGCTTCAACATACATAAGTCATAATCATCATAATCATAAGTGAACATTACTACAACCATCTCTTAGGATCCCACAAGGGCAATGTGCAAGAGAAGTCCCATACCCTCCGTTACACAATGAAGAAACCCTTAAGAAAGCCCTAGTAATAGTTCACACCTTTCATACCTTCATTTAGTTTTACATGAGGGAGATATTGCCATAACCGACATAGACCATGAGAGCTGCATGGAATCCAGAGGGTTAACACTTGCCTAAGGTGTAACCATTCGTAGATAGCTATCTAGGTGGATCCACTAAGCTAAAGTCCTATCTGGGAACACAGTTAAGGGTCAAGGAGATTGCTCCTAGAAATCCTAACTTACTAAACGTGGGGATTTCCATCTCATGAGACAACAAATACCGTGGGTAATCCGGACTTGCTAAACGTGGAACCCAATCTCATTTACATGCCCTTTCGGTGCTAAGCATCTAATTCCCTTTTGTAATCATCTTAGTCATCACATAAGTTCACATTAGCCTTTACTAGACTTTTATGAAAACATCTTACCATAATAGCTCATATGTGTTCATAAGTGAGTAACAATCCTTTCACTTTAGAAACACTTAGTAAGTGAGTAACCCTTTCACTTCACATTACACTATAATCATGAGAACTACCTTTCAATCACACAATAATCATACCATAGCATACATACATATTTCATAGCTAATTCAAGTGGAGAGGGTTAAGGATGAGGAAAACTAGGTCATCAACACCACAACAACACACTAGATATAGCATCATTACAATCTAAATAATTCACCTTCCATACTTGAGTTCAAACAAGAACCAACCTTTATATCTTCTTGCCCTTCCTAGGACATTAGTACTTCAATCACCGATCAGTTCATAAACAATACATAATACAAGGTAATTCATGAAGTAATAACATCATCAACATCAATATAATCAATTGACATATTACCTTCATAGCCTTCAAGGCTTCATTCAAAGACTCAACCCTAATTTCATAGAAATTATACATACCCTAGGGTAGAATAATCATACAAACATGAATTATATAACATCACCTTCAACTCATAGCCTTCAATCAATATCCAACACAAACTAGGGTTAGAATTAGGAAAATAAGGAGAAACGTGGGTCTCATGGGGAATTTTTTAAGAAACCACAAATACAACATAAATTCATTCACAATTGTTCATATAACATCAATCAAAGTCAGTTTATAACATCAATTTCACTTTAGAAAGAAGACCCACGTTTTTGGATTGATGTCCTAGAAATTGGAGATTTTGAAATTCATCTTGAATGGGCCTCTTGGGGAAAGGAATCCCAAGATTTATAAGCAACCATACCTTAGTTAATTCCTTGAGAACTGATGGGGAAAAATTGAAACCTTGCTACCCTAGATGAACCTTGGTCTTCTTCTTCAATGAGGTTCTTAGTTGAGAGAGTTTTAAGAAAGAATGAGTTTGACTTCTGAGTTTAGTTGTGTGAGTTAAAGTCTTAGGGTTAGGGTCTTATAGTTAGGCTCAGAATGGTAATTAGTTAACTAACCACCCTTCTTAACCCTTAATTAAATAACTAACTAAAACTAAGACCCCTAAACTAAAAACTAAAAACTTAAAAACTGCCAGGACTTACGACCCTCCATATGTACGGACCGTAGGTGGAGTTACGGACCGTGCTGGTCATCCGTCGTTTGGTTTTGAGGCTCCCTTTTGAGGGGGTCAAGTCTCCCACGACTATGTACGGGCGCACGGCCATGACTTACGGTCCGTCAACCATTCTACGGGCCGTGAGTCTTGGTCTCGTCGTTTGCTGCAGTTTTGACAGCTTTTGGGTACATGTTTGGGTCCTCCTCAAGGACCCCTACGGGGGTACTTGGTGAGGTCGTACCCGGATGTTTTGGCCCTATGAACATAAACTTACCTAATTTAAACCTTTTTACAAGATTATACCATCATACGACACTCCCAAACCTTCCCAAAACCTAAGGACACACTAGAACACATTCTTCTCTAGTTTCCAGACGTCGTGGTCGTTACTTGACGGTTAGACTTTTACTCTTCCAAACCAAGTCAATTACATTAGTTTAGGTTTATAAACATCATTTTGGATATTTTTAAGTCATTATTCATAATGTGATGCTCTAACTTAAGTCATAGAATTTCCGGGGTGTTACAATATCCCCCCCTTAGGAACATTTATCCTCGAATGTCACTTGGACTTCTTTCTAGGGAGACAATGACTCAAACTAGCAGCACAACAACCAGTCACACCAACAACATCGTATCATCATATCATATAGGAATTTAATCCACAACATCACTATGCTCAAAACTCTTTACTTCACATAAGTATAGGAGGAACTACATTCTCCATATTCAATGAGCATCAACATATATTTTGAGAAATCAACAAGACATTTTGTTAACAAGACAACATCAAGCATGTTCATTACAACTCTCATGATGACAACATTACACAACATCTATGGGTGCAATTTCAATCTTGAGAAACAAAATTCATGAAAATTCAACATACAACTTAAGCATGAATTTTCACAAAAATTATGCACATACAAGGAAATCATGTCATAATCATCAACACACATGATTTTTGTCAATTTATACCAAATTAAGAGAGACTACTAACCTCAACTATGGCTAGGAGTTGGAGGGAAAAAGATGAGGGTAGGAGACTTCATGTTGGCCTCGGCCTCCCATGTTGCACCCTCAACTAGGTGGTTTCTCCATAGGACTTTTACGGAGGCAACTTCTTTATTCCTCAACTTCTTAACTTGACGATCTAAGATTTCGACCGGAACCTTTCATAAGAAAGATTCTCATCCACACCTAAACCTTCGAGAGGGAGGATGGACACCGGTTCACCTATACACTTCTTTAACATAGAAATATGGAACACCGGGTGAACCGAGGCCAATTCTTTAGGCAATTTAAACTCATAAGTGACCTTTCCAACACGCTTCAAGATCTCATAAAGCCCAACATACCGGGGGATAAGTTTCCCCTTCTTACCAAACCTCATCACCCCTTTCATGGGTGAGATCTTGAAGTAGACCCAATCACCTACTTTAAATTCAAGATCTCTCTTTCTATTATCGGCATAAGACTTTTGCCGACTATGAGCCGTTTTCAACCTATCTCTTATAAGTCAAACTTTCTCCGTGGTGTCATAGACTACCTCGGGACCAAGAAGAGAAAATTCACCCACTTCAAACCACCCAACCGGGTATCGACACCTTCTACCATAAAGTGCTTCAAAGGGTGCTATAGCAATACTTGAGTGGTAGCTATTGTTGTTGGAAAATTCTATCAAAGGTAGGTGGTCATCCCAATTACCTTTGAAGTCAATGACACACGCTCTCAACATGTCCTCTAGGGTTTGGATGGTGCGTTCCGCTTGACCATCCGTTTGAGGGTGAAATGCAGTACTAAGCTTCACTTGAGTACCGAGCCCACTTTGGAAAGACCTCCAAAAATGGGAAGTAAATTGGGCACCTCTGTCTGAAATAATCGACAATGGGGCCCCATGCAACTTCACAATCCCTTTAATGTACAACTTAGCATAATCTTCTATCGAATAAGATGCCCTGACGGGAAGAAAATGGGCTGATTTAGTAAATCTATCCATAATGACACAAATGGAGTCATGTTGCCTACGAGTTCGTGGAAAACCTACCACAAAGTCCATATTGACCTCTACCCACTTCCAAGTGGGAATATCGATATCTTGAGTTAGATCTCCCGGTCCTTGGTGCTCGGCTTTGACTTGTTGGAAATTTGAGCACCTAGCCACAAATTTTGCAATGTCTCTTTTCATCCCGTTCCACCAATAAATCTCACATAAGTCGCGATACATCTTGGTGGCTCCTGGATGGATGGAGTATCGGGACCCATGGGGCTCCTCTAAGATTGTCTCTCTTAGGCCATCCATATTCGGCACACATAACCTCCCTTGGTGCCTAAGCACCCCCATCTTCTCCTTGAGAGAAAGTTTTTATTGTTTTTTTAAGAACCGACTCTTTTAGTTCCATCAAAATAGGTTCAAGATGTTGCTTAGACTTCACGTCAACAACAACCGATGACTCGAAATTATGACGGACCATGACACCTCCTTTCGGGGAATCTTCAAGTCGGATACCCAACCGGGCAGCCTATGTACATCACGGGCTAACTCCCTTTTCTCTTCTTCCACATGAGACACACTACCCATAGATACACAACTCAAAGCATCCGCAACTACATTTGCTTTCCCGAGGTGGTAAAGGACACTCATATTGTAATCTTTCAAGAGTTCCAACCACCTCCTTTGTCGAAGATTCAATTCTTTTTGGGTAAAAACATATTGAAGGCTCTTGTGGTCGGTAAACACATCCACATGTACCCCATAGAGATAGTGTCTCCAAATCTTTAAGGCAAAGAATAAGGCCGCTAGCTCAAGGTCATGAGTTGGATAATTCTTCTCATGCACCTTGAGTTGTCTCAAGGCATAACCTATAACCTTACCATGTTGCATGAGGACACAACCCAAACCCACTCGGGAAGCATCAAAATATACTACAAACCCTTCGGTGCCCTCCGGTAATGTCAGAACCGGAGCGGAGGTGAGCTTATCTTTTAACAATTGGAAGCTCCTTTCACAAGATTCCGACCATTCAAACTTGGACTTCTTTTGAGTTAAGGCCGTTAATGGAGATGCAATAGGTGAAAATCCCTCAACAAACCTCCGGTAGTAACCGGCCAAACCTAAAAAGCTTCGGATGTCGGAAGGACTCAAAGGTCTAGGCCAACTTTTGACCGCATCGGTTTTCTTTGGATCAACTTCTATACCCACTAGAAACAATGTGACCAAGGAAAGAAACCGATCTTAGCCAAAACTCGCACTTGCTAAACTTAGCATAGAGTTGGTGATCTTTGAGGACTTGCAGTACTATCCTCAAATGATTCATGTGATCATCCTCACTTTTTGAGTATATCAAGATGTCATCGATAAAGACAATAACAAATGAGTCTAGAAAATTTCTAAACACACGGTTCATAAGGTCCATGAAAGCCGTCGGGGTATTTGTAAGACCAAAGGACATCACTAAGAACTCAAAATGACCGTATCTTGTTCGGAAGGTTATTTTCGAAACATCAACACCTCTCACCCTAAGTTGGTGATAACCCGACCTAAAATCAATTTTTGAAAAGTAACTCGCTCCTTGAAGTTGATCAAATAAGTCATCAATCCTAGGGAGTGGATACTTGTTCTCAATGGTCACCTTATTTAATTGCTGGTAATCAATACACATATGAAGAGATCCATCCTTCTTCTTCACAAATAACACCGGTGCACCCCATAGAGATATACTAGGTTGGATGACACCCTTATCCAACAAATCCCTGAGTTGAGTTTTTAATTCCTTCAACTCCGTTGGGGCCATCCGTTAAGGAGGGATTGAAATGGGTTATGTATCTGGCAATAAATCTATGCCGAATTTATTTCCCGTTCGGGAGGAATCCCTGGTAAGTCATCGGGAAAGTCTTCCGAAAAATCCTTCATTACGGGGACCGACTCCAAAGGAGAAATCTCGGACTCAAGATCCTTGACCCTCACAATGTGATAAAGAAAACCCTTAGAAATCAACTTATAAGCTTTTAGACATAAAATGATCCTTCCCTTAGGGTCGGAATTTCCTCCCTTCCATTCTAAAATGGGTTCATTAGGAAATTGAAACTTCACAATTCAGGTTCTACAATCTATGGATGCAAAACAAGCATGAAGCCAATCCATCCCCAATATAACATCAAAGTCCAACACATCAAGTTCCACCAAATCAACCAAAGTGACTCTATTGGGCAATGATATGGGACAACCCCTATACACTCTTTTAGCAATTATGGAATCACCCATCGGGGTGGAAACCGAAAAGGGTTCATTTAAGACATCGGGAAGGATATCAAACTTCATAGCCACCAAAGGGGTTACAAAAGACAAAGTGGCACTGGGATCCAACAATGCATAAACATTAATTCTAAATACTTGTAACATACCAGTCACAACATCCGGAGAACTCTCTTGATAACCTTGGGATTAGAGAGCATAGAAGCGATTCTTCTTAGGAGCATCGGGATTCGAGCCACTTGCTTGTGCTTGAGTATTTTCCCTTCCTTGAGCCTTTAGCATAGGGCAGTCCCTCCTCATGTGGCCACTCTTACCACAACCATAGCAATTTCCCGTGCCAACTAGGCACTTGCCTTCATGTTTTCGGCGACACTTTGTACAAATAGGCTTCTCAACATAAGGACCACCACCTTTTGTTTCTTGAGGCTTAGGGGTAGACACTTTACTTTTGTTGACCCTTGGAGTGTTAGGAGGACCTTGGTTGGAAAACCTCTTTTTGAACTTTGGTTTATCTTGGATTTCAAACCTAACCTTAGAAGAATTTCCATCATCAGCCCTTGATCTCTTCAATTCTCTACCAATTTTCTTAAGCTATTGCTCCTCAATTTGTTCGGCATGAACCATAAGATGAGAAATGTCCATGCTTGGGATTAGCATAGCCGACCTACATTCATTTACCACGAGATCGGATACTCCCATAACAATTTTGTTCATTGTAGCTCTAGAGTTCGACACCAAAGTAGGAACATTCTTGGACAATTGAGTGAACTTGAGGCCATACTCCTTCACACTCATACCCCCTTAACGAAGGTTGATGAATTCTTGCATTTTCCTCTCCCTTTGTTCCAAGGGGAAAAACCTATCAAGAAAAGCCATCTTGAATGTGGCCCAACTTATCAAACCCTCTCTAATATGTCTCCCCTCCTTCCATTGTTCATACCACACTTGTGCCACATCTTTGAGTTGATAGGCGGCTAAATCCGCCTTTTCTTGAGAAGACACACCCATAGCCTCTAGAACCTTAAACACTTCATCAATGAATCGTTGTGGATCTTCTTCCACCTTAGAGCCAAAGAAAGTAGGGGTATTCATCCTTGTGAAATCCCTTATCCTAGAAGCGGTAGTGCTAGCATTGGGGTTCTCTTGTACCCTAGCATCCCTAGCAACTTGAGTGGCCAACACTTGAGTCAAATTATGAATAGTTGACCTTATCTCAACATTATACATAGCCCCTTCTTCAATAGGAACTTGACAGTTTTGAGGAGCTTGAGGGGGACCCACTTCATTCACATTCTCCTCACCGGCCCTCCTTGCATTGATTCTTCTTGTATTCATTACCTATAAGCACAAGAAAGTGATTAGAAGAGAAGGACTAGATATAGTTAAGACTCTTAGGCATGACTATGGAGTAAAAAAAGAGCGAAAGTTCCTAAGCATCTCGTAGCCTCCCATTCATAAGTGTGACGCGCTTCACACCCATGAACAAGATTCTACTCAACGTGGTATCTTGTGACATGGATCCTACATTATTCTCAACCTTATGCTCTGATACCAAGTTTGTAACAACCCGAGAGTACCCCCTAGTCGTTACCGGCGTATTCGACCTCTAAGAGGTCTTATACAAGCCCTTAGCATTAATCATAGTATGCATCATAGAATAAAAACACGGAAAATTTAAAACTTTTACTTTGGAAGTTCAACTTCACTTCATATATGAAAATAGAATCTAGCTTCGTCAAAATGTACCATCTAAACATAGAAGTATCGAAAATGGGACTTAGCCATTACATCAATAAGAAGTCTAGAAATAGAAAAGTACAACATTGTCTTTCAACATAAGCAAAGAACTAAACATAGAAGCTAGATCATAGGGTCATGTCCTCGGACTTGATGACTCACCAACTTGGGGAAGCAACTCCAAGTGTCTTGAGAAGTAAGCTTGAAACCTCAACGGCCCGAACCTAAATGTTTGGGGAGAAAGGAAACAAAATGGGTTAGTGCAACACACGTACTAAGTATGGCAACTATGCATAAAAACCATTTAAACCTACATAAATGGGTCATTTTAGTCAAAACATGTTTTTTACCAAGTAAATCCAATATGCACATAAAGTAAGCATCATAGTACAAACAAACATACTATCATCCCAACACATAGACAACCCAAGTAATACTAGTGCAATGCAAGAAATGGAATCCCATAACCCTATTCAAAGCCAAGTATCACATTAAGCAACCTACTTCATGCATACATACATAAGATCATACTTCATCATAACTTACCATATTCATAATTATAATACATAACATAGCTTCAACATACATAAGTCATAATCATCATAATCATAAGTGAACCCTACTACAACCATCTCTTAGGATCCCACAAGTGCAATGTGCAAGAGAAGTCCCATACCCTCCCTTACACAATGAAGACACCCTTAAGAAAGTCCTAGTAAGAGTTCACACCTTTCATACCTTTATTTAGTTTTACATTAGGGAGATATTGCCATAACTGACACAGACCATGAGAGCTACATGGAATCCGGTGTTTTACTCCCACACCGAAAAGAGAGGGTAACACTTGCCTAAAGTGTAACCATTCGTACATAACTATCTAGGTGGATCCACTAAGCTAAAGTCCTATGAGCGCACATAGTTAAGGGTCAAGGAGATTGCTCCTAGAAATCCTAACTTACTAAATGTGGGGATTTCCATCTCATAAGACAACACAAACCATGGGTGATTCGGACTTGCTAAACGTGAGCAAACCCACGTGGGGAGCCGGACTTACTAAACGTCTGACCCCCATCTCATTTACATGCCCTTTCGGTGCTAAGTATCTAATTCCCTTTTGTAATCATCTTTAGTCATCACATAAGTTCACATTAGCCTTTACTTGACTTTTATGAAAGCATCTTACCATAATAGCTCATATGTGTGCATAAGTGAGTAACAATCCTTTCACTTTAGAAACACTTAGTAAGTGAGTAACCCTTTCACTTCAAATAACACTATAATCATGAGAACTACCTTTCAATCATACAGCAATCATACCATAACATACATACATATTTCATAGCTAATTCAAGTGTAGAGGGTTAAGGATGAGGAAAACTAGGTCATCAACACCACAACAACACATTAGGTATAGCATCATTACAATCTAAGTAATTCACCTTTCATACTTGAGTTCAAAGAAGAACCAAACTTTATACCTTCTTGCCATTCCTTGGACATTAATACTTCAATCACCAATCAGTTCATAACCAATACATAATACAAGGTAATTCATGAAGTAATAACATCATCAACATCAATATAATCAATTGACATATTCCCTTCATAGCCTTCAAGTCTTCATTCAAAGACTCAACCCTAATTTCATAGAAATTATACATAACCTAGGGTAGAATCATCATACAAACATGAATTATATAACATCACCTTCAATTCTAGCCTTCAATCAATATCCAACACAAACTAGGGTTAGAATTAAGAAAATAAGGAGAAACATGGGTCTCATGGGGAATTCTTCAAGAAACCACAAATACAACATAAATTCATTCATAATTGTTCATATAACATCAATCAAAGTCAGTTTATAACATCAATTTCACTTTAGAAAGAAGTCCCGCATTTTTGGATTGGAATCCTAGAAATTGGAGATTTTAAAATACATCTTGAAGGGGCCTTTTGGGAAAGGAATCCCAAGAGTGATAAGAAACCATATCTTATTTAATTCCTTGAAAACTGATGGGGAAAAATCAAAACCTTGCTGCCCTAGATGAACCTTGGTCTTCTTCTTCAATGGGGTTCTTAGTTGAGAGAGTTTTGAGAAAGAATGAGTTTGACTTGTGAGTTTAGTTGTGTGAGTTAAAGTCTTAGGGTTAGGTTCTTATAGTCAAGCTTAGAATGTTAATTAGTTAAATAACCACCCTTCTTAACCCTTAACTAAATAACTAACTAAAACTAAGACCCCTAAACTAAAAACTAAAAACTTAAAAACTGCCAGGACTTATGGCCCTCCACCTACGGACCGTAGGTGGAGTTACGGACCGTGCTGGTCATCCGTCGTTTGGTACTGAGGCTCCCTTTTGGGGGGGTAAAGTCCCCCACGACTAAGTATGGGCTCACAGTCATGACTTACAGTCCATCGACCAGTCTATGGGCCGTGAGTCTTGGTCTCGTCGTTTGCTGCAGTTTTGACATCTTTTGGGTCCATGTTTGGGTCCTCCACAAGGACCCCTAGGGGGTCCTTGGGGGGTCGTACCCGGACGTTTTGACCCTATGAACATAAATTTACCTAATTTAAACCTTTTTACAAGATTATACCATCATATAACACTCCCAAACCTGCCCAAAACCTAAGGACACACTAGAACACATTCTTCTCTAGTTTTCGGACGTCGTGGTCGTTTCTTGACATTTAGACTTTTACTCTTCCAAACCAAGTCAATTACATTAGTTTAGGTTTATGAACATCATTTTGGCTATTTGTAAGTCATTATTCATAAGGTGAGGCCCTAACTTAAGTCATAGAATTTTTGGGGTGTTACAAGATCCTAGACCTGCAAGTTAAGAAGTTGAGAAACAAAGAAGTTGCCTCCATGAAGGTTTTATGGAAGAACCACTTTGTTCAGGGTGCTACTTGGGAGGCCGAGGACGATATGAAAACCCGATATCCCCATTTTTTTCCTCCTACTCTAGCTTGAGTTAATGAGTCTCCTCATGATTTACTCTTTGTTTGGAGTCTGTGTGTTTAGATGTTCCCATGATTTCCTTATGTTCATGAAAACTTGTGTTTTGAAAGGAAATGAGCTAATATGATTGATTTTTCTCATGTTGTAGTGCATTGAGTATTAGTTGCATATAGACTCCATGAGATGAATCGATTTACATGTTTTAGCTATGCATTTTGAGAGTAAATTGCATAAAGGCTCCATGAGATTGTGTTTAGAATGATTTTAGCTTGGAGAAGGTAGTTCCTCCTAAGAACATGAGAAATGTGAAAATTTCATGCACAATGGGTTGTTAGATGCAGTTCCTACTTCCTTGTAATGCATTGAGTACGTTGAGTTGACGTTGATGTTTCCTCCTTGATTATGTGCATTTTGGTGATATTGCATGCATGATGTGCTGCTAGTACTGAGTCTTTACTTCTGAAAGGTGTCTAGAAATGTCATTCGAGGATGAATGTTCCCAAGGGGGATATAATGTAAGACCTCATAATTCTAATAGGTTAAACTAGGGCTACGTGTGAGGGTTTGAGCCAAGGAAGAGGTCCAGGGCAGTCCCCTATCCCTTAGATATTGCCTCACCTCCCACGACCACCACCATGGCTCAAGGTGGGCTAGGCAGTAGCCTCCTCCAGTTCCCCAAAAATAGGCTCCTCTTCATGATCCATTTCACGGCTCATGGTGATGACCACGACACATAGGAAGGCTCGTGGAGTTGGCTTAGGTTTAAGGGTGTTGAGGCGTGACAAGTGAGGCTAGTGGTCAAGGGACCACGGGCACCACTACGGGCCGTGTGACCCTTGATGGTCTGTGGTGCCTCTCCTAAAGAGTGGGCAGACCACTGAATGTTGAGGGTTAATTAGTCTTTTCTAGTTTTACTTAAACTAAAGCTATGTCGTTTTGCCTAAGTCTAGGGCCCCTATATAAGACATTTTAACTCTAAAACTCACCCATTTAAGTCATAATTCCCAAAACCCAAAAGAAATCCCAGAAGCTCTCCTCTCAAATATTTCTCTCCCTAGAACTTGAAGAAGAAGATAGAGTTTGGAGCTAGGATCAAGGTCAAGTCTCCAATCCTCAAGAATTTGTGGGATTTGTAATAATGGTATGAAAGCTTTACATCCATGGATTCCTTCCATCCATGGAGTTCCCATGATTTCCCTAATTGAGAAGATGAAATCCCCAATTTGAGTTAGGGTTTCTTCCAATGTTATGGGTATTGATGAATGTTGCTACAATTGAGTGGATTATGATTGTTTATGATTGAATTGCTGGTAAATCATGTATTTAGGATGAAATTACATGTACCCATGCCCAACCCATGTCTAGAAATATAAAATTGATTTAAATGGGCTTTATGCCATGAAAGGAGAATTTGTAAGTTTGGATGTACTCAATCTAGGATTGATGAGATACATTAGAATTGAAGCTTATATGATGAATCATGATCAGATTTCTTTGAGATTGAAGCTCATGATATGATTATGGTGTTTAATTTCTTGAGATTGAGCATATAGAATGACTATGAGATATAGGGCTTTGAGAGTGAAGCTTATGTTGTCAATTGTTGACGATTTATGTAATTCTTGTGGAAAGGATAGTTCCCACATGAATTGCTTATGTTATGAATGTGAAAGGTTTTCTCACATTGAATGATTCTAGGTTGAAAGGATTGCTCACCTAAAATGAATCTAATGCTAATGACTAATATATTGATGATGCTAGAGGCAATTACCCATGACCTCCAAATGACATGGATATGAGGCGATTACCCGTATTCCATGAAGTAGAATAAAGAGGCGATTACCCTTATTCTTTAAATTTGAACAAGAGGTGACTCCCCATGTTCTTATGATGTGATTGGACAAGAGGTGAATACCCATGATCCTTATAAAAGGACAAGAGGTGAATACCCATGTCTCATGATGTTGGACAAGAGGCGAATACCCGATCCTTATGAAATGACAAGAGGCGAATATCCATGTCACATGATGTTGGAAAAGAGGTGAATACCCATGATCCATTTATTAATTTGGACTTGAGGCGAGTACCTATGATTCACATATGGACTAGAGGTGACTACCCATGTTCCTTTGTTGTAACGCAAAGAGGCGATTCCCCATGTCTATAAAAGATAAGCTAGATTATGATGTTTTGTATGATGAGCTTGGATTGTTGCTTGATTTTCCTTCCATGATATGCTTGACTAGAGGTTAATGACCCAAGTCTTGAGTAAGAATAAGATGAGTTTACTTCAAGAAGTATCCCTCCTATGTTGATATGAACTATGATATGGATTAATTATGCTTTATGATTCATGTTGTTATCTATTATGTCTATGTTGATGTTTATGTGCACTATCATATTTAGTAGATGTTTGTACTAACGCATATGTCAAGTCCCAAATCCCATTAAGACGGATAGGCACCCGATGCCCTCTAGGCCCGAGAGAACCAACATGTAACATATGCTTACTATGCATATAACTATGACAATCTTGTGACAAGTTCACATAGGATGCAGCGATATGAACCAACATAAGTAGACCCAAAACTTATAAAAAAGACTTGGCCGTTGAGGCCACAACTTGTTAAGACGCAACTGAACCATAAACATAAGTCTACAAAGCCTCTAAAATATAGAAAACCTTAGAGTGGGTCAGGACTGACCCCGCCTTACTCTTAACTACAATACAATACCCAAAATGAATCTACCAAAGACACTAAATCTAACTCATTACGCAAAATCAGATTCATCGATGCGTAGTGATACGAGTGAAGAGAAGCACGAACCTCAACCATATGAAGAAGAAAGGCCAGCAGATGCCCTGAAAAAAGTCGAAGATTTTTTTGTCAAAAATGAAAGACAAGATTTAGCAGATAAGCACTACCAACAGGACAAATGCACTATCACCAGTAGATGTACTGTTTGTAGGTTCCACATAAGGGACCCTTTATTACTGTTTCTAGATGCCTCGAAATATCTATAAATAAGGGGCTTTTTATTTTGTAAAAAGGCAGGTTTTAGAAACCACCTCTTCTTGTTTACGTTTTTCTCTCTCTTGTAAAATCTTCTAAGTATTGTAAGCTTGCCGGACTTTGGCCGGAGCAATAAAGAGTGGTGTTTGCTATAAGGTACTTCCTTTTATTTTCAGCTTTACCTTTTTATCTCTGAGTTAAGCCGTGACTATGTCCGGCTAAAGAATTTTATCTATGCCGAAAAACTAACTTCAAGAATATATTTATCATGAAAGATCTAGACTTTATCTAAATATGCATAAATTTATATATGATTTCTTGACTTGGTTCCGAGATGGTGGTACAATCATATTCAATACAAGTTAGTGGCTTTGTCTTATTGACTCCGTCTAGCCAGCCGTGGTCTTAGCCCGATAAAGAGTGAAAAATGGTGCTTTATACCCGGTTAGAACTTCTAGACACATGGGCTCACCAACAATACGTATTTGAATCTCGACAGACCCTCTGCTTGGGTAAAAGGAGTAATTCCTTCCATACAGTCATCAAACTATAAATAAATCTATTTGTATTTTAATTCGAATTTATTCCTTGAATTCAGATGTTAACAAGCTAGATTGAAGATAACCGCGTGGACTACCGCCCGTCTTCTGAGATATTATTATTATTATTATTATTATTATTCTTATTATTATTCTTATTCTTATTATTATTATTCTTATTATTCTTATTCTTATTATTATTATTCTTATTATTCTTATTCTTATTATTATTATTCTTATTATTCTTATTCTTATTATTATTATTATTATTAATATTAATATTAATATTATTATTATTATTATTATTATTATTATTCTTATTATTATTACTAACAAAATCTCATCGATAGACTCAACAAACTAACTAAATTTGAAGGGTGAAAACACTAAGGGTCTATTTGGAAAGCCCCAGATAATTGGAATTGGTGTAATTACCAGTCTAGTAATTATAATGACATGTCTGTTTGCTATAATGTAATTACAAGTGTACCGTTTGGTTGCACAAGTGTAATAATAAGGTTATATTGCATTTTACAAATAATAATTAATTATCTAAAAAAAATTAAAAATATATTAGACAAATAAGGATATAACGACCCGCTAGGTTGTTTTGAGCACTAGAATTGTTTCGTCTTATCCCATAAAATTTTAAATGAAATTTTGAACAATTAATTTAACTATGGTTATTTAATTGTGAACTAGGAATATTGGTAAGGAATTTTTTTGAACGAGGGGAAAGTGTCGGGCACCTCTTGAGTTCTGTGGTTATAGCATGATTGCTTTATTGACTTTTATATGGTTTGAGATAATTTTGAATATAAGATATTTGTTAGCTTAAATAAAAAAAATTATGTCTCGTCTTCTTTGATTTATTTTACCTTATTTAAAATATCACGTTTTATTTAGTGTCCAACTTGGCCAGAAGTTATTAATTTATTTATGGGCCACACCTAATATTGGAATCGCATCTTATATAATTATGAAATCAATTCCTACCATGAAGATAAAATGTTACCTTTTGTGAAAATTACTTCATGAAAACAAAGCAGCGCTACAATCTACTGATTTTCAAAGTTAACAAAAGTTAACTTTTAGGTCCACAAACTAGAAATCACGAACGAAAACCTCAAAACTTTGAAGTTATTTACTTTGTTTTTGGAGTGTAGGTTGTGTATGAGGTGAATATGTGATATGTGTATTAGTAGTAGTACGTGTGGGTTTTTTTTTTCTGATTGTTGGTTTTTCTCCTTTTCTTTTGATATTTGTCGGTGTATTTATCGTGTGTGTGTTTTTGTAGTTGGAAGGAAATAAAAATGTTAAGATCTTGTTTTTATATTTCTGTATGTATGGATCTTTGGTATTGCTATATATTTTTCTCTTTTGGTGTTGTGAGAATGGTGTAGTATATATAGGGGTGTATGATTTCAGGGTGGAAGGAGTGTTGTGGAATAATGGGGTAAAAATCAAAGGCAAGTGGGGTGTGAGTGGAAGGTGGATGTGTTGGGTATTTTAGGTCTTTTCTTTTTATTGAGTATAATCCAAATTATAATAATAAATATTAGCTACTAGTTATAATTAATAAGAATATAATAAAAGTTAAATAGCTATAACTAAAAATGTAATTAGGAAAACATTAAAATCAAGGAAAATAGGGAAGAGAGGGTAATTATCATTTGACACAATTTGAGTTCATGCGGCTCACTGATTAATAATTTGTAACATCCCAAAATTTTTTAAGGTAAGACTCAAATCATTCTTCATTTCTGAATAAGATTGTACCGAGTGATTCTTAATTGTTCTTAAGTGTTAAGGTCAATTATTTAGTGTGGATATGAATTAAGGTCCCTTAGCACAAGATTGAATGTTAAGTTTCAGAATGAGATTTTAGTTGGGTCAACTTCAAACGGTCATATCTCTTAGCACATACATAGTTTGGTTGCCCATGCCAGTCAACTTAAAAGTTTTTGAGTCCTCTTTCCAGCACTGCCAAGTTTGCTTAATTTTGAGCTCAGAGTAAAAAGTTATGCCCGTTTTGGTGAAGTCTCTCTTTAAAGGCACCTTAATCATTTTTAGAAGAGTGGTTTGGTCTTTTCCTTTTTCCTTCTAAGCATAGCCACATTTTCATCCACCTAATTAAGGGTATAATCAGATGTAGAACCATCTTTTGACCTTTTTTAACGCTTAGAGAAATTAGGGCAAGTTTCTAAGGGGAGAAGAAGCTAGGTTTCAAGCATTCTTCAAGATTCTGTTGATTCTCGCCAAGAACATTATTATTTCCAGGTATGTAAAGCTTCTCACAGTGTTGGACTTGTATGTCCACACGCCATACATTTTGTCACGACCTAAAGTATACCCTAGATGTAACATAGCGTATAGGACTGTCACTCCCCGAACCTACTTTGGGCGAGACTGGAACTTGAGAACCATTGTTGGCTCCAAGCAAACCCTTGGGCTGGCTTAACTCTTATCGAAAGACTTTACTCAAACATAATTTTACTTTAAAAGTTAACTGCAAGCTCAAAGATAACTGAGAATGTATTATAGTTAAACATTTGTCGGCCAAAGTGGCAACTCAAGTCTCAAGCATAACTGAAATGGAAAGACTGGAGAACTAACATCAAACTAATTGTCTATGAAGCCTCTAAAAACTGAGATGGATGTCGAGACAAGACCCATGACATTCTAATGAACTAAAATGATAAAGTAATAAAAAAGGGGTCCTCCGGAAGAAAGGAGGCTCACCAACAACTGTGAAGCTCAACTAGAATCAACAGAAATAAATTTTGAGGTAGAAGGGTCCGTGACTGCTCCGCGACGTGGAAAAAAAATTCCCATCCTGAGGAACAAGTCCGCGATGTGGACCTGGTACCCAGATTCGCCCGACTTTTTCCTTCTTTGTTTTCTAACCCCAATTCACCTAAATTTTATTCTTTTTCTTAAATCCTCTTTAGATTCAGATACCCAGTATATGTACACAAGAATCTATTAAAAGACGACAATAAAATCAACACGATTTCAAGAACGAAAGTCAATATTCAAGAACACAATTTAAAATCATCAACTTTCCACTTTCTAGAACGAATTTCGCTGAAATAAACATGATTGGTGTGTGGGTGAACAAACCCAGCACTATGAAAGTCTCACATACCTCTTTAGGGATAAACCCTTGGCGAAACGACTTTGATTCCGCAAGAAGTCTCCAAGAACGCCTTGACTTTTCTCCCACTTTCTTCTCTCTCAAAGCCCTAGCGTAATTCTTAATTTCGTAAACTGAACTAAATTAGTTAAGACCCTAATTAATTCACTAAAAATGTATTAAACCAATTGGGTATGTAAAAGACCAAAATACCATTCTAAAATCTGGGTGACTTTCCTTATTTAGACAGCCCGACTTCCAACGGCATATCTCCCTCATACAAACTCGAAAATGAGCAAACTCAGTGGAGTTGGAAAGATAATTCAATGACCTTTCATATAGTATCTTATAGCACACCTAACTTATCATGTGCTGAGAATTATGGTCATTTGAAGTTGACCCTAAACTCATACTTAACATAACTTGGCAAAATTTCAGATTTTTCATTCTTTCCAACAATGGTTCTTTCTAATTCTAACTCTTTCAAATAGCAGGGTGTTACAATATCTCTCCATTGGGTACATTCATCCTCGAATGAGATTACTCGTAGTAGGCTAAGGCGTAACATCTAACACCTAGCTCAAACACCTAACAAGAAAAATGTAAATACAACATGCCAACATAAAATAAAATCCAAGAAAAGGATTAGTACCTTAATTTGGAACTTCTCTAGATCCGAAGAGATGTTGGTATCTCTTCTTCATATCCTCCTCAGCTTCCCAAGTAGCTTCCTCAACAAACTGATTTCTCCACAGAACTTTGACTGATGTTATTTCTTTAAATTGATTTCTCCACAGAACTTTGACTGATGCTACTTCTTTAGTTCTCAACTTGCAAACTTGGCAATCTAGAATCTGAACATGAATCTTCTTATATGATAATATATCCTTAATACCAATATCTTCAGTAGGTATGATAAGTGAAGGATTGTCCATACACTTCTTCAACATAGAAATGTGGAATACCGGATGAACCGCTGCTAATTCTTGGGGTAGCTCTAATTCATAAGCTACATTACCAATCCTTTTGGATATTCTGTAAGGACCAATATAGTAGGGAGTAAGCTTCCCCTTCTTACCAAATCTCAAAACACCCTTCATAGGTGAAACCTTCAAGTATACCAAATCATCTACTTTAAACTCTAAGTCTCTTCTCCTAACATCTGTATAGGATTTTTGACGACTCTACGCTATTTTCAACCTTTCTTGAATGATCTTAAATTTCTCCATAGCTTGATCAACTAAGTCTGGTCCTATCAACCCAGCTTCACCAACTTCAAACCATCCAATAGGAGATCTGCATCTTCTCCCCTAAAGAGCTTCAAAAAGAGTCATCTTGATGCTAGAATGGTAACTATTGTTGTAAGCAACACAATGAGAGGTAGGTGATCATCCCAATTACACTTGAAATCAATCACACAGGCCCTCAACATATCTTCTAAATTCCGAATAGTGCTCTCTACTTGACCATTTGGCTGAGGATGAAAAATAGTACACAAGTTCACCTTTGAACACAAGCCTTTCTGGAATGACTTCCAAAATTCTGCTCTTCTATCTGAAATAATCGATACCGGAACCTCATGGAGTCTGACTACCTCTTGAATATACATCTTAGCATAATCTTCTGTTGAATGGGTAGTCTTTACCTATGAAAAGTGGGCTGATTTAGTCATTCTATCAACAATCACCCAAATAGAATCATGCTGCCTGTGAGACCTTGGTAAACCTATGATGAAATCCATATTGATCATCTCCCACTTCCATTTCAAAAGTTCTATATTCTGAGCCATACCACCGGGCTTTTAGTGCTCTACTTTAACTTGTTTACAATTCTGACACTTAGCAACAAACTCTGCAATGCCTTTCTTCATACTACTCCACCAATAAAACTCTCTCAAATCACAACACATCTTTGTGGAACCCAGATGGATAGAATATCTGGAGCTATATGCTTCCTCCATGATCCTCTCTTGGAGTTCATCCACCCTTGGTACACACAACCTACCTTGATACCTCAATACACCATCTCCCCCTTGTTCAAAAGCCATTACTTTTTGCTTATGAACATTTGCCTTCCATTCAAGAAAAATAGGATCTTGGTCTTGCTTCTCTTTCACTTCTGACATTAATGATGATTCAGCCCCATTCATCACCACTACTCCTCCTTCTGTGGAATCCATTAGTCGGAGTTAGCCGCTTACCAATTGAAAGGGGTAGCTCAAATATGGTATGGTCAATGGAAAAAGAGTAGACCGGTAGAAGTGGGTCCCATAGAGTGGGAGGTGTTTGAGAAGGCATTCCTTGATAGGTTCTTTTCCCTAGAGTTGAGAAAGGATAAGATGCAAAAGTTTATTAACCTTAAGCAAGGTAGTATGAGTGTTCAAGAATACTCTCTAAAGTTTACTCAACTCTCCAAGTATGCTTCAACTTTAGTGGAGGATTCAAGGTCTAGGATGAATCATTTCATGATGGAAGTGTCCGAATTAGTACCAAAAGAATGTCGTATGGCAATGCTTATTGATGATATAGATATCTCACGTCTTATGGTTTTTTCCCAACGAATTGAGGAGTCCAAACTTAAGGAAGAAGCTAGGGAGAAAAATAGGTCTAGATTGGATGATGACGAGTCTGTTGGACATGGCCACCCTAGGTTTAGACAAAAGTTCCCCGAGAAAAGTCCCACAAGTACTCGTAAGCTCCACCAAAAGAGGGTGTCTAACCCTAAGTCTCAAGAAGATAGTAGTGAGATTCTATTTTCGGGGTGTAGTAAGTGTGATAGAAGGCATGAGGGTGAATGCTTAGCGGGTTCTAATGTTTGTTTTGGTTGTGGTGAGTTTGGCCACAAGATAAGGCATTACCCTAAGGTTGCTAGAAATGAAGAGGATAGTCGTCATAGGTCCTAACCCTACCCTTCCTCCGGTCCAATTGATTTGGGTGGGAAAGCTTCAAGGAAGAATAGGCCTTAAGCTCTCCAATCTAGAGGTGACACAGAGTGATCTCCTTATGATGCTACCGGTATGTGCTTTAAGCTTTATCTATATTCCAGTGTTGCTTGTCTTTTATGACTCTATAAATTTGATATGATAGACTTTGATGTTGTCTTTAGTATGAATGAGCTTCGTTGTTTCTTTCATGTGACATATGATGTTTAGAAGAGTTTGTATGGGCTTACACCAAAGGGGGATATGGTGTGCCTAGCTAGTAAGGTTATTATGTGTTTATGTGTTGCCATGATTTCCTTATATCATGCATGTTCATGAAAGCTTGTCATTTGAAAGAAAATGAGTTTGCATGATTATTTCCTCATGTTGTGGTGCATTAATATGAGTTGCCTAGTTTGACTTCATGAGATGAATATTTGAGCATGCCTTAGTTTGGAGTTGAAAGATTCCTCCATGAATAAATGCTTTTTGAGAGTAAATTGCATTTAGGCTCCATGAGTGTATGTTGAACACGTTTTAGTTAGGAGATAGTAGTTCCTCCTTGAAAAATGAGTAACTATAGAATTTCATGCATTTTGGGTTGTTCGAAGTAGTTCCTACTCTCTTGTGTTGCATTGAATATGCTTAGCTTGGAATTGAAGTTTTCTTCCTTAGCTGTGTGCATTTAGATGTATTGCATGCATGATGGGCTGCTAGTTTAGAGTTGTGACCTTAATAAGTATTTAGAATCATCATTCAAGGACGAATGATCCCAAGGGGGATATATTGTAATACCTCGGAAACTAGTAAGCTAAACTAGAGAGTTCTAGTGTCTTGCATGAGAGTTTTAGAGTTGAATATGTCGTAAAATGACTTCCCCAACTTAGAATGAGGGTTTTAAGGTTAGGGCATCAAGGTACGACCCCCCAAGGACCAACCAAGGGTCCTTGAGGGGGACCCAAAACAGTCCCTAAAAGCTGCCCAAAAATGGGCCACCTACGGATAGGACTCACGCCCCGTAGGTGGGGCTCGTGGGTCATGGCCTTGCCTTCCCCTGTTTTTATAGCCACAGCCCACCACCCACGAGGGTGCAGTATGGCCCATAGACCCACCCACGGTCCGTGATTCGGGGTCTCGTGGGTGGGGGCAATTTTGAAGTTTAGTTTTTTTTAGTTAGGGGCGTGGGGGTTAATTGATAATTAGTTAGGGGTTAAGTGAGGTCGGTTAGTTAGTTATTCAACCACCTATATAAGCCTAATAGACCCCTAAACTAACCCAATTAAACCATTCTTCCAAGATCCCAAATTCTCCCAAATAATTCTCCCTCTAAAACTCCATAAAAGAAGAAGAAGAAGAAGGTGAAGTCTAGAGTTCAAGGAGCAGCCTTTTCTACACAATTTTGTGGAGATTATTCATAAGGTATGCTAGCTTATTCATCTATGAGTTCTTCCACCCATTGAGCCCCCTAGGTTTCCCCCAATTGTGAAGACAAAACCAATCTAGCTAGGGTTTCTTCCTACATTGTGGGTAGTGTTAAAGTTTGATTCCAATCAACTGGATGATACTTAATTATGAATGATTTAGCATTGAATTATGATATTATGATGAATTTATGTGAGTTCCATGATTAACCCTAGTCTAACTGATAGAATTGATATTATGTGGGTTTATGCCATGAAAGGTGAACTTGATGATTCATAGGTGATCTTCTAGAATTAAGGCTATGAGTAGTAATTGATCAAGAATACAAATATATAGACATGAATTGAATTAGAATGATGTGAATATGATGGATCTTGACTAATAAGGTTGAAGTTGAACCTTTGGTTTCACGTATCAGGACACTTCATCCAATACTAAGTGCCAACGATCGTTAGTCAGTAATATAACTCAACTAAGTCAGTTGGGGTTGAATCCCACAGGGAGTGGTACGTATTTGAGTATCAATAGAAAAGCATGAATATGTTCAAGTCAATCATAGGTAAAAACGTTTACGAATAAAAGCATGGTTCAAGTTTGGGGTGACACAAGTGTCAAATAACAGGGGGTTTTAATTGTAATTATTAACTACAACAGTAAATAACACGAAAATAACAAGTATAGAGACGGATTCTTAGGATGTGATTGGATTATGGGCTAAGGTAGACAAATGGGTGATTGCAACTAATAGTAAATAGCTGTAAATCAGTGAATAAGCTAGACTTTAGTCGGAATAAACTTTCTCTCGAACAATTTACCCTGAATCAAATTGGTTTTTCTCGAACACCAATAAGCAACAATTAAGAACAACCTACGCTTTAGGACATTCACTCTCTCGAGCTGAATGTGTGGAAAAGATTTTATGATTCACTATCTCGAGCTGAACCCATGATAACCCAATACCCACAGACCATCAAATCAGTAATCTTGGTTTTAAAATCTCTCTCTCAAGTAAGCCAAAAATACGAAGGTAGAGGTGCATATGCAACTACAACCCTTTCGATTAAGCCACAATTACTGAATGAAATCACTTTTAAATAGCAATTAAATTATCAATTAACAATATCCAGCAGCTAAATCAACCCATAATCACATAATCACACCCCAAGAATTGGGGTTTTAGCTAGACATCATAAAAAGATAAATATTGTTACCAAATTGTGTTTCCATCAACTGGGTAAGATTAATTTCGTCTTTACAAAGGTCGAGATTGAAGAATCTCAAAGTCCCACTTCCAATTTCTCAAAAATGAAAATCTTTAAATCATCAAAGCTAAGGAAAATATTGTCTTAATGCTTTCAGTTCTACGCTCAAAACTTCAAAAACTGATAATTATGATTCTATAATTAAAATTAGATACTAAACTAAGAATTTTAAAAAATGTATTTATAGTCACTAAAAATGTGCTGTGAAGGACCATTCAGAGCAATAAGTCGGGATCACTGATCCACTAGGCGATTCGCCCTTTGGTCAATTTCATCGCCTTTTTGTTTTGGCCTTTAGCATCTTCAAGTTCAGTAACTTTGGATGATCTAGCACTGCACGCGATGACTCACCAACTGCTCCTTTCTATTGCCGACTTGATTTTCTCCTTCATGGCTTAGCACACTAGAACTTTAGGCGAGATCGTGGCCATTCGGCGACTCGCCCAATAGGTTAGGCGATCATCAGACCTTCTTTTCTTCGTTCTTTCAGCTGACTTGTTCCTTTTTGCTCATTAGTGTTCATGCTTTGTTCCTCAATCCAAATACCTGGAAATCAAGGATTTACATCAGTTATTGGCACAAAATATGCATTTGAGGACATTAAATCTGTTAAAATAAAGCCCTAAATAAGTCCAAATCGTGGACTCATCAACACCCCTAACGTAAACTTTTGCTTGTCCTCAAGTAAAAATCAAGTTCAACAGTTCAAAAAGGATGTCTCAAACAGTGCTACACAACTCAATCATGAATACACACAAAAAGACTCAACTTACTCATGCAAGGATCAATTGTGCACTCAAAGATTCAAGTTGTGACTCACCATTATCAAAGATTCTCAAGTTCACAATGCTTGCTTCAAATGCAATATCAAGCTCAACAAAGCTACTCAAATGCCCTCACACAAAGAATGATTCCATATTCACACACAATGGTTCACAATTTAAAGCTCCGGAATCAAATGCAACACTCACACTCACAAAGATGAACACAGTGCATGATTTCACCCATAGGTTTGCCCTTATTTTCCAACCAACAATTGTTTCAGCTCACTTAAGAACAAAAAGGTCTTTTCAAGGCTTGTAATGGGGCGACTGCAAAAGTATGGTCATTTAGGCTGAATGGTTGTAATCCACATGAAATGTGGTGTGAACAACACTTTATTTTCTTTTCTTTATAATTTTCATTTGTACTCACAAATCACTCCATTATTCACTTTCCATGGACTGTTGGAAACCCCATTTCTTTTTGCATTTTCACAACTTTATTCCACAACTTTTTTATTATTTTTCATTTTCATTCTTTTCTTCTTTTTCTCTTTTTTTTTACATGGAGGGGTTCCATTTTTCTCAAAACCATGGGTCAAAGAGGGCTTTCTTTCACTTCTTGATTTACCTTCTCTTTTCACCACACCCCCAACTTAGGCTTTTGGCCTAAGTTGGCTATTCGCACAAACCACAAATCATGAGGATTATGGGTAATGGATAAAGAAATGTCACAATTTCATCAAGTTTCTTCCAAGAAAAGGTTAAGGCTCAAAGGGTGTTCAAGCGGAGTTCACACACTCACAAGGTATGCCACAAAAAGAGGTATAATGTTTGATTGTTTCATACTCTTCAAAGTTGCCTAAGATCATATCAAGAGATTGCATCACTTAGTCAACCGAACCAACGAGGAAAATTCTAGGTGTCATCACACATGGTTTACGGTAAGCTCATCACACAAGGCATTGACACCAATGTCAAACAAGACTCCACACTTTCGCTAGTGTGCAATGTTCATCACAAGAGACTCAATTTGATAATTGGCTAGTTACAACGATATGCAAAAAGTTCACATATTGTCTATGCAACTTCATTTGGCCTCATCGTAGCCGCACATTCATTTTTGTTCGATTATGAGCACTATTCAAGTCATCGGTATTGATCAAAACCGATACTGAAATTTGCAAAAGAACAACCATATTCAAACACAAACAAGAGGCGGCACACAATTTTTTTCGAAAGGGTCCAAAAATCATTTACATTTAAAAACAAGGAGCCACAAGCTCAATTATCCACAAAACAGTATTAACACAATTTATAGCTCCAAAACCCAATATATAAACAAACCATAGTCACACAAAAGGTCACAAAAGGTGGGCCTCACCCCACCACAAATAAAAAAGCATTTGTCCTCGAATGCAAGTAAAATATTATCCAAAAGTCAAAAAGTAAGACAAAGAAGGAGGTAAAGAGGGATCCTGTCTAAATAGTCGCTCCATATGTCGGGGCATCAGTGCCTGGTGTATCACTCTGATCTTGGGCCTCATTACCCGAAGTCACACCCACATTATCATCAACTCTACTAGGGTCAACCAGAGGCGTATCTGCCAAAGAGGTATGCACAGCTTCATCGATCATGGCCTCCTCAGTCTCTGTAAGGCCCTCGAAAGAAACCTCCTCAGGAACCCAAGAATCTTCTTATCTGTCTCCGCCTCAAACTCAGGATCAGCGCATCCTCAACTCTAACCTCATCTCCAGTGGTAGCCGGTGGCATATCTGGCACATCTAGAATCTCTACTGTCCCAAAACTCATGGACATGTAGGTGGACTTTAGCTGATTCAAATCACTCCTCAGCATAGCAATAACGGCCTTTAGAGCTGTCACCTCCTCTGTGGCCCGTTCGCCACGCTCACACACCATTATCCTAGCTGCAAGGGCATCAATGGTAGCGCTCAATGGTATCACAGCATCAGCCAAGGCTATCTGAATCATGCTCGAAATGGAGGCCTCGAGTCTAGCAGCATGACGATTGGCAGAATGGGCAAGGTTCCCCATTCGGAGTAATGCGGCCTGAGTAAGCGGGGTCCGGGAAACGGCAACATCAGCAGCATTGAGAGGCAACGTAGCAGCAGAGGAACTAGGGGTGTCAGAAGGAACAACATCAAAAGTACCTGAATTCCTAGGGGCCGAAGTAGGCAAAGATGCCTCTGCAGGTAGTGAGTCTGTGTCCACAACTGGGGAAGAGTCCACCGGGGCTGCCTTCTTTTTCTCTGCCTAATCCTTTAAATATTCTGCCTCGATCCTCTGGATATCAGTAGAGGATGTGGGAATCACTTCCACATCCTTCTTTGCATCTCTAGGGACCCGAGCCCATCTGCACAACTCGGTGATCAACACCGGGAATGGAAGTGAAATCTGGTACTCTTTGGACCTAATGACCATCTCTTATGCCATAGTGATCTCCAGATTTATCCTTGTCTCTTCGATGATGCAACCTAGACAGTCTACCTTGGCTAGGCAAAGGATGGACTCGTTCTGGGATGGCATGATATGTTGTTGATACAGGCAAACCAGAACCTTGCAGCTACGTTAAGATCCTTCTTTTCAATCGGTGCTCCAATCTCCAGCCACTTGGGTGTATCATTTGAAATCACCGGGGCCAACCACTTCTTCATATTTTCTAGAGTATGTCCTGATCAGATGTTGGCACTTGTCATCAATATCATCGGGACAATCCAGGACAATAATAATAGCCTCACTATCACATCTGACTTTCTCAGACAACTACATAGTCAACAGATTTAAATGATGTTGCATGTTTTTTTCTCTATGGTATAAAGACCCCATAAGCAGCGTAGAACTCCCGAACCCAATTTGGAATATACGGGCCACGGGGCTTGGTGAAGATATGGAAATTATAAGACTTCAGACAACTCAGAGTCTCTTGGTACCTATCGATGACTCCATTAGCAGACAAACGCTTTTTCTCACCCCCTCAGTCTTTAATCTATTCATAGACTTGGGAAGAGGATCCTGTACTGGTGATGCTAGGACCACAACTTGCTCTAGAACTGAAGGCGGAGGAGTGGTGGGCGGAGGAGTCCTTATCCTAGACGGATCGTTCATCCTTTTTTATTACAGCTCAGCCCTTTGTGCTACTAACAATTCATCATCCTCGGGCTCAGATACTGCAGCCTGCTGCTCCTAGTACTAACCCACACTTTTAGAAGTGGTGAGATGAGTAAAGTAGATGGCGTCACTGTCGGAGCTAGCCTCCGATGACGCAAGTGCCTTTATTTTTCCCTTACCTTTCCCACAAGTTGTGGGAAGTTTGGTGGCATTAGCTTTGGAAGAAGCTGCATCCTCATTGATTTTCATCCCCTTTTCCTTCTTTCGGGGTGGCATGTTTCTCTCAGCAACATTCGGTCTAGCCATGTTTGCAAAAAGATCAAAAAAAGTGAGAAACACTTCAAGAAAAATCACAGAAAAATAGTTACAGACAGACTCGCTGAACCAGTCGGCGAGTCACCGAATCTCTTTGGCGAGCTAGATCGGGTTCGCCAAAAGGATTGGCTCAAAAATCTCAGAAAGTTTTGGCATGCCAGCGATGGAAGGACCTTTTGGTGAATCACCGACAACATTCAGCGAGCAAGGATTAGCCCAACGAAAGTTACAGTGCAATGAAGGTTCAGGGGTGCAGACAAAAAGCGATCAAGAAGAACTATCGGCGAGTCACCGAGTGCTTTCGGTGACCTCAGGCTTCTCGTCAAAAGTTACATAACCAAACTACTCATTTAGCATGAAATTCAAGGTGAGATGAAGAACGTCGGTGAACCGTTGAGTGGTTCGACGAGCTCGACCCAACTCTCCAAACGACCAAACGTGCCTACTTTCAACCCAATTTCTCAAATTAAACCCCACAACACCCAAAAACAAAATCAAAACACACCCTTATCAAATTAAGCTCAGACCCAATACACCCATGCCCCCGGGATATCAGACTTCTCCCGGTTTGGTCAAATTTGGGCATTTGATGACTTTTGCCCAAAAAAATGTGTCAACCAGTCCATCATTGGCAAAATACATCATTTGGCACAAATACGGGCTACTTAGACTTCACCCAACAAGACCCAACAACATGCAAGCACAACCCCATAAATTTAAACCAATTTTAAGGCAAAAAATCACGGGAATTCAACAATCTAAACATTACGGGCAAGATTATCAAATTAACTCAGGAACATACAAAAACAATTAAGATCAGAGAGGCCCAACACACATCACTAAGATAGGATCAATTGCATAAGAGAACAACTTGCTAACAATAGGATTCGGGGTTCGGAAAACCAACCTTAGATGTCGATCAGATAAATTGAAATGCTAGGCGGCAAAGTAATCCACTCCGAACACAAATCCGATGACTAAAACACTTTAAAATGCAAAAATTGAGGTAAATAATGTGCGGGTGTGAGTTTGGGAAGATTCAAAGTGAGGGAAAGTGAAAGAGTTTGAAAGTTTAAACCTTTGGCCTTTAAAAACGTCCAATTCTCGCCCATTCGGCGACATTAGTTTTACTCGCAGACCTACTCGGCGACACACCTAGTGGTTACTCTCCTCACCAAGTTTTATAGGACCTCCAGTTAATGTGGGGGTTCAAACAATAGACTAGATCGCGATCGCCGACCTTGTTGGCGATTCGCCAAGTTGCTCCTAGTCTCGCTGAGTTTTACAGACTCTAATTTAAAATTATGTTTAGTCCAACGACGGTCCAATTCGGGCACACCGACCTCTTTGGCGATGCACCGGCTGGGCTTTTAGTTCGCCACCCTTCACTTTTCAAACACCTTCCACACCTTGACCTGCACAATCACAGACCATTATTTCTAAATAAAAAATAAAGCGGTAAAACTTTGGGTTGCCTTCAAAGAAGCGTTTTAGTTAACGTCATGGCATGATGTACATCCCTCTTAAGTTCCATTAGTGGGGGGTTTGCCTCATTTTCATAAGGAAACCCCTCTTCTGGCTCTGGGTAGAGGTGCGACAACACTTGGTCCATTTGAGACCCTAGTAACAGAATGAGCATGGAATGAGAGGTTGTCATCTGGTTCTGCAGTAAGACATTCTCTCTTAACTCCTCCAACGCTCTGTTGTTCTCTTCAACTTTGTATAGAATGAGTAGGAGGGCCTCTTATATTTGCTCACCCTCTTGTTCTTCATCTTTCGACGCTCGTGAGAGGGAATGTACCTATCTTTGTTTTTGGACATTACCTCCAATTCCATGACTCTCTTGGCCAAGACATCCAGCTGAGTCAACAATGTGGCTAATTCTTGGTCTCTTTCTGTCTTCTTGTTGGTCTTGGCCACACAATCAAGGAGCTGGATAGAAGCATTCTAGAAGCATCTTATCTGGAATTCCATGAGTTGGGCATTGCTGCAATAGGGACTTAAACCTTTGCCACAACTCATAAATGACTTCGCCCTCCAATTGCTTGAAATTTAGGATGTTATCCCTAAGAATCATCAATATCAAAGGAGGGTGATCCGTTAGGTCACTGTTGCTACCAAATATGCTCCAATTCTCTGCTCAAAACAGCAACACACAAACCAAAACTAAAAATTAGGTAAGTTCATCGATGACTGCCAAGAACAAAATCCAACTTAACTAAAGATTCTCAAACAACACCACTTCCTGGCAGCGGCACCATTTTGGTTTCACGTATCATTACACTTCATCCAATACTATGTGCCAATGATCGTTAGTCAATAATATAACCCAACTAAGTGAGTCGAGGTCGAATCCCACAGGGAGTGGTACGTATTTGAGAATCAATAGAAAATCATGAAACTGTTCAAATCAATCATAGGGAAAACATTTATGAATAAAAGCATGGTTCTAGTTTGGGGTGACACAAGTGTCAAATAACAGGGGTTTTTGATTATAATTATCAACTACAACAACAAATAACACAAAAATAACAAGTATAGAAATGAGTTCTTGGGATGTGATTGGATTATGGGCTAAGGTAGACAAATGAGTGATTGCAACGGATAGTAAATAGTTGTAAATCGGTGAATAAGCTAGACTTTAGTGGGAATAAATTTTCTCTCGAATAATTTACCCCAAATCAAATTAGTTTCTCTCGAACACCAATTAGCAACAATTAAGAACAACCTACGCTTTAGTCCATTCATACTCTTGAGCTGAATGTGTGGAAAAGTGTTTAGGATTCAGTATCTCGAGATGAACCCATGACAAACCAATACCCACAGACCATCAAATCAGTAATCTTGGTTTTAAAACCTCTCTCTCGAGCATGCCAGAACACGAAGGTAGAGTTGCATTTGCAACTACAACCTTTTATATTAAGCCACAATTACTCAATGAAATCACTTTTAAATAGCAATTAAACTATCAATTAACAATATCCAGCAGGTAAATCAACCCATAATCACACCCCAAGAATTGGGGTTTTAGCTAGACATCATAAAAAGATAAATATCGTTACCAAATTGTGTTTCCATCAACTAGGTAAGATTAATTTCATCTTTACAAAGGTCAAGATTGAAGAATCTCAAAGACCCACTTCCAATTTCTCAAAAATGGAAATCTTTAAATCTTCAAAGCTAAGGAAAATATTATCTCAATACTTTCAGTTCTAAGCTCAAAACTTCAAAAACTGATAATTATGATTCTATAATGAAAACTAGATACTAAACTAATAATTTGAAAAAATATATTTATAGTCGCCAAAAATGTGTTGCGAAGGACCATTCGGCGCAATAAGTCGGGATCGCCGATCCACTCGACGATTTGCCCTTTGGTCAATTCCATCGCCTTTTTGCTTTGGCCTTCAGCATTTTCAAGTTCCGTAACTTGGGCGATCTAGCACTGCATCGTGGAACCATTTGGCGACTTACCGACTGCTCTTTTCTAATGCCGACTTGATTCTTCATGGTTTGGCACACTGGAACTTTAGGCGAGATCATGGCCATTCGGCGACTCGCCCAATGGGTTAGGTGATCATCATGCCTTCTTTTCTTCGTTCTTTCAGCTTCCTTGTTCCTTTTTTCTCATTAGTGTCCATGTTTTTATTCCTCAATCCAAATACCTGAAAGTCAAGGATTTACATCAGTTTTTGGCACAAAATATGCATTTGAGGACATAAATCTATTAAAATAAAGCCCTAAATGAGTCCAAATCATGGACTCATCAACCTTTAGGCTGAATTATGACTAGAATCATCTAATAATGAAGAATAAGATTAGAATACCCTAAAATCTAGGTATGAATGATTATTGTAAGAAGTAAAGCTTTGATTATATAGCTTGTAGTCATGAATGGTTATCGTGAGGGTTTTGAGAGTAAAACCAATTTGAAGAACTAGGTATGTTAAGGCTTTGAGAGTAAAGTCTATATGAGGATGGAAGCTTAATGGATAAAGTTATGGTAGAATACCTTTACCTACCTAATATACCTTATGAATGCTTGAATGTATGAAGTGATAGAATCACTTGAGTCATGATGGTATCCATGTTTAATGTAGAATTCTAGATATAGTATGATGCATGAATATGATATGACATGAAAGGTTCTCTCACATAGAATAATTCTAGGTTGAAAGTCTATTCTCACCTAAAATGAATCTAAGTCCTATGACTATGAGATATGATGAGGCTTGTGGTAATTCCCCTAAAAGACCTTTACATGATAGGAATGTGAGGTGAATTCCCTTGCTCCTAATTAGTTAAAAATGAGGTGATTACCCATTCCATGACCTATGGAGTGTGAGGTGATTACCCTTATGTAAGTATGACTCCCAAGGCAAGCGGTGATTACCCATTAGCCTTTAGGTTGATCATGGAGGCGATTACCTATGATCCTTATGTGATGATATGGAGACGAATACCTATATCACATTAAAATAGATATAGAGGTGAATACCTATATCACATTAAAATGAATATGGAGGCGAATACCTATATCACATTAAAATGAATATGGAGGCGAATACCTATATTCCATTAATAATGAACATGGAGGCGAATACCTATGATTCATTAGTATGTATGACTAGAGGTGATTATCTTTGTCTTTATGATTCATTAGTATGTACGACTAGAGGTGATTACCCTTGTATTTATGCTTCCATGATATGTATGGCTTAAGGTGACTCCCCTTGTCCTTCATGATGAACTAAACATGTATGCCTTGAGGCAATTCCCCCTTGCATTTATGAATATGAGCATGACTAGTTTGGATTGTAGCTTTATAAGCCTCTCAAATAGATGCATGACTAGTGGTGCTTTCCCTTGTCTTTATGATGTTAAGAGATGATAAACATGAATGATGAACCTAAAGTGTCTAGCTTAGCATAGGTAGGATTATGGGTTCTTGTTCATGAATGGCACAAGCTTGCCTTAAGGTGACTCATGAAGTGTTTCTCTTATATGATGTATGCTTAGATAGGATTGTGCTATAGTTGCCTTCATTGTTATGTTTTGATTGACTAAAGGTGAGAGATTCCCTTGGTTGTGAAGTAAGCTAAGAATGAGACCAAATGAATGGTAAGTATGAATATGATGACTTCAAGGTTATGTTTAGTGTGAGTGGTATTATGGGATGCCATTCATACATTGCACAAGTATGCTTGGGGCTTACTTATGAGTATAGTGCTCTATTAATATGAAAGCCTAGGTCTTGACTATACATATAGACTATGATTATGATGACCAAAAAGGGATACTTAGCTTGGATGATATTATGGGATGCTATTCATGCATCGCACAAGTAGTCTTTGAGGTTACTTGAGAGTGGTCTTATTATGATGTAAATGACTAGGAGTTGAATAATGCTTACATGATGCTTATGTTNGGGCTTACTTATGAGTATAGTGCTCTATTAATATGAAAGCCTAGGTCTTGACTATACATATAGACTATGATTATGATGACCAAAAAGGGATACTTAGCTTGGATGATATTATGGGATGCTATTCATGCATCGCACAAGTAGTCTTTGAGGTTACTTGAGAGTGGTCTTATTATGATGTAAATGACTAGGAGTTGAATAATGCTTACATGATGCTTATGTTGGAGACATTGCTTATAATTGTGATATTGTCTCTTATGCTTATAGTTTATGTTTCATGAAGTATTTCATATGATTATGGATTGTGTCTTATATTGACTAATCCTTATGTTATGCTCTTATGGTGTTACGCTAGCTAACATATTTAGTATGTTTTGTACTAACGCATACTTTGCCTACATTCTAATCAAATGTAGGGTTTCGGAGATTGAGTTCCATTCTTGAAGCTATGTTTCTAAGGAGCAAAGGAATTGAAGATTTGGTGAGTCCTCATAGCTTCGACGACAAACCCACTATTTCCTTTATGTCTTTTATTTTCATGTCATGAATCTATTGTATGGGCTGTGTCCCAAAGGTTTTAATTCAAGTTGAGTTTAGATGGTTTGAGACAAAAGTGTAGTAAAAGACTTCCGCTTGTTTTTTTATGAAAGTCTTCGATTTTATGGATAAATGTTTTTAAATTTCCGTACTTTTATGCTATCCTATGTTATGATATGTTAAGGGCTTGTATGAGACCCCTTGGGGGTCAAGTAAGCCATGTTACTTCTAGGGTGTATCCCTAGGTCGTGACAAACTTAGTAATTAGGGCATAAGGCTTAGGATGGTTCTAGGGTTGTCTCAAACCACGTCTAGTAGAGTCTTGTTCATAAATGTGAAGGGAGCCACATTTATAAATAAGAGGCTATTGGATGTTTAGGAAATCTCACTTCTTCATTCTCTAAGTCGTGCCATAGAGTTTGGCTCTAGTACATCTTTCTCCTAATCTGTGCCATTTGGTTTTTCAGGGTATGGCTAATACAAGAGCTAATGCTAGGAGGGATGAGGAAGGCAATGTGGAGCAAGAGATTACTCTCCAAGTTCTACATCAAGCTCCTCCCCAAATTCTAATTGACCCTATAGGGGAGAATGTGACTCAGGCAGAGTTTAGGTCTGTTATGCAATTATTGGCTCAAGCCGTGACGGATCAAGTCAATAGAGGGATGGTAGTTCATATGAACCCTAATGTGAATTTCGCGGCTTCTAGACTGACAGATTTTATTAAGATGAACCCTCCAGAGTTTTATGGCTCCAAAGTGTAGGAAGACCCTAAGGAGTTTATAGATGAGGTTCATCAGATTCTTGATATTATGGGGGTGACTGTGGTAGAGAAAGTGGAGTAAGCCGCTTACCAATTGAAAGGGGTAGCTCAAATATGGTATTGTTAATGGAAGGAGAGTAGACCGGTAGAAGCGGGTCCCATAGAGTGGGAGGTGTTTGAGAAGGCATTCCTTGATAGGTTCTTTCCCCTAGAGTTGAGGGAGGCTAAGATGCAAGAGTTTATTAACCTTAAGCAAGGTAGTATGAGTGTTCAAATTTTATGAAAGACTTCCACTTGTTTTTTTATGAAAGATTTCGATTGTATGGATAAAAGTTTTTAAAATTTCCATACTTTTCTACTATCTTATGTTATGATATGCTAAGGGTTTGTATGAGACCCCTTCGGGCTCAAGTACGCCATGTTACTTCTAGGGTGTACTCTTGGGTCGTGACATCCTTAAAATGGGTGGTACTACCCATAGATAATCTACTCAAGGCATCAGCAACAACATTAGCCTTACTTGGGTAATAAAGAATACTTGTGTCATAATCTTTGAGTAACTCTAACCACCTTCTTTGTCTAAGATTAAGCTCTTTCTGACTAAACACATACTGAAGACTCTTGTGATCGGTGAACACATCTACATGAACACCATACAAATAATGGCGCCATATTTTCAAAGCAAATATTACGGCAGCTAACTCTTAAGTCATGGGTTGGGTAATTCCTCTCGTGAACCTTAAGTTGTCTGGAGGCATAAGCTATAACTTTGTCATTCTGCATTAACACACCACCCAAACCAACTCTAAATGCATCATAATATATAGCAAAGCCTTGCGTACCTTCTGGTAAGGTCAATACTGGGCCATAGTCAACTTCCTTTTCAATTCCTGAAAGCATTTCTTATAAGCGTCAGACCATTGAAACTTCACTATTTGAGTCAACTTGGTCAAAGGGGACGAAATAGATGAGAACCCCTCTACGAACTTTCTATAATATCAAGCTATCCCTAAGAAACTCCTAATATCAGTTGAAGATGTGGGTCTAGGCCAATTATGTAGTGCCTCTATTTTTTAAGTGTCAACTTTAATTATATCACCAGAAACAATGTAGCCTAAGAATGCCACAGACTCAAGCCAAAATTCACACTTAGAGAACTTAGCATACAACTCCTTATCCTTTAAAGTTTGGAGAACTACTCTGAGATAACTAACATGATCTTCCTCATTCCTCGAATAGATTAGTATGTCATCAATGAATACGATAACAAATATATCTAAATAAGGCTTGAATACTCTATTCATAAGGTCCATGAACGCTACAGGCACATTATTTAAAATGAACGACATGACCAGAAACTCATAATGACCATATTGGGTCCAGAATGATGTCTTTGGAATATCACATTCCCTCACTCTCAATTGATGGTAGTCAAATCTGAGGTCTATCTTAGAAAAATAAGTGGCACCCTAAAGTTGATCAAGGATATCATCAATCCTCAGAAGAGGATACTTATTTTTTATAGTAACCTTGCTCAACTGACGGTAATCTATACACATTCTAAGAGAACCATCCTTCTTCCTCACAAATAAGACCAGAGCGACCCAAGGTGAGACACTTGGTCGAATGAAACCTTTCTCTAAGAGCTCTTTCAATTGCTATTTTAACTCTTTCAACTCTGCTGGTGCAATTCTATATGGGGGAATAGCGATAGGACGGGTATCCGGAAGAATATCTATACCGAAGTCTATTTCTCTCTCAGAAGGGACTCCGGGAAGATCATCTGGAAAGACTTTTGGAAACTCTTTTACTACTGGAACTGACAGAATATGAGGTATCTCAACACTAGAGTCATTAACTCGGACTAAGGGATAGACACACCCCTAGGAAACTAACTTTCTCTCCTTAAGGTGCAAAATAAAACGACTCTTAGGCACTGCTGAACTACTCTTCTACTCTATAACTGGCTCATTAAGAAACTGGAACTTAACAACTCGAGTTCTACAATCACCCAAGGCATAACAGGCATGAAGCCAGTCCATAACTAGAATGATATCAAAAGCTACCATGTCTAACTCAACTAAATCAGCCATGGTGCTCTTGTGATTGACGGAAATGGTACAATCACGATAGACTCTCTCTACTTGAATAGACTTACTAGTAGGTGTAGCAACACTAAAAGGCTCAATAAGTTTCTTAGGAAGAACATCAAAATTCATCACAACATAAGGAGTCACAAAAGATAGATTCGCTCCTGGATCTAGCAAAGCATAAACATCAAAGTTAAAGACTTGGATCATACTAGTGACAACATCTGGCAAATCCTCTTGCTCTTTGCGAATAGTGATAGCATAAAGACGGTTTCCTCCTCTGCTTTCCCCTGAAGTAGCTCCTCTAGATGCAGCTCTGTCTAATGGAGCAACTGAAGAAGATTGGGCTCTATTTCCCTATTACCATTTCCCTACCTGTTCTTAGGACACTCTCTCATAAAATGACCATTCTGACCACACTTGAAGCAACCCATGGAGCCATCACAACACACCCTTGAGTGGATCCTACAACAATTAGCACATGCAGGAGTCTTACTTACCCCTTGTGCCATACTACCTTGATAATGGGTAGGTCTAGCTCTAAAATTCTGTGAATTCTGACTATTGTACTCACCTTTGTTCCGTGGTGCAGGTGCAGTAGTAGATGATGGAGCAGGTCCCTTTTGTTTCTATTGGAAGGAGGACCGGTTCGCATTATCCTTTTGTTGCCCTGACTCATTCCCTGATTTCTTAGCCCTCTTATTGTTAAACTCTTCTTTATCCCTCAACTTTTCCTCCTCAACTTGTTGCACATGGATCATTAGCCTTGCTATGTCCATATCCTCTATCAGCATGGCTTCCTTGCCTTCCTTGGTTGACAGACGAGACAGCCCAGCAACGAATACACTCATCATGTTCCTCATGTCAGCAACCATCTCCGAAGCATAGTGGGAAAGTTGTGTGAACTTCAGACTATACTCAAGAACACTCAAAGAATCCTGCCTAAGAGTGAGGAACTCTCGTACCTTTGTTTTTCTCTGTTCACGGGGGAAAACAGCCCTATGAAGGCCTCCTCAAACAAAGCCCAACTGAGAAATGGTGCACCTTCCACTCGATTCTTCTTCCATTGATCAAACCAGATTCTAGCGACACCCTTCATTGGGTATGCAACTAGCTCCACCCTCTCAACATTAGCAAAATGCATAATCTCAAACTTGGAGGATTCATCCTTAAGAACTCACAGATCCTTGAGGTATCAGCCAATTCTTGTCGATTCTTTCTCTATCCAACTTGATTGGTCACAGTTTGACTTAACATCTGGACAGCTTCACGAAATTTAGCATTGGTGACCTCTCTTTGGGGTTGCACTTCAGGTGCATTAAGTACTCCTTGTTCATGTGGTTCAACATTCCTCCTAGCGAGACGACCTGTGACAGCTCTTCGTGGAGGCATGATCTGAAAGACACTTGCAAGCATGAATTAGAAGAAACTTTTTTGAGATAAACTCTATCACACAAAATGAGTATGAAAGAACTAAGAGAGTTCCTAAGTCTTGCAGCCTCCTAATTATAGATGTGGCACGCTTCACACCAATAACTAGGACTCTACATAGATGGCTTCATAGACTCCCTAGGTTATCTTGAACTCTGGGCCCTGATACCAAGTTTGTCATGCCCCGAGCCTACACCCTAGGCGAGACTGGAACTCGAGAACTATTGTTGGCCCCAAGCTAACCCTTGGCCTAAGATAATTGTACTTTCAAAGTAAAGTGAAAGCTCAAAGATAACTGAGAATGTATTATAGTTAAACATTCGCTGGCCAAGGTGGCAACTCAAGTCTCAAGCATAACTGAAATGGAAAGACTCGAGAACTAACACCAGACTAATTGTCTATGAAGACTCTAACAACTGAGATGGATGTCGGGACAAGACCCACGACATCCTAATGAACTAAAATTATAAAGTAGTGAAAAAGGGGTCCTCCAGAAGCAAGAAGTCTCACCAACAACTCTAAAGCTCAACTAGAATCAACGATGCGCTGGATGTTGATCCTGGTTACCTATATCTGCATCATAAAATGATGAAGGCCAAATGACATCAGTACATTGAATGTACGATCATGCGAGGGTAATACTAAAACAAGACATAAGCTTGAAATGGAACTCAAGAAACTTACCTAGTCTTAACTCAACTAATCTCATTTCATTATAAAGCAATAATACAAATGCAATATAAAGAAAAACTTTTGTAACATGGATAACACCTCTGTGTATTTAGAAATACAATAGTAACTCTGTATGTATGCAAAGATACAATATAAACTTGGCATGTATAAAAAAAATACAATTTATTTTGTGTATATAAGAATATAAAGTACTGTTGTGGGAGTTTCTCTAATCGACAACCATCACTTTAGAGCTATGGGAGGATACAATGTTTTGCCTCACACTGTCAGGGTTGTCCTACACCTTGCCAAGGGAATTAAACCTAACTACTAAGTGGATCCACTAGTCTATGCTAAAAAGCACTAAGGAATCATCTAAAAAGTATGACCCTTTTTCAGCCTATGATGGCTACATGGTTTAAGGGGGCTGGGAGTTGTCTGAACTCTCCCCCATATCGGTTCTCAATACTACTCCCAAAAGATAGTAGCTCATATGTTTAAAAACATAACTTCTTTCTGTTGTTTGAGATAATTTCTCAAAATTTAGCTCAAAGGCTCTCTTGGAAATTAAAGTTTCCTCTCTTGCTTAATGGTGAAAGCATTTACTCTTTATTGAAAACTAGCTCAAAGGCTATGTTGGAAATTGGTGTTTCCTCTCTTGTTTAAATGTGTAAACATTTACTCTTTTGGAATAAATAGTCCCGACATACTCTTTTGAAGAAATGAACTTCACTCTTTACTCTCTACTCTTTACTCAACACAAAACTCAAGTCTTAAAACAAAGTTAAAACCTTTGTAAAAGTCCTTTGGAAGACTCTATGAACTTCTCTTGACTTGACTCTTCACTTTTCTTGAATTGAAATTTATGGATTCAAGGTTGTTATTTGTGATAGGAAAGATCTTGTGATGTTTAGGAGTGTTTTTAGATAGTTAAACATGAGAAACGATCAAGAAATCACTATTTCGAAGCAAGTCTGCGACGCGGAGATGCATTTTAATATTTGGTCGTGAAATAAATTTTGAGGCAGAAGGGTCCGTGACCGCTCTGCGATGCGGAGAAAAAAAATTCCCATCTTGAGGAACAGATCCGCGTCTGGTACCCAAATTTCCCCGAGTTTTTCCTTCTTCATTTTTTAACCCCAATTCACCTAAATTCGATTCTTTTTTCTCAAATCCTATTTAGATTCAGATACCCAGTATATGTACACAAGAATCTATTCGTAAACGACACTAAAATCGACATGATTTCCTCAAGAAGTCAACAATCCCAACTTAACTCAAGAACGAAAGTCAATATTCAATAACACAATTCAAAATCACCAACTTTCAACTTTCTAGAACGAATTTATCTGAACTAAACATGATTGGTGCGTGGGTGAACGAACCCAACGCTATGAAATTTTCACATACCTCTTTAGGGATCAACCCTTGGCGAAATGACTTCGATTTCGCAAGAAATCTCCATGAACGCCTTGACTTTTCTCCCCTTTTGTCTTCTCTCAAAGCCCTAGCGTAATTCTTAATTGTGTAAGCTGAACTAAATCAGTTTATACCCTAATTAATTCACTAAAAACGAATTAAACCAATTGGGTATGGAAAAGACCAAAATACCCTTCTAAAATCTAGGTGACTTTTCTTATTTAGACAGTTCGACTTCCAACGGGTATATCACCGTCATACAAACTTGAAAATGAGCAAACTCGGTGTCATTGGAAAGATAATTTAAATAGCTTTCATATAGTATCTTATAGCACACCTAACTCATCATGTGCTGAGAATTATGATCGTTTCAAGTTAACTCAAAACTCATACTTAACATAATTTAGCTAAATTTCAGATTTTTCATTCTTTCCAAAAATGGTTCTTTCTAATTCTAGCTCTTTCAAATAGCAGGGTGTTACAAGGACTCCTAGAGGCCCTACATAAGCCAATTAGTATACATCATACAAGATAATAGAAAATCAAGAGAATTTAAATGATAATTTCAAGTTATAAGAGTTTATAAAATGAAGTGGAAGTCTAACATAGTGTCAAAAACGTATAGTACATCAAGAGTGATCATGACGTAATCCGTACATCACATAGTTTCTGAAAAGTAAAGACAATAGGAAATAAAAGCTCAGTCCTTGGATCATGAGGACTCACCAATCTTCAATTTACTAAATGATCTCTAGCCACAGGGATGCAAAATCGGAGCATCGGACCCTATATTGTTATAAGAATATAGGCAGGAGTATGTGTTAGTATAAAAAATGTACCAAGTATAATAGCAATGCATTAAAGTCTGAAATCATGAAAAAAGAGACCTTTTATTGACAAGCAATGACCAAGATAAATCATGAGGTAAAGGGTTAGAAAACATAAACATGGTCAATGCAAGATAACATCTTTAAAGCCTTTGTGAGATACTTCTAGAAGTAACCTTCATTCATTATTGTGGGAGATTTACCTTTAACCGATATTTAAGACCATGTGAGCTATTAACATAAAATCCAGTGTCTACCCAACATCGAAAAGGGGTGTCCTACTTGCCAAGGTAATACATGAACTCTAGGTTAGGTCGATCCACTAGCTAATATATATCTAAGACAATCATCCTATGGGGGCACATAGGTATGGGATAAGGAGATTGCTACTAAAAACCTGGCCTCAAGCTACAAAAGAGTTTCTGTCACGACCCAAGCCTAGGGCCTAGACGTGACATGGCGAATGAGGAACCCGAAGGAACCCCAAACAAGCCTCTCAAACTTGTCATCACACTTCATCGGTCGCGGAAGTACATTCAACATTTATTTAACGAGAAATAGGGACTAAGGGCAATCCATTTCAAAATGACATCATAGAACAAGAGTCAAGCTCATTTACAAAATATTTGTCCAACGCACACCTCTACATACATAGATAGGACGGGGCCATGACATACTACCGGCTCCCCTAATAGTCAAAATACAATTGAAAGCTAAAGTCTCAAAACATAAGAGTAGGAAACATAACATAGCCCTCGAATCATTGAGGACTCACCAACAAACTCGGATAAGCACCGTACTAGCCACGTGAATGGAGAGAAGGATCAAGAGTAGCTCCGGTCCCTACATGGTGACATCATGTAGGCAAAATATGCGTTAGTACTTGGAATGTACTAAGTATGCGGGGTGCAACACAACAATAGACAAGGACACAATCGAAATACAAGAAATAGTTTCATAGGCATTATGAATAACAATATGAGGATGCATGATCAAAGTGAAGTCAAAACATGTTTAAGTAAATCTATACTAATAGTAGATATCATATGTGTATGCATGATCCAACCAATCTATAACCCCAACTTAGGATGGGGGATGCCGTTCACACCCGGACACCCTGGTGGCAAGGTATAAACCCCTCACATGGTTGATGTTGGTCACACCCCAAGCATCCTAGGTGGTGAGATATAAACCTCTCACATGGTTGATGTTGGTCACACCCCAAGCATCCTAGGTGGTGAGATATAAACCTCTCACATGGTTGTCCGGTTCTTTTCCCCCGGACCGGGCATGGTCATGCAACACTTTATATAGGAAATTCCCATTAGGCTCTAATGCAATCTCACGTATGGAATGAACATATACACAAGCTTAGTTTGTCATCAACACATCTCTGGATTGCCATACATCTCATAACTCAAGCTTTAAAGCATCGATTCATCAATTCTCCATAGTTGGACATTTTGTCAAACACCTTGAAGGCATGTAATGGAATCAAAGAGCATGGAAAATAGGGTAGTAATTATGCAGCCAAACCAGTGAACAACCTACAACAACACCTTTTAACACCCACAATACCACATGAAAATCTCCACATCCATTCCAAATTTAGATTCAAGTTCTAGAGTCACAACATGCTCAAAACAATCACTTTTCATGTTTAAAATTCAATGTGCAGGAAATTATTACAAAGAACAAGACTAATTTATGAATCTTAACTTAAACCATGAATTAGTGAGTAGAATAGAGTCTAGGCACTATGGGTGGAAGGACCCATGAGTTCAACACCACATACCTTGAGTTCTTATGAAGGTCTTGAGAGTGTCTTCAATGGAAGCTTGGAACTTGGAGCAAGAGTCTCTTCAATCTTGAGGAAGGTTTTGGATTAGGGTTCTTGAGAGAACTTGAGAGAAAATGTGTCTAAGTATGGGAGAGGTGTTTTGGGAAATGTTTTAGAGATGGGAATTGAACTAATGGTATATAGGAAATAACATATGCCCTTTGGAAAAATGGTCCAACACTTAGAAAAAAAAATGAGGCGGGTGAACAGTAAAAACGCTCACTGGAAATTGCCTTTTCTGCCGGACAGATTTTACGAAAATGGGCATAACTTCTTCGTCCGAACTCCGAATGAGGTGAAACGAAGTGCGTTAGGTAGCTAACTCAAAGGGCTTTCCATGGATATGTTATTAGCCACCCAATAATTTGTGTTCTAGGAGATATGACCCTCCAAAGTAGACCCTCGAAAAAGGCTTCACTTGGAAATTTTGGATTTTGATACGGTTGCTCTAAAATTTGGGTTAGACCCATTTCCCACTCAATTTGACCCCTTAAACAAGAATATGAAGTCGGATTTTCAAAAAACGAAATGGATTTTTTATATATAGCTAAACAAGTTTCCGGTAACTTCCGAACCACATTTTTAAGAACTTTTTGGGTCATTTCTATATTTCCCCCTTAGGAACATTCGTCCCCGAATGTGGAAGAGACGTACAAGGCAAGACTTAGTAAGAACATATCAGCCCCAACATGAATGCAAAAATTTTATTTAAACATCACTTCAAGATTTCAAAACTTAGTGTAAAGCATCTATAACTCATCAATTTAAACATATATGCACATTAATGATTCAGGGGCTGAAATGTAAGATTCAATGGAGTACAAGGGACTTGATTTAATACCTTAGGCTTGAGTGGAGTTGAGTAGATAAGGATAACGTCTTTGCATGTCCGCTTCGGCCTCCCAAGTAGCACTCTCCACTTGTTGATTTCTCCTAAGCACCTTAACGGACGCCACTTCTTTGTTCCTCAACCTTTTAACTTCTCTATCTAAGATCTGAACCGGGACTTCTTCATACGTCAAATTATCTTGTACAACACCCACAACCTCAGGAGGTACAATAGCGTTAGGATCACCAACACATTTCCTCAACATCGATACATGGAATACCGGATGAACTAATTCCATCTCCTTGGGCAACCCCAACTCATAGGCTACTTTACCAACCCTTCTTATTATCTCATAAGGGCCGACATACCTAGGACTTAATTTCCCCTTCTTACCAAAACGAACCACACCTTTCATTGGAGAAACTTTCAAATAAACCCAATCACCCACTTTGAATTCAAGATCCCGTCTCCTCACATCGGCATAAGACTTTTGACGACTTTGGGCTGTTTTCAACCTCTCCCTAATCATCCTTACCTTCTCAAGAGCATCCATGACCAGATCCGGACCCAACAAGGCCACCTTTCCAACTTCAAACCACCCAACCGGTGACCTACACCGTCTACCATAAAGTGCCTCAAAAGGAGCCATATCGATACTAGAATGATAACTTTTGTTGTATGCAAATTCAATCAAAGGAAGATGATTATCCCAACTACCTTTCAACTCCAATACACAAGCTCTAAGCATATCCTCCAAGGTTTGAATTGTTCTTTTGGCTTGGCCATCCGTTTGAGGGTGGAAGGTCGTGCTAAGCTTTACCTTTGTACCATGACCCCTTTGGAATGACTTCCAAAAGTGAGAAGTGAATTGGGCACCACGATCCGAGATGATAGACAAAGGAATCCCATGCAACCTTACCAATTCATGAATGTACAACTTGGCATACTCTTCAGCCCCGTAAGTAGTTTTAACCGGTAGGAAATGAGCCGACTTTGTCATCCGATCAACCACCACCCAAACCGAATCAAAGCCTCTTCTAGCCTTGGGTAAGCCCACTACAAAATCCATGTTGATTTCTTCCCACTTCCAAGTAGGTATCTCAATGTCTTGAGTTAGGCCACCCGGCCTTTGATGTTCGGCCTTGACTTGTTGACAACTATGGCAACCCGAAACAAATTTTGCAATGTCCTTCTTCATACCGCCCCACCAATACACATCCCTCAAGTCTCTATACATCTTTGTTGACCCCGGATGAATAGAATAAAAAGAATTATGAGCCTCATCAAGGATTCTTTCCCTCACACCATCCACACAAGGAACACATAATCTACCTTGGTACCTAAGGGCACCATCTCCCCCTTGGGAGAAAACCTCCACCTTACCACTACTCACCGAAGCCTTTAATTCTACCAAAGAAGGATCAAGATCTTGCTTGACTATCACCTCATCAACCAAGGAAGACCTTGAACCATCAACAACAACTACTCCTCCACTATCCACCCCTTCTAACCTAACTCCCAATTTGGCCAACCGATGGACCTCCTTAGCCAACTCTTTACTACCTTCCTCCACATGAGCCAAGCTACCCATGGACACTCTACTCAATGCATCCGCCACCACATTAGCTTTCCCCGGATGATAGTGAACACTCATATCATAATCCTTAAGGAATTCTAACCACCTCCTTTGTCTCAAGTTAAGATCTTTTTGCGTGAACACATATTGGAGATTCTTATGGTCGGTGAAGATATCAACATGCACCCCATACAAATAATGACGCCAAATCTTTAAAGCAAAAACCACGGCGGCCAATTCAAGATCATGGGTTGGGTAATTTTTTTCATGAACCTTAAGTTGCCTAGAAGCATAGGCTATAACCTTACCACTTTGCATCAACACACAACCCAAACCAATACGGGAAGCATCACAATAAACAACAAAACCTTCTAACCCATCCGGAAGTGACAAAATAGGAGCGGACACAAGCCTTTCTTTCAAAGTTTGGAAGCTTTCCTCACACTCATCCGACCACACAAATTTAGCCTTCTTTTGAGTCAACTTAGTCATAGGAGAAGCAAGAGAAGAAAACCCTTCCACAAATCTCCTATAATAACCCGCTAAACCCAAGAAACTCCTTATATCCGACGGGGTCAAAGGTCTAGGCCAATTCCTAATAACATCGGTCTTCTTAGGATCCACCTTAATACCATCCCCCGACACCACATGGCCTAGGAAAGCAACTTCCTTCAACCAAAACTCACACTTTTCATATTTAGCGTACAACTTCTCTTCCCTCAATCTTTGGAGTACAACCCTCAAGTGACCCTTGTGCTCTTCCTCACCCCGAGAATAGATCAAGATGTCATCTATAAACACCACCACAAAAGAATCAAGGTAGGGTTTGAAAACCCTATTCATCAAATCCATAAAGAGAGCCGGAGCATTAGTCAACCCGAAAGACATCACCACAAACTCATAGTGCCCATACCTAGTACGAAAGGCCGTCTTGAGAATATCACACTCCCTCACCTTCACTTGATGATACCCTGACCGAAGATCAATCTTAGAGAAGTGACTAGCCCCATGCAATTGGTCAAATAAATCGTCAATCCTTGGAAGAGGATACCTATTCTTGACGGTGACCCTATTAAGTTGTCGATAATCAATACACATTCTAAGAGACCCATCTTTCTTCTTCACAAACAAAACCGGAGCACCCCAGGGAGAATGACTAGGTCTAATAAACCCCTTCTCTAACAAATCTTTTAATTGCTCTTTCAACTCTTTCAACTCCGCCGGGGCCATACGGTAAGGGGGGATAGAAATAGGTTGAGTATCGGGAAGGAGGTCTATACCAAGATCTATCTCCCTTTCGGGAGGGACACCGGGAAGGTCTTCTGGGAAGACATCTAGAAACTCATTAACAACCGGAATAGACTCAATAGGAGGGACTTTAGACTCCACATCATTGACTCTCACAATATGGTACAAGCACCCTTTGGAAATCAACCTATGGGCTTTAATGCAAGAAATGAATTTCCCCTTCACCACAACATCCCGGCTCTCCCACTCAAGGACGGGTTCATTAGGAAATCGGAACTTGACTTTACGAGTCCTACAATCAATAGAAGCATAATATGCATGCAACCAATCCATCCCAAGAATAACATCAAAATCCACCATGTTCAACTCAACAAGATCACAAGGCAACAACTTATTTAATATGCAAACCGGACAATTTCTATACACTTTTCTAGCAACAATAGAGACACCAATGGGAGTGGATACTTCATATGACTCATGCAACAATTCCGACTCGACATGAAATTTTCTAGCAACTAAGGGGGTAACAAAGGAAAGGGTGGCACCCGGATCAATCAAAGTATAAACATCAAGATCAAAGATTTGCAACATACCGGTCACCACATCCGGAGTCTCATTAACACCTTGTCTACCATGCAAAGCATAAAATCGATTGTCCCTTGGGGCACCACTTTGAGAAGCACCTCTACCCAAAGGAGTAGTGTTAGCACTTCGGACCTTGTTGCGGATCTTGGGACATTCAAACCTCTTATGACCCACTTCTCCACATTCAAAGCAAGCACCCGAACCCTTCATGCAAGGACCACCATGCTTCCTCCCACACTTAGGGCATACATCCATAGAACCCACTTCACCTCCCCCTTGAGGTCTAGGAACATTGATAGCAAATCCCCGGTTGACATGAGGGTTTCCTCGGCCTTGATGAAATCTAGCACCCTTAGGGAACCTATTCTCCAATCGGGCCCTCTTGGCCTCGTGCCCCCTTCTCTTCCTCAATTTCTCCTCCTCCATTTGCTCGGCATAAGTCATCAACCGAGACAAATCCATATCTCCAATGAGCATAGCGGACCGACACTCCTCACTAACCAAGTCGGATACACCCATCACAAATTTGTTCATCCTCGACCTAGAGTCGGCCACCAAGTGAGGTGCATACTTGGAGAGTTGGACAAATTTGAGGGCATACTCCCTCACACTCATAGCTCCTTGCTTCAAGTTCATGAACTCCACCAACTTTGCCTCCCTAAGCTCAAGAGGGAAGAACCTATTAAGGAAAGCAAGTTTAAACTCCTCCCACAACACCACATAGCCATTACCTTTCTCACCCTTCCATTGATCAAACCAAATTTGAGCAACCCCCTTGAGTTGGTAGGCCGCCAATTCCGCCTTCTCACAAGCACCAACATCCATAATGGTCAAGATTTTGCATACCTCATCGATGAACTCTTGCGGGTCCTCATCCACCTTTGAACCATGGAAGACCGGAGGGTTCATCCTCATGAAATCTCTCACCCTTTCCCCCGGGGTGGTAGTTCGAGGAGCTTGGGCTCCTTGTTGCACTTGGTTAGCTACCACTTGTGCAAGCATGGTGAGTGCATCACGGAGCTCACCATTGGTGGGTGGCTCTTCCGGTGATCGGGCCCGTCTTCCCCTCATGTTTGGCATGATGATCTAGCAATCCAAAGAACAAGCGTTAGGGAGGAATCACCTTATCGCACTCTAAGCACGACATAGAACATGAAGAAGGGAAACCTTTCCTAAAACGTTTTGTAGCCTCCCATTCATAGTCGTGGCGCGCTTCACAACCATGATTAGGACTCTACTCAACGCGGTGTGTTGGACTCCGAGGATTTAACAACCTAGTGCTCTGATACCAAGCTTGTCACGACCCAAGCCTAGGGCCTAGACGTGACATGGCGAATGAGGAACCCGAAGGAACCCCAAACAAGCCTCTCAAACTTGTCATCACACTTCATCGGTCGCGGAAGTACAATCAACATTAATTAACGGGAAATAGGGACTAAGGGCAAACCATTTCAAAATGACATCATAGAACAAGAGTCAAGCTCATTTACAAAATACTTGTCCAACGCACACCTCTACATACATAGATAGGACGGGGGCCATGACATACTACCGGCTCCCCTCATAGTCAAAATACAATTGCAAGCTAAAGTCTCAAAACATAGGAGTAGGAAACATAACATAGCCCTCGAATCATTGAGGACTCACCAACAAACTCGGATAAGCACCGTACTAGCCACGTGAATGGAGAGAAGGATCAAGAGTAGCTCCGGTCCCTACATGGTGACATCATGTAGGCAAAATATGCGTTAGTACTTGGAATGTACTAAGTATGCGGGGTGCAACACAACAATAGACAAGGACACAATCGAAATACAAGAAATAGTTTCATAGGCATTATGAATAACAATATGAGGATGCATGATCAAAGTGAAGTCAAAACATGTTTAAGTAAATCTATACTAATAGTAGATATCATATGTGTATGCATGATCCAACCAATCTATAACCCCAACTTAGGATGGGGGATGCCGTTCACACCCGGACACCCTGGTGGCAAGGTATAAACCCCTCACATGGTTGATGTTGGTCACACCCCAAGCATCCTAGGTGGTGAGATATAAACCTCTCACATGGTTGATGTTGGTCACACCCCAAGCATCCTAGGTGGTGAGATATAAACCTCTCACATGGTTGATGTTGGTCACACCCCAAGCATCCTAGGTGGTGAGATATAAACCTCTCACATGGTTGTCCGGTTCTTTTCCCCCGGACCGGGCATGGTCATGCAACACTTTATATAGGAAATTCCCATTAGGCTCTAATGCAATCTCACGTATGGAATGAACATATACACAAGCTTAGTTTGTCATCAACACATCTCTGGATTGCCATACATCTCATAACTCAAGCTTTAAAGCATCGATTCATCAATTCTCCATAGTTGGACATTTTGTCAAACACCTTGAAGGCATGTAATGGAATCAAAGAGCATGGAAAATAGGGTAGTAATTATGCAGCCAAACCAGTGAACAACCTACAACAACACCTTTTAACACCCACAATACCACATGAAAATCTCCACATCCATTCCAAATTTAGATTCAAGTTCTAGAGTCACAACATGCTCAAAACAATCACTTTTCATGTTTAAAATTCAATGTGCAGGAAATTATTACAAAGAACAAGACTAATTTATGAATCTTAACTTAAACCATGAATTAGTGAGTAGAATAGAGTCTAGGCACTATGGGTGGAAGGACCCATGAGTTCAACACCACATACCTTGAGTTCTTATGAAGGTCTTGAGAGTGTCTTCAATGGAAGCTTGGAACTTGGAGCAAGAGTCTCTTCAATCTTGAGGAAGGTTTTGGATTAGGGTTCTTGAGAGAACTTGAGAGAAAATGTGTCTAAGTATGGGAGAGGTGTTTTGGGAAATGTTTTAGAGATGGGAATTGAACTAATGGTATATAGGAAATAACATATGCCCTTTGGAAAAATGGTCCAACACTTAGAAAAAAAAATGAGGCGGGTGAACAGTAAAAACGCTCACTGGAAATTGCCTTTTCTGCCGGACAGATTTTACGAAAATGGGCATAACTTCTTCGTCCGAACTCCGAATGAGGTGAAACGAAGTGCGTTAGGTAGCTAACTCAAAGGGCTTTCCATGGATATGTTATTGGCCACCCAATAATTTGTGTTCTAGGAGATATGACCCTCCAAAGTAGACCCTCGAAAAAGGCTTCACTTGGAAATTTTGGATTTTGATACGGTTGCTCTAAAATTTGGGTTAGACCCATTTCCCACTCAATTTGACCCCCTAAACAAGAATATGAAGTCGGATTTTCAAAAAACGAAACGAAATTTTTATATATAGCTAAACAAGTTTTCGGTAACTTCCGAAGCACATTTTTAAGAACTTTTTGGGTCATTTCAGTTTCCATCTCAATATCCTCTCAGCGCTAAGCGTAAATCCCACAGAATAGTCGCTATCCTTACCTTGTCTTGTTATCCACGAAAGGGCACATCAAGTAGTCAATCCCAGCTAGAGTCATATTATCATCCATGAAAAGGTACAATTTAGCAACTAATCCAAGCTAGGTTTCATTAGAATATCTCCTGAATCTCGATTCAAAGTTTAGTTGAGAAAACCTTTCAACTCTAAGAATCCTTTCTGTGAGAAAACCCCTTTCATAATCATGCTTTCATATGTATATGAGAAATCCTTTCACAACACAACAACAACAAGATGAATGCTTTACTCTGAAAGCAACTTAAAATCAATTTCATAAGAAAATACATATCTTTATAAACTCATCTTTCATGATTCAAAAGCCTCATCATATGATCAATTCTAGAAAAAATAGGTTTCATATGGATTCATGGAATTCAACTTGGAAACATGCAATTTCTTCAATTCATGCATAAAAGGACATAATTCAACCAATAATAACATAATTGAAAAGAACACATGTAGCGACCCTTTCGGAAGGATACTACCACTTAAAGAAGAAATCTAATTTAATATTTGCGACAATCAAAAGAGATTAACGAAGGGCATATTGATTATAGTCTAGTAGAGGAACTCAGTTCATAAAGAAACATTAGTAAAAGAAATGAAGCCTGCCCATTTACACAATAATTTGATGTCAAATTGAAACTACGTAAAATTTTATCTTATGGCGGAAGAACCCTTCCAGAATAATCTAAGCAAATAACTTACGAGGTTTTCCTGCATATTTTATTCTCACACTTAAAAATAATATAAAAGAATATTACCAACTTTCGAGTACCAAAATTAGCCGGTTCATGTTTCACACAACCATTTAAAATAAATAGTAAATCTAATATATTAATTGATTTGGGTTTACACACCCTAAAAACAACAAAACATATGTCATACTTATATTCCAACCCATGGTGACATGATCAAATTAGCCTTCAAAATTTCATGTAATTAAATGTACAATACATAGATCATGTACAAGTCCCAAAGTTTATGAAAAATATAGATGCCGATATGCAAATGTGATCTTCCTTAAGGCTCTCAAAATCTCCATCTCCAATGTCCAGCTTCATGCCTCCTCACGATCATTCCCTACGATAGAAACAACTATCGCTAAGCATATAGCTTAGTGATGTAAAAACTATAGGTTTGGAGCCCTCAGATTCATCAAGCTACGTTTCTCAAGTCATGGGCAACATAATTGATACATAATAAATAAATCAAGTAAATAATATATAAAGTGTATCAAGTTCAATATTTAAGGATCCAAATGTCAAGAATGATCATAGCACCATTTTACAAGAGATTCAATAACAAGGCTTGCCCAATATATACATCATGTCGTCACACCAAGCATAAACAGGTATCAAGAAGGACCGACGCCCTCCATCAAGAAGGTTCAAAGCCCAATAATCAAGAGAACCAAGAACCATATTAAAAATGGATTTCCAATTCGTACTTAAAATGGAAAACTTTCATACTTAAGACAAACTAAAAATCCAGAGTCAAGATGGAAAATAATCAAAATCAAGAGGCATGCTAATAGTGACAAAGTCACAGCCACAAGAAGGACAAGGTCTCAACAAGAGTGCCAAGTGATCAAGCAATACGTAGAAATGGGTGAGTTACACAAGTGTCTTTAATGTCTTAAAGGATACCAACACCACAATGCAAAGTAACAAGAGGTAACCAAGGTACCAAGATAAACATTCAGATATACCAGCAGGTAAAAAGAGTACAAGTACAAGTTTATACACAAACGTCAGTGCTTAGCTTAGAAACAATCCAAAACAACTTCAAGAGTTCAAAACGTACACCAACCAATGTATCAAGGTTCTCAACTTGTTCACGAGTATATATAACCTTAAAAATAAAATTAAATAACTTCTTTAATTCCTAGTAGCTCAGTAATGCTGATGTAAAACAGGATTATCATCACAAGTAAGCTTAGTCTGTACAAATACAATTATGCTCCCAAAACAATAATTTTGGCCAGCCTAGTACCTCATGTCGCAACTTAGATTTGAAAAAGAAAACAGCAAAAATGGACTGTATATCCTTCATGAAAGATGTAGGTACATCTTTTAAGGTTGCAAATAATCAAGAATCACTACAAAACATATTTTTACAAAATGATATAATTAACACTAACAATTGATCACACAAGATTTCTAATTATGAAATTTAGACAGAACTTGTCCTATGTTGCTTCCCATATTTCGAATCCATATGAATTAGCTTTCCAAATCATATTTATTCACTGTAAATAAAGTTCTAGAGTACGAGATATTCTTAAACACTACCGAGCTCAGAAATAGATTTCATCACTTACCCAAGGGAAGGGTGTGTCTCGAATTCCAACCAAAAGGATCAAGTTTTTCTCTTGTGATTTTGAATAACAACTGGTTAGATAATGTTCTAAGGTTCTTAGACTTCAGGGGAAACGAATTTCACTAGAGGAGGTGTCAAAATATAGTCTCAAAACTGATGTTTATCACATGTACAACTGTCACTAAATGGTGGCTACCCAAACAAAAAGTTGGCTGCCCAAAATGCATACATATATACCTATATGTATATACCTCTCCTCCCTTTCAAGTTATACATAATTCTAATTAGAATATTACGTAAATACTCCAATACAATCCCTTAAATTACGATCACAATTTATGTTAAGCAAGTTTGCAAATACAACATTTCAAGTTCCCAAAATGAGAGTAAAACATATTGTAGTAATTAAGCAATTGTGTATAGACATGCGAATCTTGGTTAGTATTTAGTGGTGTTACAACTCTCTCCCCCTTAAAGAAATTTTGTCCTGAAATTTACCTTACACTAGTCCCGAAACAAGTGCGGATACTAGGTCCTCATGTCTTTTTCTCTCTCCCAGGTAGCTTATTTTCCCAAATGGTTCCTTCAAAGTACCTTTACTAAGTGGATTCTCTTGTTTCTAGGTTGCTTTACTTCTAAAGCTTGAATTAGGATAGGTTCTTCATCAAACGTCAAGTCAGGATTAACCTCAATAGATTCAACTGGAAAAATATGAGATGGATCAGAATGATAACTTCTGAGCATAGAAACAAGGAAGACAATGTGGATCTTGTCTAACTCATGTGAAAAAACTATTTTACATGCAACTAGTCCAACCTTTTCAAGTATCTCATAAGGTCCAATAAATCGGGGACTAAGTTTCCCGTTTTGGCCGAATCTCATAATCTTTTTCCATGGAGACACCTTTAAGAATACTTTATATCCAACTTGATATTCAATGTCACGCCTTTTAAGATCAGGATACGACTTTTGTCTATCTAAAGAAATCTTTAGACGACCCTTGATAATTTTTACCTTGTCCTCTGTTTGTTGCACAATTTCAGGACCAATAATCTTTCTTTCACCAACTTCACTCCAACAAAGAGGGGTCCGGCATTTTCATCCATATAAGGCTTCATAGGGAGGCATTCCAATACTCGATTGGTAGCTATTATTATAAGAAAATTCTATCAAAGCCAAGTGTTTGTCCATACTACCCTCAAACTCCATAATGCATGCTCGAAGCATATCCTCCAAAATTTCTATCACTCTTTCCAACTGACAGTATGTCTGAGGATGGAACGAAGTGATAAATTTCAACTTAGTACCCAAAGCTTCTTGCAAGCTGCCCCAAAATCTAGATGTAAACCTTGGGTCTCGGTCAGATACAATAGGCACATGGATCCCGTGTAGTCTTACTATCTCATTAATGTATAATTTGGCTAAACGCTCAAGTGAGTAATCCATCCTTATTGCTAAGAAGTGAGCACTCTTGGTTAGCCTTTTCACAATCAACCATATTGCATCATGATTTCTCTGAGTGTGAGGAAGTCCAGAAACAAAGTCCATAGTTATTTTCTCCCATTTCCATTTTTGGCATCAACAAGGGTTGTAGTAAACCAACTGGGACCTGATGTTCTGTCTTTATTTGTTGACAAACCAAACATTTGAAAATGAACTCCTCAATGTCTCTCTTCATACCATTCCACCAATAATGTTCTTTGATGGTCTGGTACATCTTTGTACCCCTAGAATGCATTACATATGGTGAAGTATGTGCTTCATTCAATATTTCTCTCCTCAATTTGTCATCATTAGGGATGCATAACCTGTTTTGATAAAATAAGCCACCATCCTCCATTAATGTAAAATCAAGGTTTCCTCATTTTTAACTTTTCTCGTCAATTTTACAAGTTTCTCATCTAACTTTTGTGCTTCTTTTACCTGTTCAAGTAATATTGGCTTTACTTGCAAATTAGCAATAACCGAACCATTTGAATCAAGTGTAAAACAAACATTCATGGCTATTAACTCAAGGAACAAGGGTAAAGGACTCAAAAAAATGCTTATGAATGATTTTCAACTTAAGGCATCTGCAACCACATTAGCTTTACATGGATGATAATCAATTGTGCAGTCATAATGCTTGATGAGTTCAAGCCATCTACGTTGTCTTAGGTTTAGCTCCTTCTGAGTACCCAAGTACTTTAAGTTCTTGTGACCAGTGAATATATGACATTTCTCTCCATACAAATAATGCCGCCATATTTTTAAAGTAAACACTATAGCAGCAAGTTCAAGATAATGAGTAGGATAATTTAATTCATGTTGTTTTGATTTTTGGGAGGCATAAGAAATAACCTTCCCTTCTTGCATCACAATGCATCCTAGACCATTGTGAGAGGCATCATTGTATACTACATACTCTTTCCCTTCAATTGGTAGAGTAAATATAGGCGCTTGAGTCAACAAGGATTTGAGAGTTTCAAAGGTCTCTTGGCATTTGCCATCCTAACTAACTTTACTTCCTTCTGCATGGGCTTAGTCAAAGGGGAGGTGATAATGGAATAAACTTTCACAAATCTTCTGTACTATCTTGCTAAGCCCAAGAAACTTCTTACCTCAGTTGGACTTTTGGGAGGTCTCCATTCAACAACTGCTTTTATCTTAAAAGGATCCACCTTCACGCCTTCGGTTGATACAACACGTCCCAGAAAAGCCACTTTATCAAGCCAAAATTCACACTTGGAAAGTTTAGCGCAAAGTTCTTTCTCCTTCAAAATTTTAAGCAATTCGAAGGTGTTTATCATGGTCTTCACTACTTCTAGAAAATATTAAAATATCATCTATAAAGACCACCACAAACTGATCAAGATAAGGCTTGAATACTCAATTCATTAGATCTATGAATACCGCAGGAGAATTCGTCAATCCGAACGGCATCACCAAAAATTCATAATGCCCATACCAAGTTCTGAAAGCTGTTTTAGGAATATATTTATCTCTAACACACAGTTGGTGATATCCAGACCTTAAATCAATCTTTGAGAATACTTTAGCACCCTTCAGTTGGTCAAACATATCATCGATCCTTGGTAGTGGATATTTATTCTTGATTGTTATTCTGTTCAATTGTCTATAGTCAATACAAAGCCTAAGAATGTCATCTTTCTTCTTTATGAATAAAACAGGGGCTCCCCAAGGATTACACTAGGTCGAATAAAACCTTTCTCAAGAAGTTCTTGCAATTGAGATTTCAATTCTCTTAATTCTGCTGGAGCCATTCTATAAGGAGTGATAGAAATAAGGGTAGATCCTAGAATAAGCTTGATCGGAAATTCAACCTCTCTTTCTGGGGGCAACCTAGGAAGATTTTCTGGGAAGACTTCTGGGAAATCACGTACAGAAGGTATGTCCTTGATACAAGGACTCTCCAACTATGTATCAACTATGTGAGCAAGGTATGCCCCACAACCCTGACGCATCAACTTTCTTGCCAAGGCCGTAAAAATAATACTAGATGTCAATGATCTTTCAACTTGTACAATAATGTGTTAAAATGTAGGATCTTTAAAAGTCACATGTTTTGACCTACAATCTACCACTGCATGATATTTATAAAGCCAATCCATCCCGATAATAACATCAAAATCCTTGAAGGGCATTTCAATCAAATCAGCAGGGAAGACTAGGTTTTGAATCACGAAGGGACAATCTTTGTAAACTCGATTACACACAACTTGCTAACCCAAAGGACTTTCAACCAGCACATCATAATTAAATCTCACAGATTTCACATTTTCAGGAAGAACGAATGATGAACAAATATAGGAATGTGTAGAACCAGGATCAAATCGTGTAAACACACATAAGCCAAATAAGTGAAATTTACCGACAACCACGTCTTGTCCATATTGATCATCCCTCTGCCTCATAGCATAAGAACGTGTAGTAGCTCTTAGTCCACTAGCTTTATTATCTTCAGTTGCACCTGCTACTTGGGTGTTTTTAGGTCTTTTACCTCTATTAGTTTGAGGAGGATTAATAGAAGGCTTATGAACTGAGCCTTCAGTTTTCAAGGAAGGAGCATTATTAGGATTAGGACAGTCCTTCACTTTATGATCAAAGCTCCCACAATTGAAACATGCACCAGAAGCTCTCCTGCAAGTACCATAATGATTATTTCCACATTGTGGACAAGTGGGAATGTGAGGCTTGCCTTGGCCATAATTTGGAGTGCTAGCTGTAGAAAACTCTGATATGTTTTGCTTTTGTTGAGGTAGTCTGTTATCACTACCAGCCTTAGAATCATCAAACCTTCCCCTTTTTGATGGACTTCCAAAATGTGGTCTAGGCTTTTGGAATTTGTGTTCATTTCTACTAGCTTCTTCTTTATCAAGTCATTCCCAAGTAAAAGTAGCAAACACTAATTTACAAAAGTTCTCATGTTGCATGATCACTACATTCTTCCTAATGGAGTTATTTAAACCGTCTTCAAATTTCTTGCACTTGTCTTTTTCCTCTTTAATAATACCTCATGCATAACGAGAGAGCCATAGAAACTTTTGTTGGTACTTAGCAATAGACATGCCTCGTTGCCTTAAATTCAAAAACTCATTTTTCTTTGCATCACAATAAGCAGGTGGGACATACTTCACACGAAATTCCATCAGAAAATCATCCAAAGTAAGAACTGGAGGATTTACCTTGGCACTCAGAACACTTACCCAACAATCGTAAGCATCATTTTGTAATAGTGAAAGAGAATACTTAAATTTGGCAACATTTGAACACTCCAACTACTCAAATACCCTCTCCATGCGCTCCAACCATTGTTTAGCATTAGAGGGATCAACAGTGCCTTCAAACTCCACTCCACCCATTTTCCTCATTTTCTCAAAGTTAATCCCGTTGGGATCATACATCGATTCAGCCATGTGGTGGAAAAATTCAGCCATTTGTTGAAAAGGAGGATTCATTGCTTGAGTACCATGATTCATATGAGCATGTGAACTAGCTCTTACACATGGATGGTTTCCCACTTCAGACCCACTAGTGTGGGGAACATGTTGATTCGAGAAATGTTCTCCAATCCCTTCCAGTGCATGAGGTTGGGAAATAGAGGTACCCGAACCTTCACAAGCAGCTTCCATAGGTCTGTCTGAAGAAGAAGCCACAACTTGATTCCTTAAAAAGGGAATATCACATTGCATTAGAGACATGTACTTGATGCATATGCACTCTACATACGAAAATAATATTATAAATCATGTAAGTGAACAAATAATCTAAGTAGAACCTTTTCGAAAGTGAACAAGTATACAAATAATTCACAGCAAAAGTTCTAGAACCACAAACCTAGTCTCTGATACCAACACTTGTAGCGACCCTTTCGAAATGATACTAGAACTTAAAGAAGAAATCTAATTTAATACTTTCGACATTTAAAAGAGATTAACGAAGGGCATATTGATTATATCCTAGTAGAGGAATTAGGTTCATAAAGAAAAAATATTTAAAGAAGTGAAGACTGTCCACTTACACATTAATTTGATGTCAAATTGAAAGTGCGTAAAATTTTATCTTTTGGCGGAAGAACCCTTCCAGAATAATCTAGGCAAATAACTTACGAAGTTTTCCTTCATATTTTATCCTAACACCTAAAATAATATAAAATAATATTACCCACTTCCAGGTACCAAAATTAGCCGGTTCATGCTTCATACAACCATTTAAAATAAATAGTAAATTTAGTATATTACAAGATTTGGGTTTACACACCCCACAAACAACAAAACATGTCATACTTATATTACAAACCATGGTGACATGATCAAATTAGCCTTCAAAATTTCATGTAAATGCACAACACATAGATCATGTACAAGTCCCAAGGTTTATATAAAATATAGATGCCTATATGCAAATGTGATCTTCATTAAGGCTCTCAAAATCTCCATCTCCAATGGCCAGCTTCATGCCTCCTCTTCATCATTCCCTACGATAGAAACAACTATTGTTAAGCATATATCTTAGTGGTGTAAAAACTATAGGTTCGAAGTCCTCAGATTCACCAAGCTGCCTTTCTCAAGTCATGGGCAGCACAATTGAAACATAATAAATAAATCAAGTAAACAATATATAAAGAGTATCAAGTTTGATATTTAAATATTCAAATGCCAAGAATGCTCATAGCACCATTTTACAAGAGATTCAACAACAAGGCTCGCCCAATATATACATTATGTTGTCACACCAAGCATAAGCGGGTATCAAGAAGAACTGACGCTCTGCATCAAGAAAGGTCAAAGCCCAATAATCAATAGAACCAAGAACCATATTAAAAATGGCTTTCCAGTTCGTACATAAAATGGACAACTTTCATACTTAAGACGAACTAAAAATCTAGAGTCAAGATGGCAAATGACCCTAATCAAGAGGCATGCCAATAGTGACAAAGTCACAGCCACAAGAAGGACAAGGTCCCAACAAGAGTGCCAAGTGATTAAATAATCCGTTCAAGGGGCGAGTTACACAAATGTCTTTCATGTCTTCAAGGATACCAACACGACAATGCAAAGTGACAAGAGGTAACCAGGGTACCAAGATAAACTTTCAGATATACCAGCAGGTAAAAAGAATACAAGTACAAGTTTATACACAAACGTCAGTGCTTAGCTTAGAAACAGTCCAACACAACTTCAAGAGTTCAAACCGTAGAGTAACTAACGTATCAAGGTCCACAACTTGTTTAAGAGTATATACAACCTCAAAAATAAAATTAAATAACTTCTGTAATTCCTAGTAGCTCAATAATGTTGATGTAAAACAAGATTATCATCACAAGTAAGCTTAGCCTATATAAATACGACCATGCTCCCAAAACAGTAATTCTGGCCGGCCTAGTACCTCATGTCGCAACTTAGATTTGAAATGGAAAACGGCAAAATTGGACTGTACATCATCATTAAAGATGTAGGTACATCTCTTAAGGTTGCAAATAAATAAGAATCACCGCAAAATATATTTTGGACAAAAAGATATAAGCAAAACATTAACAGTTAATTATACAGGATTTCTAATTCTGAAATCTGGACAGAACTTGTCCTATGTTGCATCCCATATTTCGAATCCATAACAAGTAAGTTACAGTTTTACATAGGCATAAGAGTTGTAGGTATATGAATTGTCTTTTTAAATCATATTTATTCACTGTAAATGAGGTTCTAGACAACAAGATATTCTTAAACACAAGGGAAGGGTGTGTCTCGAATTTCAGCCACAAGGACCAAGTTTTTCTCTTGTGATTTTGAAGAACAACTGGTTAGATAATGTTCTAAGGTTCTTAAACTTCAGGGAAAACAAATTTCACTAGAAGAGGTGTCAAAATATAGTCTCAAACGTGATGTTTATCACATGTACAACTGTCACTAAAAGGTGGCTGCCCAAACAAAAAGTTGGCTGCCCAAAATGCATACATATATACCTATATGAATATCCCTCACCTCCCTTTCAAGTTATACGTAATTATAATTAGAATATTACGTAAATACCCCAATACAGTCCCTTAAATTACTATCATAATTTATGTTAAGCAAGTTTGCAAATATCACAGCATTTCAAGTTCCCAAAATGAGAGTAAAACATATTGTAGTAATTAAGCAATGGTGTATCAACATGCGATTCTTGGTTAGTATTTAGGGGTGTTACAACTCATGTCAATTGAATAAAACCCTAACTCAATTGGAGAATTTAGTAAACCTATGGAGGAAAGGGCTCCATAGGTGAATACTATCACACCTTGACGCCAAAAGCTTAAAATCAATGGTGAAATTGGAGACTTGACTTGAAATCCTAGCCTCCTTCTTCAAGTTTCTAGAGCGAGAAATATTTGAAAAGATGACTTGATCTTCTTTTGAGAATTTATGAGAATGAATTGGTTTGGGTGATTTAAGAGGTAAAAATTATTATATAGGGCTTTGGGTAAAAGGAAAAAGGGGATAGTATTGAGTTAAAACAATTGGGAAAAGACTAGAATGTTCCAGACTTAAAACTGCTGAATTGGCTTCAAGAAGGCCTAAACAGCCCGTCTAACGGGCCGTGAAGAAATTCTGCCTAATAGAGCTTCACTATTTTGGTCATAACTTTTTACTCCACACTTGGAAATAGGTGAATTTGGCGGTGTTGGAAAATAGAATTAATTATCTTTAATTTGATAGGTCATGGGCCATCTAATTCATTTTATGCTGAAAGATATGATTGTTTAAAGTTGACCCCAAACTCTAAGTCTAATAAACCCACTCCACGGATGACTTCACGGTACGTGTGAAGCCTCACATGTCATTTAGACGGTTGTGGCCCTTTTCCAGTGACAAGGGGAGAACCTCTTCAAACTTAACCCACCTAATGACCCATCAACTTCACCATAGGTTGTCTGGGCGTTCATCAAGGTGAAGCCTACCTAGGTCAGGTTCTGGAAGACCTCACGAGCCCATTAACGCACCATGGTCCCATTCACAGCTAGTCTAGGACTTCGTGAAGGGTTCCATAGTCCACTTTTGGGCTTGTGACTTGCCTGTTTGACTCGTTTCTAGCCTTTCTCTAATCTGAGGTTTTCACAACCCGAGCCTACACCCTGTAATGATGATGATTATGTAAAAGACTATACTCACATACACACACATACTTGAATTAATGAATGAATGAAGTTCAATGATAATGTTAATGATGAAGTACTATTTGAAAGGTTATTCTCATACTGTACTTTAATTAATGTTAATGACTTGTTGCGAAAGAGCTTTCTCATAATAAGGGGGTTCTTAGGGGAAATGATATTCTCATCTTTGAATCTATGAGCTTTCTAATGAATGAATGAATGTTGGGTTTGGGATGGATGCCCATTCGGGAGTTTAGGCGGGGTATCTAGTAGCAATTCATTATCCCATAATGAACTAAAGTAATGAATGTAATGTACTCCATGGGGAATAATGCTAAGCACCGAGTGGATATGGTTTGAGATGGGTGCTCATTCGGGAGTTTAGGCGGGGTATCTAGTAGCAATCTCCCTATCCCTTAAACTATGTGCCCACATAGGTCTAGCTAGTGGATCCACTTAAGCTAAAGAACAATGGTCCTACCTTAGGCAAGTAGGAATTTCTTATCCGGTGAGGGTGACATCGGGATTCAATGTCAAGCTCTCATGGTCTATCTCGGTTAAGGCTTACCCCCACAATAAGGTTAATGAACTATGGCTTCTGAAGGATGTACTACATAGTTTAGGTGGTGGTATGGGATGCCATCTATACATTGCACAGGTAGTCATTTGAGGGAGGCCCTGGTGTGTTCCTTTATAATGTTAATGAATGAATGGACTCTCATGATCTTGTTAATGAAGAATGTTGATCTTGTGTCTAATGAATGAAAGTGTACTTAATGAATGGTGACTTGAATGCTTATATGCGTAATAAAAGAATGCAAGCTATGTTTGGATTATATATATGAGTACTTCCTTGTTATAACTTATTGAGTATGAATGTGCCTAGTCTATGGTGACTTCAAAGGAGCACTTAGTGTGAGTAGTAGTATGGGATGATACTTACACATTGCACAAGTGTGACTTAGACTTATCTTAGTTGATGGCCCTTATGTGATGATCATGTCTTATATAATGTTTATGTCTTTATGAATGTATATTGTTGAAGGTGGAAAGGTTGAATGGCAAGTTCACTTTTGGTGACCTTAGGGTGGTGCCTTTGTGGGGATAGTGGTATGGGACACTATCCATACATTGCACAAGGTATAGCCTAAGGGTTACTTTAAGTGAAGGGTTATGGAAAGGTAATGGTTTATATATGTTGAACATGTCTCTATTGTGATAAATGACTTGTATGTTGGTTATGATTGAGTATTATGACTCTTATACTTGTATTTCATGAAGTTTTGCCAAAAAAACATAAAAGCAAGTCTTTCAACAAATGTCTTTTTTTATCATGTTTTTGCATGGCTATCATACTTAGTACTTTATGTGCTAACCCCATTCTTCTTCTATGTTTGAACTACAAGTGTAGGTTGCGGTAATTGAGTATCTCTCTAGTTGGAGCTTGGACTAGACTTCTTCCAAGACATCTTTTGGGTATGTCCTCATAGACCAAGGACAAGGACTTTTCATGTTTTCTAGTTCTTTTATGTTTTGAGACTATTGTCGAGACTTCGATTGTAAAGGGACGTGACCCTATCTTGTTTAAAGCTTTGTCTAAGATGGTCATGTGAGACTTTAGTAAACTTCCGCTTGCTTTGGATGAATATTTTTTGATTCAATGGCTTTTGAATAAAAACAAATTAATTATGCACTATTTTTATGTGATGAATGAATGCTATGAGGCTTGTATAAGACCCCTTCGGGCTCGAAAATGTCGTGTTACGACTAGGAGGTGCTCTCGGGTCGTGACAAACATGGTATCAAAGCACTAGGTTTTGGGAATGTTTTTAGGGTTGATGTCTCACAAGCCACGTCTTGTAGAGTCTTGTTCATCGGGTGTGTGTCGCGACACATCTACGACCGAGAGGCTATAGGACGTTAGAAAGTTACACTTCTTTCATATTCTTGAAGTTGTGCCTTAGAGTGTAGTTTTATAAGTGTTATTTTCCTAATCCTTCTCTTGTGTTTATAGGAATATGAATACAAGAAGGGCTAATGCAAGGAGGGAACAAGAGGAGAACGTGAATGAGGAGGTTCCCCCTCAAGCTCCTCAAGACCCTCAATCTCCTAATGATGAAGGGGTCATGTCTAATATGGAGATAAGGGATGACTTCCAAAATTTGACCCAACTCATGACGGTTCAAACCCAAGTCATCGCCACTCAAGCTTAAGTTTTAACGGCCCAAGCTAACCGAGAAGTTGGACCTCAAGTAAACCTCAATGCTAGTACACCCGCTTTAAGAATTAGGAATTTCACAAGGATGACTCCCCCTATAATCCATGGCTTTTAAGTGGATGAAGACCCACAAGACTTTATAGATGAAATGTTTAATGTGGTGGATACCATGGGAATATCTTCTAGAGAAAAGGCGAAACTAGCCGCCTATCAATTGAAAGACGTAGCCCAAGTCTGGTTTGAGCAATGAAGGGATGAGAGACCCGTGAGAGTGGGACCGGTTGATTGGGGAATGTTTAAGATGGCCTTTCTTGATAGGTTTTTCCCCATAGAGTTGAGGGGACAAAAGTTGGTGGAGTTCATGAACCTTCGTCAGGGAGGTATGAGTGTGAAGGATTACTCTCTCAAGTTCACCCAACTATCCAAGTATGCTCCAACTTTGGTAGCAAATTCTAGGGTTAGGATGAATAAATTTGTAATGGGGGTGTCCGGTTTGGTTGTAGAAGAATGTCGTACAACAATGCTCCATCATGATACGGATATCTCTAGGCTTATGATATATGCCCAACAAATTGAGGAGACAAAGCTTAGGAAGATGAATAGTGAGGCAAAAAGGGCAAGACCCGATGAACAAAGTCAACCAAGGTCCAAAAAGAGGTACTTCAACCAAGATTCTTCTATGGTCAACAATGATAGGGTGTCTAACCCTAAACCTCAAGGAGGGAATAGAGGTGGTTCTTCATTTGAAAGGTCTATTTGTACTAAGTGTGGGAAGAAACATTTGGGTAAGTTTCTTGCCGGCATGGATTGGTACTTTGGGTGTGGGAAGAAGGGTCATAAGATGAGATATTGCCCAACACTTTCAGCAAAGGGGAGAGAGGCCAAACAAGCTTCTCTTGATGTCCCGGATCCTAATGATCCAAGGAAGAATCATTTTTATGTGCTTCAAGCTAACAAGGACAAAGGGACTAATCCGGATAAAGGTACCGGTAAGTTGATAGTTCCTTATGGTGTGAATATCTTATTGAGGTTGCTTTGTAGTTCTCATATTGACCTTAGTATGAGCTTTCCCTTAAGTGGGGGATAGTATGTGTAACACCCCAACTTTTCAAAACGTATAAATTGACTCGTATCTTTGTGGAAAGACCAAGAGGGTGGATAATAAATTAAGAATGATGTGTTATGTGATATTTTATGTGTTCAAGTGTTGTGTCTCAAGTTTTGAAGTTAGTTAAGTAGCAAAATAAAAGTTGGCGAAAGTTACCGTAAATTACTTTTTCAAGATTTGTCTGAAATTTGGGTCAAATGTCTCGGACGTTTTCTCCCAATATATTAATAGCTATGGCCCCCACGACCTGTGAAATCGAAGGTCTACGAGTCTAGTTTAAAATGCAACTACCCGTTCGTTCATATGACTTCATAATAGAGAGATATTCGCATTTTTGCAAGACTGCACAAGCAGGCAGGTGAGGTGGGTCCCTAGGTCGGTGGAACTTTATATATATCATCTTCTTCGACTTTTCTTCATTTTTCCTTCATTTTCCTTAGTAAAGAACCAGAAAACTCACAAAACCTACAAAACCCACTTCTAGGACAAGCCAAGTTACTGATTTTCGTGACTTAAGTCCTTGACAAAAGTTGTTCTACGCGTTGAGCTCGTCAACATGGTATAATTTGTTTTATCGATTTCGTAACATATTATACTTTCGTGTGTGGACAGCAGGGGTTTGGGCATATTTTAAAGTTTTGAGGTGTATTACAAACTTATAATCAAGGTAAGACCCTTCTTTCATCGACTCTAACTTTGATAAGTCGCAAATAGCAATTTGCGAAAGAAATACATATCTTTTATCGGATTTTCGTTGTAGCTTATATTCTTTTGTGTTGATTATGATCCTGCCTTGTTGTAGTATCAAGGGGAGTTGTGTTTGTGTTGCAGCGGATCGTTCAGCGTCATTAGTCAGAATCGCCGATCAAGTCATCGATTCAGCATGGTCGTGCTCTAGGTTACTGGGCGGCATGGTACTGCTTTGCGGAATTGCTCGGCGATGCACCGACTGTTCCCTTTTTCTGCCGACTTGATCCTTTTTCTTCAGGGCTCAGCACACTGGAACAAAAGGTGAAGTAAGAGCCTTCGGCGACTCACCAAGTAGACTCGGCGATCCTCAAGCCTTCATTTATTCGTTCTTTTTAGCCTTTCATTCGTTTTTGCGTCGTAGTGTCCATGCTCTCCCCAAAACTTCAAATACCTAAAACTTAAGGGTTTTCATCAGATATTGAGATAAAATAAGCATTTTAGGACACAATTTCTATTAAAATATAGACCTGAATGAGTCCAATTTGTGGACTCATCAACTAGGATCGTTCGTTTTTTGTTTCCCAGCGAACCAGTCTTAGCATGGAAAGGTAGTAGCTCAGTGCCTATGGGCCGATTCATTTCTTACCTAAAGGCCAAAAAGATGATATCTAAGGGGTTTCTTTATCATCTAGTTCGGGTAAAGGATTCAAGATCCAAAACCCCAACTCTTGAGTCACTCCCAGTAGTTAATGAGTTCCCAGAAGTGTTTCCAGAAGATCTTCCTAGAGTTACTCTTGAAAGAGAAATCGACGTTGGAATTGATCTCTTTCAAGATACCCAGCCTATATATATATTCCTCCTTACATAATGGCTCCACCTGAGCTTAAGGAACTGAAAGAGCAGTTGAAAGACCTTCTAGACAAGGGCTTTATCAGACTTGGTATTTCCCCATGGGGTACACCAGTGTTGTTCGTGAAAAAGAAAGATGGTTCCCTTAAAATGTGCATTAACTATCAGTAGTTGAACAAAGTCACAATCAAGAATAAGTACCTTATCCCCATGATTGATGACTTGTTCGACCAACTTCAGGGTGCTAGTCACTTTTTGAAGATAGACCTCAGATCCGGTTATCATCAGCTCAAAGTCAGAGATAGTGACCTCCCAAAAATAGCTTTCAAAACTCGGTATGGTCATTATAAATTTGTAGTTATGTCATTTGGACTAACCAATCATCCTGCAGCTTTTATAGATTTGATGAACAGGGTGTTCAAGCAGTATTTAGACTTGTTTGTTATTGGCTTTATATGATATCATCATTTACTCTAAGAATAAGGAAGAACATGCGACTCATTTGAGGGTTGTCCAGAAAAAAATCAAAGATCGTCAGTCATTTGATATGTTCAGCAAATGTGAGTTTTGGTTGCATTATGTTGCTTTCCTTGGGCATATTATGTCTAGCAAATGGATCCGAGTAGATTCTCACAAAATAGAGGTAGCCAAGCATTGGCCCAGACCTACCTCTCCTACAGATATCAGAAGTTTCTTGGGTTTAGTGGGTTATTATAGAAGGTTCGTGGAAGAATTTTCATCCATAGCTTCTCCATTGACTAAGTTGACTCAGACAAAGGTTAGGTTTCAGCGGTCAGATGAGTGTGAGAAGAGCTTCTCAGAACTGAAAACTAGGTTAACTATAACTCTTATTTTAACTCTACCAGAGGGTTCAGACGGTTACGTGATCTATCGTAGGGTGTGTGTTGATGCAGCGAAGTAAGGTTATAGCTTACGCTTCTAGATTCTTAAGGTGCATGAGAAGATGTATCTGACTCATGACCTTGAGTTTGCAGCCGCAGTATTTGCCCTAAAGATTTGGAGACATTACTTGTATGGTGTTCACGTAGATTTGTTTACAGACCATAAGAACCTTCATTATGTATTCACTCAGAAAGAGTTGAATCTCCGCCAGAGAAGGTGGCTTGAGTTCCTCAAAGACTATGATATGAATGTGTTTTACCATCCTGATAAGGCCAATGTAGTAGCTGATGTTCTTAGCAGAATATATATGGGTAGTGTAGCATATGTTGAGGAAGAAATAAGGGAATTAGCAAAAGATGTCCATCGGCTTGCTCGCTTAGGATTTTTCCTTATGAACATATCAGATGATGGTGTGACCGTTCAGAATGGCTCACAATCTTCATTAGTAGCGTAGGTTAAGGAAAAACAAGACACTGGTCTGAAATTACTTCAATTGAAGGGTGCAGTTCATCAGCAGAAAGTTGAGATTTTCTCCTAAGGTGGAGATAGTGTGCTTTGCTACCAGGGTTGGTTATGTGTTCCTAAGGTGGGTGAGTTGAGGCAGAAAATCCTTACAGAAGCCCATAACTCTAGGTATTCTATTGATCCAGGTGCCACTAAGATGTACCGTGATCTGCAGGAAGTATTTTGGTAGAATGGCATTAGGAGGGATATAGCAGATTTTGTGGCTAAGTGCCCAATTGTCAACAGGTGAAGGTAGAACATCATAAACCAGGAGGTATGACTAAAGAGATTAACATATCTACATGGAAGTGGGAAGTGATAAACATGGACTTCATTACAGGTTTACCTCCTACTCGCAAATAGCATGACTCTATTTGGGTGATAGTAGACAGAGTTACTAAGTCCGCTCACTTTTTGGCTTTCCAAACTACCGATTGGGTGGAGGACTACGCCAAGCTTTACATTAATGAGATCATTTGTCTATAATCTCATATAGAGGTCCTCAGCTTACCTCTCATTTCTAGGAGTCATTTCAAAAAGGTCTGGGTACTCAGGTTAACCTCAGCACAACATTTCATCCATAGACGGATGGTCAGGCAGAGCGTACCATACAGTCCTTAGAGGACATGTTGAGAGCTTGCGTGATCGACTTCAAGGGAAGTTGGGATGATCACCTTCCTCTTATAGAGTTCACCTACAATAATAGCTACTATTCATGTATTCAGATGGCCACTTATGAGGCATTGTATGGGCGTAGGTGTAGATCTCTAGTTGGTTAGTTTAAAGTAGGTGAAGCAACCTTAATAGGGCCAGATTCAGTTCATGATGCTATTGAAAAATTTCAGCTCATCAGAGATAGATTTAGGACAGCCCAAAGTTGTCAGAAGTCCTATACAGACGTAAGAAAAAGGGACTTGGAGTTCCAAGTCGATGATTGGGTTTTCCTAAAAGTGTCACCCATGAAGGGGGTGATGAGATTTGGCAAAAACGGAAAGCTCAATATGTAAGACCTTACAAGATTTTGAAAAGGGTTGGTAAAGTGGCATATGAGTTAGAGTTGGAAATCATACTTAGGACTTTTAGAAAAAACAGGTGAAGCACGACAGGGTTCACGGACCATGAAAGGAACCACGGTCCGTCGACCTGTCTGTGGTTCACACCTAGCCCAGAAATAGTTGACCATGGGACCTTACACAGGTCGTGGACCATCACACGAGCCATACTGGTGCTTGTGGTAGAGAGAAAAAACCTCTTAGGCCATGACATAAGACCATGGAACCTTCCACGGGACGTGGTCTTGATGACGGGCCGTGGGAGGGTCCGTGGACCTAAGCAAATAAACCACCATCCCAAGTGGGTGACCACGGGGAGTTCACGATCTATGGTCCTCCACATGGTCCATGGTGGGGCTCGTGGACCAAAACCCCAAAACCATAAGCTACTGGCCAAGGACAATGACCCACTTGATGGTCTGTGGTCCCTGTGACGGTCCATCATAGGGCCCATGGTCTGCCTTCGTCATATTTTAAGTGGGGTCGTTTTGGTCTTTCCCCTATGTGTTGGACACCTAAACTACGTTATTTAACCACTAAACTACGTAGTTTTGGTCAGTTTGAGCCTACTAACTTAATCAGAACTTACCCTAATCGATCATTCACCAAAAACTTGAGCAAAAGAAAAGAATTCAAGCGTTATCATCCTCAAGAACATCAATAAGGTTTTCTTCAGTTCCAGCCTTGATAGCTAAATATTTCCCCGTGAAATTCGTCATCGGGTATGTGGGATTTCACTGGTGGATTCCTTTCATCCACTAGGTCCCTAGATTTTAATCAAAATCTTGATTCCTTAAATATTGCTTAGACCTAGGGTTTCTAGAACTCCAAATAATTGCTATGATTTAGTTGTGGTAACATTCTTAATCAGATTATCATGTCTTAGTGATGTTTTGCGTAGATTCTTGCATGGAACTCAGAACCATAATTGTGTAGTTCATTTAGTTCATGAATTACATTAGTTAGGACAAATAAACATATATGCATGCCTCAGTTTTCAAATGTTTCATTATCAGTACTTAATGTTGATTTTTTAGTTAGCATGTCAAAATCATGAGCTATCTAGTTATTTTAGTTATGTTGTATTTTATACATTCTATTAGTAGTACGTCAAGGGGGTAGCCTCGGGGTGTGACAGATATTGTGATGAGTTCAGACAACTCAAAATCCTCATAAACCATGTATTCTAACATGGGTAAAGGATAATACTTTTTAGATGACACCTTATTAATTTAGAGCATAGCTTAGTGGATCTACTTAGTTGAGGTGTTCTATATCCCGGCAAAGTATAGGACACTTTTGGCAGTATGGGCGAGACGTTGTATCATTACAAAGCTCATAGTGATAGTTGTTGAATAGAAAATCTCCCAACTAAGAGTAAGGAGTAACTTATTGTATTTTTACACACACCTTTGAGTTAGTAGCTTATATTTATGAAGCTTTAAACATTTCATCTTTTGTTATTGCTTTGTTTTGAGTTGAGTTGAGGTGCGTATTTCTTCCAACATTGTCTGTTTGGTTATATATTCCACTTAGTTCTCTTTGCATACTCGTACATTCAATGTATTGATGTCATTCGATATGCATCTTATTATGAGGCAGATACAGGTGTGCAGGATTATCAACAGGCGCTTCGTTGAGATCACCTTACACTCGTAGCCAGTATTCAGTGAGGCATCCCTACTTCTGGGAGACTCCATTTTTGTTTTAGTTTTAGTAGCAATTGAGGTGTTGTGGGTCTTGTCCCGATATCAATCTTGAACTTTTAGAGGCTTCATAGACGGATAGAACTAAATGATTTTCATTGTTTTCCCAAGATGTTGATTTAACTTATGAATTATGTTAAGTATTTTCAAGATAGTGTTTTGGAAATTTTACTGAATGTCAAAATGCTCATCTACTTAACTTTTTGTATATCTTTAGAGTCATGTCAGTTATAGTCAACCAGGCCAGGGATTCCTTTGGGGATTAGAAATGGTTCTCGAGTTTCAGCCACATCCAAGGTGTAGACTCAGGGCGTGACATAATCATCTGAATGAACATTAGTGGTAGATTCTAATTAGTTGCAACTATAACCATGTTACTTAATTAACTAGTAGACATTTGCTTAGTTACCTGATTATCCTAAATTGTAATCTTCATATGGATTCTACATAGTAATTGTCGTGCTGGGCCCGTGCTAAGCACGGACATTCCTCTATATACATATATGTGTGTGTGAGAGAGAGAGAAAGAGACAGAGAGAGGGAGAGATATTTCAGCAAAACAAAAGAATATCTCCCAATTTCTCACTTTCATTACATATATACCTACTATTAATATTAATGGAAGAATACAAATTTACCTATATATATGTATCATATATGTTGGAAAAAACTAATTAGGGATATACCCATTGTAGCTTCAATCTTATATATAATATATTTCTGCATATATATATATATGACATGAAAAGAGAAACTAAATTGTTGCATAAGTTCTTCAAAGAAATTAATGAGTTGTTGCATTTGGTCTTTGAAAATAAAAGTTTATTGTGCTTGCTCGTCTTTTTGCTCTCTCTATGTATATCTTCCATAAATCACAAGATGTCACCTTCTTTGAGTTACATCTCATGAAATCTCCCTTATTTTCTTGATCAGTTTATTGTGTGGATTTCTAATTATACTGAATCTCAAGTTTTGGCCAAGGAAATTGATAGACGGAGTTAGTGGTGGCTTTGAGATTCAGCCGCTAAGGTATCTGAATGCTATTTTTTTTATCACGATTCCTTTAAAATTTTGTTCTTGAGTGTAGTATGTTATCGAGAGTCGGTTATAAGATGTCTCTAAATGGCTTTTGGTGTTGTTCTTATTAAAAACTCCTTTAAAGTGATATTGATATTGTGGCGTGATGTTCATATCGTTTGCCTACGTACATAAACATTATGCATATGCATTGTGTTTCATGCCATTTTAGGCTAGGATTGGGGTGTTCTTCTACACCACACACATTGGATCAGTGTGTTTACCTAAACCATATTCATTAGATCAGGCTGTTCGCCTACACCACATGTATTTCATATCCTCTAGACTATAATGGGTATTCCCCTACATTACATGCATTGTATAAAGGTGTTCACCTATATTAAATGCATTCATGACCTCTGAGGCTAGGATCGGAGTGTTTTCCTAAATCATATGCATAGTTACATCTTTGCCTTTGAGGTTATAGATCAGAGTGTTCACATACACCATATTACATCATACTACATTGCATTCCATAAGGTTGTGTACTATGGCTTAAGTTACTGTGGTCAATTGAGTACATAATCTATGAGGCATGGTATGTTATTGGTACTATAGTTACATAATATGGGGCAAAAGAAGGTAGATTTGGATGTGAGTTATTGGCACCAGGTTGTTTTTAGTAGCAATAGGTAAGATTGTTTTTAGTTGTAGTTGGTTCTTCTATAATTATGTTGCATTACATTACATGAATTATCATGTGATTATAAATGATACCTATCAAGATAAAGGGGCTCGTGTAGGTGGTTGTGTGATGGATTAATTGTTGTTTAATTTTGTCATTTGAGACATGAACAAGGGAAGTGGATACAAACTATGCTAGTAGGGTGGCTCAAGTGAGTTGTTGCTTTAGTGTAAATTAAGTGTGTCTTATTGAGATTTCAGTTTGATTAAGCTATTTTTGTTATTATATCACCTTACATATTCAGTATATTATTTCATAATGACGTCCTCAATCTTTAGGGATGTTGCATTCATGCATGCAGGTTATAAAGTAGACATGAAACCTTATGCATGTTATCATGTACAACTGAAATTGGTACGCTCCATTTTTTCTGGAGTTGTTGAGTTTAGAGTCTTCTTTAGCTTTATATTGGTAATGGGTATGTTGTGACCCTGTCCTGATTAGGTATTTGCAGCTTTTTCTTCTTAGAGGTTTGTAGACATCTGTTGTGGGTCTTGTAAGTCGATTGTGGCCTAGAAGACCTTATATTTCATTTGGTAATACTTCGAGTTTTTCATAGTGTTTCTTTTGGTTTAGTTTTTCCTTGAAGGACCAAGTATGTTATTTGATCAGATTTCAGTTAGTCCGCACTGTGAAGTAAGGTACCGGGTGCTGGCCGTGCCTCCCCAAATTTGAGGTGCGACTGTCACGATTCAAACCCTTAGTGAATGGCACCCACATTAATCCTCCGGTTGGAGAACTAATCTACCATCTCCAAACTTAACACATCAACCCATTTCAAAACTGAGTTGTGATATAAAATACTAGAAAATATATAAAAAGATTAAGTATCCATAACTCAACCTGTCAAACAAACAATTGCAAAAAATTAACCCCCTAGAATCTGAAAGTCGTTGTACCAAAACATCTAACAAGCCTAGATTAAGGGGATGCAATCCCAACAAGAAAACATAAACTAAAAGTCTAAGTATTTGTGTCCGAAATGATGGATAGCAAGATAGGGAAGAATCCATGGCAAGCCCAGAAGAAGTTATCTCACCCTTCGATCTAGATGTCACATGTCTCACAACTGAAGTATCGAAGCAACCGCCTGAAGATTTCATGTACACAAAAAAGAAAGTTCAAGTGCAGTATAAGTACACAATCACAATATATTGATAGAATCATCAGCTAGTTCCACTATACGAAATATGAACAAGAAACCACAACTCAATAAGAAAATAATACACAATTACAACACAGGTGCAACATAGCTCGGAATTGATATGTTTAACAACATGAATGATCAAAATACAAGAAGCCAGTCTGGTTCTTTGAAATACCCAACTTTATGAACTTAGACTTAGAAGTCCGAACTCTTTGGCCAAGTGTCGCTTGAACACCCCTAAGCAAGTCAGGCTGCACATTTTAACACCTTCCGACGTAGCGTATCTGCACCATATTGGTCTTTCCCAGATGATACTGAATGGTCACATCATAGTCCTTTAGCAACTCTATCAACCTTCATTGTCTCAGAACTAGATCCTTCTGAGTGAATATATGTTGTAGACTGTGATGATCGATAAACCCTAACCACATAAAGATAATGCCGCCAAATCTTAAGAGAAAGACTACCGCTGCAAACTCTCAATAATAGGTTAAGTAGTTCCTCTAATGGATCTTCAACTACCTTGAAGCATAGGTTATGAAATTTCTACCATACATCAACACAACACCCAAACCTGAATATGACGCATCACAATAAATAATGAAATCCTTACTTTTCACCAGTATTGTCAACATGGGGGTCGTAGTCAAAAGTATCTTGAGGTTTTGAAACCACTCCTTACATAGGTTGGACCACACAAAAGGCACCTCTATCTGAGTTAGTCTAGTCAGATAAGTAGAAAAATATAAGTGAAGTTCTTGACGAATCAATGGTTATTGCTATCGAGACCCACAAAACTCCTATCCTTTGTCACAGAGTTAGGACAAACCCAATTCTTAATTGTCTTGATATTTTGGGATCTACCATCAGTCCTTCTTTTGAAACCACATGCCCTAGAAAGGCCACAATCAACAAGAATTCACACTTTGAGAACTTGACATTCAATCTCCACTTCCCTATGATACCCAGAATAATATAAAGGTGATATGCATGTTCCCCCTTAGTTTTGGAATAGATTGAAATATCATCTATAAACACAATCACAAAAATAATCCAAGTAAGGCTTGAAGACCCCATTCATCGAGATCAAAAAGGTTGTGGTGCATTAGTTGGACATAAAGGCATCACCAAGAACTCATAGTTCCCATATCAAGTCTTGAAAGTTGTCTTAGGTATATTTTCTCATCTAACTTTTATCTGATGATATCCGGACCTCAAACCAATCTTCGAGAACGTTGAATCACCATGCAATTGGATGAACATATCATTTATGCAATGTAAGGGATACTTATTGTGAATAGTGACCTTATTCACTATCGGTAGTCTATGCACATCTTCATACTACCATTCATTTTCTTTCCAAACAACATCAGAGCACCCAGAGAGATGCACTAGGATGGACAAACCCCTTATCTAAAAGCTCTTGAAGCCAAACCTTGATTTTTCTCAACTCTATCAAAGCAATGTGATAGGGAGGGATAGAGATTAGATGAATGTCTGATTCCCAATATATGCAAAAACCAATATCCATATCTAGAGGCATGCCCAACAAATTCGTCGGAAACGCCTCTAGAAAATCTGAAGTTATGGGAATGAACTCAATGGAACGGGACTCTACACTGACATCCTGGAGATGAGATAAGTAGGCTAGACAACCCATCCCCACCAACCTTCTCATGTTTACAAATGATATGATCTTTACTGGTTTAGGCATATACACACTACCCGGAATCTCTAGAGTTATTGTCTTAGAAATACAGTTCAAAACAATATGATAATAAGACAACCAAGTCATACCCAAGATAGGTAAGCAGTTTCCTTTCTCTAGAATGTGATTTCTCTCGGTAGTAGCTGATGATGGCACAGAAATCAAAGATCGGAGGAGGAGGGCAAACAACACAGTTGAACAAACCAGTACATGTAGCAAATAGCAAGGGCAGACCACAATCAGGAGACTCAAAGAAGATGAGGAGCATGAATGTTCTACAGAGTATTCAACCTTTGGATTTGACGGAAGGAGAACCACTAGTGTCAAGTACGCCGGTAATACAGTCTGCAGAGACTTCTTCATGGGTTGACCAAGTTGAAGGTGAAGTATCCAGAAGCAACAAACTGGGTAAGTCCAGAACTCTAGAATCTTCATGGAGTGAAATTGTAACAATGTGAAGATTACTCTTGATGATATAAAGGAGGAAGTCGCATACTGGAACTTTACGGTAGTATGTTACGTCCTTGGAGTTAACCCTTCATTAATGGTAATAGAGGGTGTTTTCAAGAGAATTTGGGGAGCGTTGGGAATTGACAAAATTTCTCAAACTAATAGAGGGATTTTCCTAATTAGGTTCCACACCATTCAGAATAGGGATAAGGTGATTGAAGGGGGAATACAATTATTTGATAGAAAGCATGTAATAGTCAAGCCATGGAAGGAGGACCTGGATATGAAGAAAATTACAGTTTATAAAGTCCCAACATGGATTAGCTACCTAATCTAGATTTGAAGTACTAGGGGCAAGTAGCTCTTACAAAAATTGTTGGACTTATTGGGAAAGCAGTGAAAGCAGATAGTGCCACAGCAACGAGGCAACGACTGATGTTTGCAAGGGTTTTGGTTGAGGTTACGCTGAACCAACCATTACCTAACACCATCATGTTTGAGAATGAAATAAGGTGTATCGTGGACCAAAAGGTTGAATATGAGTGGAAACCTATACTATGCACTCACTATAAGAACTATGGCCATGAAATTCAGAATTGCACGAAGGTTGCAAAAGAAAAAAGAGAAGAAGAAGAAGAAGAAAGAAAGGGTAAACAACAAGATTTGGCTGGACAACAGGGGCCACCAAAGGATAAACAACCGAAAGGAGGAGGTCGGTTCACTATTGATAATGGAAGAAGACCTAATATGGAGCAAGTGCCTAGAGAGAATTTTATTACGACTAGCAACAAGTTCGAGACACTTGAAGAAGCTGAAGGAAGTAGGCCTATACAAATGCAAAAAGCTATACCCCTGATCTCTAAGGGGGGTGTAATTGAAAGAAGCCCGGTAATGGGGAGGGGTGGGGACATCCCCTTCCTCATGGATAGCATTGGTTTTTGGAACACTAGAGGCTTAAACAGAGCAGAAAAGCAAAATGAGATGAATTTATTTCTGCATAATAGCAAGACTGCTTTGTTTGGGCTTCTAGAAACTAAGGTTAAGAGAGCTAAAGCTCAAGGAGTTGCTTTTAACCTTGTAATGGTTGGGCATTTAGAACAAACTTATCATATCATCCAGGTGGTAGAATTTGGTTATTATGGAAGCCAATGATCTATGAAGTGAATATCACTTTCGTAACCTCACAGGTAATGCATTGTGAGCCAAAACATAAAGGTACAGGTAAGCAACTCATTGTGACTATGGTATATGGTTTTAATGATCAAGCGCAAAGATGGGAGTTATCGAAAGACCTGATTAGCGTGCAAGCTACAATACATGAGGAATGAGCGGTGATGGGTGATTTCAATAGTGTGGCAAACTGGAATGAAAGAACCGGCAGAACAGTATCATACTCTTAAATGAGAGATTTCAGGTATTGCATAGGGGCATGTGATCTCCACGATCTAAAATCCTTAGGAATGTTCTTTACATGGACAAACAAACATATAGATAATAGTAGAGTATATAGTAGAATTGATAGAGTGTTGGTGAATAAAGAATGGATCACAGACCTACCAGATTCTGAGGTACACTTTGGCACTCCCGGACTGTTTGACCACTGCCCAGCCACTATAAATTGGGCTGGAAGTCAGAAAGCTACTCCTAGATTTAAATATTTTAACATGTGGGGCCTAGATCCTAATTTTATAAGCAAAGTAAAGGAAAGTTGGGAGCAACATATAACCGATACAAGAATGTTTCAGATTTGTGGGAAGTTGAACAGACTTAAGACATCGGTTAGGAGTATGAACAAGGAACATTTTTCTTGATGAGGAGAAAAGGGCAGAGAAGGAACAAAATAACCTAGTCCTATGCCAATTGAAATTACAGCAGGATCCAATGAATACGCAGCTGATTACTCAAGAAATGGAGAGTAGCAAGGAGGTCCAAAAATGGACTTTAGCTAGAAACAAGTTTATGCAACAAAGAAGCAAGTGTCAGTGGTTGAAACTTGGTGATTGCAATACAAAATTCTTCCACCAAATGCTTAAAGCTAGGAGAAGTAATAATAGAATATTCTCTGTGCAAAACTTAGCAGGGAAAACGCAGACAGATTTGGAGCAAATTGCTGAGGCTTTTGTAAAGTTTCACTCCGAGCTACTAGGTTCAGCTGCTATAGAAAGGTATCATGTGCATAGTCAGGTTGTCAACATTGGGACGATGGTAAACCAGGAGCAGAGGGGTCTACTTGAAGCGCGAGTGACTGATAATGAGATTAAAGAGGCACTTTGGGCCATATCAGGTGATAAAGCACCTGGGCCAGATTGCTTTGAAAGTCAATTTTTCAAAGATAGCTGGGAAATAACGAAGAACGATATACTGGAAGTTATTCGAGAGTTCTTTATGAAGAGTAAAATGTTGAAAGTGTGGAACCGCACGGTGATTACACTAGTGCCAAAAATTTACCTTGTTGAAAAGGTAGGTGACTACCGACCCATAGCTTGTTGCAACACACTATATAAAGTGGTGTCCAAAGATCCCTGTAGTAGACTCAAGAAGGTGTTGCCCACTATTATCTCGGGGAATCAAAGAGCGTTTGTTGAGGGGAGAGTAATAGCACAGAATGTACTCATTTGTCAAGATTTGGTTAGGTTATATAATAGAAAGAATACCCCTAATAGCTGCTTAATTAAAATTGATCTGCGAAAGTCATACGACTTAGTGGAATGGGAATTCATAAAGGAGATTCTATATGCTATGAATTTTCCCTCCAAATTTGTAAATTGGACTATGGAGTGCATAACAACAACTCAGTACACCATTGCAGTTAATGGAGGCCTCTATGGGAACGTACAGGGAAGGAGAGGGCTGAGACTGGGAGATCCAATATCTCCCTTACTCTTTGTAATATGCATGGAATACTTTACTTGACTTATGAATGTAATTGCTTCCAATGAGAGGTTTGAATATCATACTCAGTGCAAGAGCCTCAAGCTAACCCATCTTTGTTTTGTAGATGATGTACTTATGTTTTGCAAAGGGAAATTTCAATCTATATTGTTGATGCTAAGGGCATTGAAAAGCTTTTCTAAAGTATCAGAGTTGGAGACAAATGCAACAAAATCAAATATCTATGGAGCGAATATGACGAGCCAATGTGTAAATGATATTTGTGAGTTAACTGGGTACCAAAAAGGGGATTTACCTTTCAAGTATTTAGGGGTACCAATATCAGCCAGAAAGATCTCTAAGGTTGACTGTGAAATATTGGTAAATAAGTTGACGACAAGAGTGCAAAGTTGGGGATCAAGGCATTTATCATAAGCGGGGACGGTGCTTCTTGTGAATGTAGTACTATTACACATTCATACCTACTGGTCTTCTATGTTCGTGTTGCCAAAACAAGTCTAGAAGGGTATAACAGAAGTATGTAAAAACTTCATATGGTCTGGAAAAGTGAATACAAATAGAGCTCCATTAGTGGCATGGGACTTAGTGTGTCGGACCAAAAAAGAAGGAGGACTGGGAATCACTGAATGTGTGATATGGAACGAAGTTGCGGTAGCAAAATATGTGTGGAATATTGCACAAAAGGCTGATAATCTATGGGTGGATCAAGTCTACTTAAAGGGCACGAACTGGTGGAAATATGTTATTCCACATGATAGTTGTTGGTATTGGAAAAAGATATGTCATATAAGAGATAAATTTGCACAGGATACAACCAAAATGGATGGCTCAAACCTGGGGCCAAATACAAAATAGCAAGTGGGTATACATGGAGAAGAGGCGAGTTAGAAGAGTGGACATGGAGCAGGTGCATTTGGTGTAAGGGAATTATTCCTAAGCACAGCTTTATTTGCTGGTTAGCCCTTCATGGAAGATTACTTACCAAAGAAAGGCTCTATAGAATGGGGATCTGCCACGATGATAAATATGAACTATTTAGGGACGTACCAGAAACAGTGGAGCACATTTATTTTGACTGTCCGTTCTCAAAAAGATGCATACTCGAATTACTTCAGTGGCTTGGAAAAAGAATGAGACAACTGGATTACAGGGAAATATGGAGAAGGCTAGATAGATCCACAAGAGGTAGAGGCTGCAGAGACCTGGTACTGGCAGCATTAGCGGCAGTGGTGTACCGGATATGAAAGGCACGTAACTTTTCCCTATGGGATAAAAGCATCCCACCACCATGGCGGATTATGGAACAAGTAAAACAAGAATGCAGGCTACGTAAAACAACTTTCTTGTGCAGGAAACAAGGAAGAGCACACAGGGAATAGATAGAAACAATACGGAAATAAATCACAAAGTTTTATAGAGGTAGGAGACATAGTTACTGGAGTAGATTTAATTCTGCTTGGTATTAAGAGTATGTAAAGACATGGCTGGTTGTGGGGATTAATACAATGTTTTTCGTCACCAAAAAGTCATACCCAAGATCATATCAAAACCCATCATATCCAAAATGACAAAATCTACCCAAGTCTGCAAACCCATAAACATCACAAAATAATGGTACACATGGGTTACTACAACAGACTCTCCAACCAAGGTCGAAACATAAATAGGGGCATTAAGAATATCACAAGTCTAGTCGAGTTCTAAAAACAACTAACTGATGCATATGAATAAGTCGAACCCGGATCAAACAAAATAAAAGTCATTCTATCATAGATAAGAATAATACCTATTATCATGACACCTGATGGCTCGACCTTTTCCTGCATGGAAAGGCATAACACTAAGTTATGTTATCATTCCAGGCAACCCCTCTACCTGGTTGCGTTTCTCCTCTCTTAGTATTACCATTTCCTCTTCCCTCACAGCATCCCTGATTATTACCTTGTCCATCATGTGCATGTCTTATGCCATTACCAACTCCACATGTGGGAACTATAGTTCTAGTCTACGGCTGTACTGGTTTACCTATCAAGGGATAAGGTGTAACACCCCAGAATCCAAAATCTAGTAGAGTAAACTAGGGCTAAGTGAAAGGGCTAGTGCAACACCCCGTATCCAAAAAGGGGGAGAACTAGGTAAAAACTCAGCAACACAGCACCCACGGAACCACCTACGATCCGTAAGTAGGGCCACGGGCCATGGGTTGAGAAACCGTGGTTGACCAAAAGGTTCCTGACCATGTACCACGCCTGACCAGGATAGGCCGTGGGTCCATCATGGTCCATGGATCATGGTCCATAGGTCAATGTCTGGGCAGTTATTTTTGCGGCAATTGGGTTTTTTACGGTTTTAATTAAATCAAAGTGGTGTCATTTTGCATAAGTATAGGACACCTATATAAGCATTTGTAACCCCCCAAAACCCCTCATACAAGTCATTCTCTCAAATCACTCAAAAGAATTCCCAAAACTCCTCAAATATTCTCTCTCTAAAATTTGAAGAAGAAGAAGAAAGTTGGAGCTAGGGTTCAAGGAGCAAGGTTCTTCACACCAAATTCATTGGGCTTCATTGTGAAGGTATGGTAGCTTTCATCCATAGAGTCCCTCCAAAATCCCAATTTCAGAGATAGAATTCCCCAAATGTTAGGGTTTGATTTCAAAGTCATGGGTTCCTTTCAAACGTGATGCTAATGGTTGAATTATGTTATATTAATCATGAATTGATGATTTCCTATGGTTTTTATGATGAATCCCCAAGAACCCATGAAATCTAATATTTCTCAATTGTGATCTTATGATGTGGGTCTTTGTTGATCAAAGAAGAATGTTATGAAGTTATGCATGAAGTGATTGAGTTACTTGAATTATGATGAAATCCATGTCCTATGTTTGAATTCTAGATGTGTTGATTAAATGTAAGTTTTGAACCTTAGAAGGGAAAAATATGAAAATTATGCATGTTTTTATGAAACCTGTGTAAATGCTTTTAGAACACTTTGAGAGTGAAGTATCTATTATTATAATGCAGTTGTTGTGTTGTTGAAAGGATATTCACATATACACACTTATACATGAATATGATATGATATGAAAGGTTTTCTCACATAATGAAGATTCTAAGGTTGAAAGTCTTTCTCACCTATTCAATCTATATGTAGACATGGACGGTAAAAGGTTTTTCTCACGCATGATCTAAGAGTTATCCTATGAATTAAGCATGGATTGAGTGTCAAGACACTCTTCTACGAATATGAATTAAGTCAAGACTTAATAAGTACTCTGTGGGAATAAATGCTTAGCACCGAGTGGATATTGATATGAGATGGAATCCCTCATGATAGTTGATCCCCGTTCTTAGAAGCAATCTCTTGGGATGGAAGCCCTCACGATAGTAGATGCTGGTTTTCTAGTAACTATCTCCTTATCCCATAAACTGTGTGCCCCCATAAGTTTTTTAGGTATTGGATCCACCTAAGCTAAAAGTATGGTTCTACCTTAGGCAAGTAGGACACCTCCTTTTGGTGTGGGTAACACTGGGGGATCTTGTATAGCTCATATGGTCTCATGTCGGTTAAGGCTTATTCCCACAACAAGAACAAGAATATGAATTATGAACCATGGTTACTCAAGAATCTTTTATATGAGTTTTCAAAGGTTTTAAAGATGATGATGACTATATTGGCTATGTATATGACTTATGTTTTTCCACTATCTTTATGATGAGGTTTAAACTTGATAAATTGCATGCTTTCAAATGAAATGTATCTTTTATAATATTTTCAATGGTTTCATGCATAGCTATCATACTTTGTGCATTTTTGTACTAACACCTACTTTTCCTACATTTTTCCCAAGTGCAGGGTCCATTTCTCGAAGTGATCATTCTAGTGGCTAGAGCTTGGACTTATATATCTTCTGAGCTTGTTGGTGAGTCCTCATGGCTCGAGGATGGCATTTTCCCATATTGTAGTTTTGTTCATGTATTTCCTTTTTTGGACATGTTGCATGGGCTAGGCCCTATTTAATTCAAACATTGTAATAGATGGCTATGTTGAGACTTAATGTCTAGACTTTTGCTTTTCTTTTATGAAAATTTTAGACATTGAAATGTGTTTTTACTCTTATTGTTCTATTGCTTATGTTATGAAGACTAAGTGGCTTGTATAGAGTCCTTCGTGGTTCTATACGCCATGTTAGGTTTAGGGGGTATCCCTGGGTCATGACAAACTTTGTAAGCAGAGCACAAGGTTTAGAATGATTCTAGGATGATGTATTATAAGTTACTTCTAGTAGAGTCTTGTTCATGAGTGTGAAGTGCGCTACATTTATGAATAAGAAGCTATAAGATGTTTAGGAAATTTCACTTCTTTCATTACTCTTAAGTTGTGTGATAGAGTTTAACTCTATAAGGTCTTTCTCCTAATCCTTATTCGTTGGTCTACAAGATATGACTACTCGAAGGGCTTCGCAGGAAGGAATGAGGAAGACAATATGAATCAAGGAGCTCCTCCTTAAGATCCTCAAGCTCCGATTGTTCCTCTAGTCTAGAATATTACTCATGCGGAGTTTAGGGTGACTATTCAAGTTTTGGCTCAAGCCATGACAGCTCAAGACAATAGAGAGTTGATTGCTCTCGTGAACCCTAATGTGAATTTTGCAGCTTCAAAAGTGAGAGACTTTTCTAGGATGAACCCTCCAGAATTTTATGGCTCCAAAGTGGAGAAGGATCCTAAAGGGTTTATCGACAAGGTCTATAAGTTACGTTCTATCATGGGGTGACTTTAGTAGAAAAGGCGGAGTTAGTCGCTTACCAATTGAAAGATGTTGCTTAAGTGTGGTATGATCAATGGAAGGAAGAAAGACTGGTAGGAACGGGCCCTGTAGAATGGTAAGTGTTTAAATTGGCGTTTATTGATAGGTTATTTCCCCTTGAGTTAAGGGAGGCAAAGATTCAAGAGATCATCAACCTTCGTCAAGGAAGTATGAGTGTGAAGGAGTATGCTCTAAAGTTCACCCAACTATCCAAGTATGTTCCAACCATAGTGGCAGATTCGAGGGCTAAGATGAATAAATTTGTGATGGGAGTGTCCGACATGGTAGTTAAAGAATGTCGAACGGCAATGCTTGTGCAAGATATGGATATTTCACGCCTCATGGTGCATGCCCAAAAAATGGAGGAAGAGAAACTTAAAGAAAAGAATAGGGAGGTGAAAAGAACTAGGACCAGTGACGGGAACTTCTCCAATACTAGGTCCGATGGACAAGGTCGACAAAAGTTTAGAAAAAGATTTTCCAACCAAGGTTCCTCTAGCGCTCCTCCAAGGGTCACCAAGGATAAGGTGTCCAACCCTAAACCTCAAGGAGGTAATGGTAGTGGTTCTTACGTGGCTAGGTCTACTTGTGTGAAGTGTGGGAGGAAGCATGATGGTAAGTGCCTAGCCGGCACGGATGGTAGCTTTGATTGTGGAAAGAGTGGGCACAAAATGAGGGATTGCCCGGTGCTTATGTCTAAGGGAAGAGAGGGCAAGCAAGCTCCTCCTAGTGGTTCAAACTCTAATTTTCTCAAGCAAAACCGTTTCTATGCTCTCCAAAATCGAGGTGAACAAGATAATTCTCCAGATCTGGTCATCGGTATGTTAAAAGTTTTCCATATAGATGTGTATGTTTTGTTAGGCCCCGGTGCTACCTTGTCTTTTGTGACGCCATATGTGGCAATGAAATTTGATATTCTCCTTGATGTGTTGTAAGAACCTTTTTATGTCTCTACTCTTGTTGGTGATTCTGTGGTGGCTAAGACAGTTTATAGAAGATTCTCCGTTTCCCTATCCCATAGAGTTATTCTTGTTGATTTGGTAGAGCTTCAAATGTTAGATTTTGATGTTATACTTGGTATGGATATATTGGTTGCACTCTTGTTATGCGTCGATCGATTGTAGAACTTAGGTAGTTAAGTTTCAGTTCCCAAATGAGCCTATCATTGAGTGGAAGGGGGAAATTCTATGCCTAAGGGTCAGTTTGTCTCATGTTTGAAGGCTAGAAGATGATCTCCAAGGGTTGCATTTACCATCTTGTCTGGGTGAGGGATGTAGATTTTGAAATTCCTACTCTTGAGTCGGTCCCCATTGTAATTGAGTTTCCGAAAGTGTTCCCAGATGGTATATTCCTCTCGAACGGGAAATAGACTTCGGTATTGACCTTAGCCCAGATATGGAACATATCTCACTTCCTTCTTATAAAATGACATGTTTGAGTTAAAAGAGTTGAAAGAACAGTTAAAGGACTTGTTGGATAAGAGCTTCATCGGACCGAGTATCTCACCATGGAGTGCTCTAGTGTTGCTTGTTAAAAAGAAAGATGGGTCTCTTCGTATGTGCATCGATTATCATCAGTTGAACAAAGTGACCATTAAGAACAAGTATCCTCTTCCAAGGATAGATGATTTGTTTGATCAGTTACAATGGGCGAGTTACTTCTCGAATTTGACATTAGGTCGGGTTATCACCAATTAACGGTGAGAGGTGAAAATATTCCAAAGATGGCTTTTAGAACTTGGTATGGTCATTATGAACTCTTGGTTATGTCATTTAGGGTGACTAATGCTCCGGCGGCATTTATGAACTTGATGAATAGGGTGTTTAGACAATACCTTGACATGTTTGTGATTGTGTTCCTTGATGAGTCCACGATTTGGACTCATTTAGGGATTATTTTAATAGATTTAGTTTCCTCAAATGCATATTTTGTCTCAATAACTTATGTAAATCCTTAAATTTTAGGTATTTGGACTGAGGGGTAAAACATGGACACTATTGAGCAAAAAGGAACAAGGCAGCTGAAAGAACGAAGAAAAAAAGGCATGAGGATCGCCTAACCTATTAAGTGGGTCACCGAATGGCCTTGGTCTCGCCTAATATTCCAGTGTGCCAAGCCCTGAAGGAGAAAATCGATTCAGCGATAGAAAAGAGCAGTTGGTGAGTCGCCGAACAGTTCCGCGATGTAGTGCCTTACCGCCCAAAGTTACAAATGACCAAAGGGCATATCGCCGAGTGGATCGACGATCCCGACTTACTGCGCCGAGTGGTCCTTCGCAGCACATTTTTTGACAACTATAAATACTTGTTTGGATTTTTAGTTTAGTATGCAATTTTAGAATATCAAGTTTATTATTCAGTTTTAGAGCTTAGAACTATGTTTTTGGAGACATTTCTCCATAGCTTTGAATATTTGATGATTTCCATTTCTAAGAAATTGGAAGTGGGTATTGAAGATTCTTTATCTTAGACATTTGTAAAGACAATATTAATTGTACCCAATTGATGGAAACACATTTTGGTATCGATTTCTATCATTTTACTATGTCTAGCTAAAACCCCAATTCTTGGGGTGTGATTATGTGATTATGGGTTGATTTAACTATTGGGTATTGATAATTGATAGTGTATTTGCTGTTTAAAATTGATTTTGTTCAATAGTTGTGGTTGAATTTAATGGATTGTAGTTGCAAATACAATTCTAACTTCGTGTTTTTAGCTTACTCGAGAGAGAGGTTTTAACACCAAAATTACTAAATCGATGGTCTGTGGGTATTGGGTTGTCATAGGTTCAGCTCGAGAGAGTGAATCCTAAACCCTTTTCCACACATTCAACGAGAGAGAGTGAATGGACTAAAGCGAAGGTTGTGATTAAATGTTGCTTATTGGTATTCGAGAAGAAACCAATTTGACTCAGGGTAAGTTGTTCGAGAGAAAATTTATCCCCACTAAAGTCTAGCTTATTCACTGATTTACAACGATTTACTATTAATTGCAATTACCCGGTTGTTTTCCTTTGCCCATAATCCAATCACATCCCAAGAATTTTGTCTCCATATTCGTATTTCCATATTATTTGCTATTTTTTAGTTGATAATTTAGTACAAACCCCCCTTTGATATTTAACACTTGTGTCACGCCAAACTTGAATTATGTTTTTCTTCGTAAATATTTTTAGCTATGATTGACTTGAGAATATTTGTGCTTTTCTATTGGTTCTCGATTATGAATCGCTCCCTTGGGACTTGACCCCAACTCACTATTTTGGTTATAGTACTATTGAACGATCGTTGGCATTTAGTATTGCATGAAGTGCCTTGATACGTAAATCAAAATGGCGCCGCTTCTGGGAGTGTTGTTACTTAAGAATTTTTAGTTAAGTTAAATTTTGTTCTTGTTAATTATAGTTGTACTTACTTAACCTTTAGTTTTGGTTTGTGTTGTTGTTCTGAGTAGGAAAATGGAGTATGTCTAGTAGCAATGGTGATCTAGTGGACCTCTCTCCATTGAGGATGATGTTTCTTAGGGACAACATCATAAGTTTCAGACAATTGGAGGGCGAGTCAATCCATGAGTTATGGCTGAGATTTAAGATACTCTTTCTACAGTGCCCAACTCATGAAATTTCAGATAACGTGTTGTTGGACTGCTTCTACAAAAGTCTTGGCCCGAAAAATAAAAGAATGGCTCACCAAATGTTTTCGGGGGGTCTCTCATGACTACCCTATGCAATAGCATCCCAGCTCCTTGATCACATGGCCTTGACCAACAAGGAGACTAAGAAGGACCATATTTTGGCCACACTACTGACTCAGCTGGATCTAGTGGCCAGGAAGATCATGGAATTGGAAGAACCGGATACAAAAAAAAATCGATACATTCCCCGTCATGAGCATATAAATACCAATGTGAATGAGGGTGGGAAAATAGAGGAGATTCTCTCACTCATTCTCCACAAAGTCGAAAGTCACGATAAGGTGTTGAATGAGATTAAATAGAATGTCTCACTATTGAATGATATAACTGCTTCCCATTCCATATCTATTCAGCTACTGGAGACCCACCGGGTCATGTGTTGTCTCGTCTCTACCCCACAAATAAAGATTAAGTGGGGAAGTCGTGCCACGACTATAACTAAGGTGCTTCTTGGGAGGCAACCCAACTCCTACGGCTTTGTTTTTGTTTTGGAAATAATGGTGTGTTGATTGTGCAGGTTGAAGTGAGGAAAGTGTCTGAAAAGTGCAGAGTGGCGAGCTAAAAGTCCAGTTGGCGCATCATCGAAGAGGTCGGTAAACCCTACCTAGACCGCCATTGGACCCAAGAAAATTTTAAATTGAAGTATGTAAAACTCGGCGAGCCAAGGAGCAACTTGGAGAATCACCGACTAGATCGGTGATCATGATCTAGTCCACTGTTTGGACCCCCACATTAACTGGAGGTCTTGTAGAACTCAGCGATGTAAGTGACCACTCGGCGTGTCACTGAGTGGGTCAGTGAGCACGACTAATATCGCTGAATGGGTGAGAACTGGACGGTTTTCTAAAGGCCAAAGGTTTAAACATTCCAACTTTTCACTTTCCCTCGCTTTTAATCTTCCCAAACTCACACCTGCACTTTAGCTTTTATACTTTTCGCATTTCTACCATATTTTGGACGTTCAGTTGTGCTCGTATTTGGATTACATTGTCGCGTAGCATTTCAATCTTATTTTTATCAGCATTAAAGGTTAGTTTTCCGAACCTCGAGTTTACTTTTGGCATATTTATACTCTTTTGCAAATGATATTATCCTTATGAAGTGTGTTGGGCCTCTCTGAAAGGATTAGTATGTTCGGTTGCCTGTTTTAATTTGATAATCTTGCCTGTATTGCCCTTATTATTAGATTCCTTTGTGTGCTAAAATGAATTAAATTTTGTGGGGTTGTGCTTGCATGTATTTAATTTAGTTGCGTGAAGTCTATGTAACCCATATTTGCACCGAACGACATAATTTGCCCAATGATAGAACGGGTGTTGTCATTCTTAAAGGCAAAGGTCGTCAATAGGCCAAATTTGGTAAAATCGGGAGAAGTCTGCGTATTCCGGGGGTAATGGGTGCTATGGGTCATGATTTAATTTGAGTTGTGCATGCTTTGATTTTTATCAGGGGTCGCGAAGTTGAATTGAAGAAGTTGGGTTGAAAGAAGGCACGTTGGGTCGTTTGGCAAGGTAGGTCGAGCTCGCTGTACCACTCGGCGGTTCGCCGAAGTTCCCCATCTCACCTTTAATTTCATGCTTAATGTGTTGTTGAGTTCTGTAACTTTCGATGAGAAGTCTGAGGTCACCGAAGGCACTCGGCGACTCGCTAAAAGTCTTCTTGATCGCCCTTTGTCTGCACCTCTGAACCCTTTTTGCACTGTAACTTTCAGCGGGCTAGGCCTGGCTCACCGAAAGCTGTCGAAGATTCACCAATAGACATTTCCATCGTTGACTTGCCAAACTTTTAGAGCCAATCCTTTTGCTGAGCCCGATCTAGCTCGCCAAGGTGATTCAGTGACTCGCTGAGTAGATCGGCGAGTTTGTCTACAACTGTGTTCCTATGATTTTAACTGAAAGTTTTCTAACTTTTTCCCTATGTTTTGCAGACATGTCCAGACCTAAAGTTACAGGAAGAAACATGCCACCCCAAAAAAGAACACGAGATATCACAATAAATAAAGGTGGGTCAAATCCCCCCAAGAAGGGAAGATAAGAACCTCCACCTGAAGATAAAGGCAAGGACAAGAGCCCATTTCTGACAGGGAGACTACTCCCCAAGGCCCTTATATTTCTTCATGGGACAGGGATTCTATGTAGTTATGCAGACCTTTTTGGCAGATACACCCTTGGAAGCTCCTAGTGAGTTTGGTAATGTTGTTTCTTCTAAGGTGACTCCGGGTACTGAGGCCCGAGACCAGACTGATGCTCCGAGCACTGATGCCTAGACAGATGGAGCGACTGTGTAGACAGGATCCCCTCTTTACCTCCCTCTCTGTCTTACTTTTATTTTGACTTTTTGATAATTTTGTTTGCATTTGAGGACAAATGCTTTTATTTGTGGTGGGGTGAGACCTACCTTTTGTGTGACATTTTGTGAATATTGATGTTTTGTTTATATATTTGGGTTTTGAGCTGAATATGTGGTATACACTGCTTTTATGGATGGTTGAGCTTGTGGCTCCTTGTTTTTAATTATAAATGATTTTTGACCCATCGGGAAAAAAAATTGACACCTCTTGTTTGTGCTGAATGTGGCAGTTCTTTTGTGAATTTGAGTATTGGTATTGATCAACACCAATGACTTAAATAGTGCTCGTAATCGAACAAAACTGAATATACGACTACGATGAGGTCAAATGAAGTTGCATTGTCAATGTGTGAACTATTTGCATCTTGTTGTGACTAGCCAAGTATCGAATTGAGTCTCTTATGATGAACATTGCACACTAGCGAAAGTGTAGAGTCTTGTTTGACTTTGGTGTCAATGCCTTGTGTGATCAGCTTACCGTGAACCATGTGTTATGACACCTAGACTTTGCCCCGTTGGTACGATTGACTAAGTGATGTGAACTCTTGAGATGATCTTAGGCAACTTTAAAGAGTGTGAAACAATTTGACATTATACCTCTTTTTGTGGCGTACCTTGTGAGTGTGTGAACCTCTTTTGAACACCCTTTGAGCCTTAACCTTTTCTTGGAAGAAACTTGATGAAAACATAACCTTTCTTGATCCATTACCCATAATTTTCATGATTTGTGGTCTGTTTGAATAGTCAACTTAGGCCAACAGCCTAAGTTGGGGGTGTGGTAAAAATAAAAGGTGAATCAAGACAATGCAAAGAAGTCTCTTTTTCCCATGATTTGAGAAAAATGGAACCCCTCTGTATAAAAAAAAAAGAGAAAAAGAAGAAAAAAAATTGTAAAATAAAGTGTGAAAATGCAAAAAGAAATGGGGTTTCCAACAATCCATGGAAAGCGAATAATGGGATGAATTGTGAGCATGATTAAAAATGATAAAGAAAAGGAAAGGAAGTGTTGTTCACACCACATTTCATGAGGACTATAGCCATTGAGCCTAAACGACCATACATTTGCACTCAACCCCATTACAAGCCTTGAAAAGACCTTTTTTATCTTGAGTGAGCTTAAGCAAGTGTTGATTGGCAAATACGGGCAAACCTATGGGTGAAATCATGCATTGTGTTCATCTTTGTGAGTGTGAGCATTGCGTTTGATTCTGGAACTTTAAATTGTTGAACTATTGTGTGTGAATATGGAATCATTCTTTGTGTGAGGGCATTTGAATACCTTTGTTGAGCTTGAACTTGCATTTGAAGCGAGTATTGTGAGCTTGAGATTCTTTGGTAATGGTGAGTCACAACTTGAATCTTTGAGTGCATAATTGATCCTTGCATGAGTAAGTTAAGTCTTTTAGTGTGCATTCATGATTGAATATTGTGTAGCACTGTTTGAGACATACTTTTTGAACTACTAAACTTGAGTTTTACTTTAGGACAAGCAAAAGTTTAGGTTGGGGGTGTTGATGAGTCCACAATTTGGACTCATTTAGGGATTTATTTTAATAGATTTAGTATCCTCAAATGCTTATTTTATCTCAATAACTGATGTAAATCCTTGAATTTCAGGTATTTGGATTGAGGGGCAAAACATGGACACTATTGAGCAAAAAGGAAAAAGGCGGCTGAAAGAACGAAGAAAAGAAGGCATGAGGATCGCCTAACCCATTAGGCGAGTCGCTGAGTGGCCTTGGTCTCGCCTAATGTTCCAGTATGCCAAGCCCTGAAGGAGAAAATTGAGTCGGCGATAGAAAGGGGCAGTCGCCGAGTCACCGAATAGTTCCGCGATACAGTGCCTTATCGCCCAAAGTTACAGAACTTCAAGGATGTTGAAGGCAAAAAGCAAAACGATGATACAAATGACCAAAGGGAGAATCGCCGAGTGGATTGGCGATCCCGACTTACTGCGCCGAGTGGTCCTTCGCATCACATTTTTTGACAACTATAAATACTTGTTTGACTTTTTACTTTAGTATGCAATTTTAGAATATCAAGTTTATTATTCAGTTTTAGAGCTTAGAACAGAATTTTTGGAGACATTTTTCCTTAGCTTTGAAGATTTGAAGATATCCATTTCTAAGAAATTGGAAGTGGGTATTAAAGATTCTTCATCTTAGACATTTGTAAAGACAATATTAATCGTACCCAATTGATGGAAACGCATTTTGGTATCAATTTCTATCTTTTTACTATGTCTAGCTAAAACTCCAATTCTTGGGGTGTGATTATGTGATTATGGGTTGATTTAACTGCTGGGTATTGCTAATTGATAGTGTATTTGCTGTTTAAAGGTGATTTAGTTCTATAGTTGTGGTTGAATTTAATGGGTTGTACTTGTAAATACAATCTTAACTTCGTGTTTTTGGTTTGCTCGAGAGAGAGGTTTTAAACCAAAATTACTGAATCGATGGTCTGTGGGTATTGGTTTGTCATGGGTTCCGCTCGAGAGAATGAATCCTAAACCCTTTTCCACACATTCACGAGAGAGAGTGAATGGACTAAAGCGAAGATTGTGATTAAATGTTGCTTATTGGTGTTCGAGAGAAACCAATTTGATTCGAGATAAGTTGTTCAAGAGAAAATTTATCCTCACTAAAGTTTAGCTTATTCACTGATTTACAGCGATTTACTATTAATTACAATTACCCGATTGCTTACCTTATCCCATAATCCAATCACATCCCAAGAATCCCATCTTCATGTTCGTATTTCCATATTATTTTCTATATTTAAGTTGATAATTTAGTACAAACCCCCCATTTTATATTTGACACTTCTGTCACCCCAAACTTGAATTATGTTTTTCTTCGTAAATGTTTTTAGCTATGATTGACTTGAGCATATTTGTGCTTTTCTATTCATTCTCGATTACGAACTGCTCCCTTAGGACACGACCCCAACTCACTAGTTGGGCTATATTACTATTGAATGATCGTTGGCATTTAGTATTGGATGAAGTGCCTTGATACGTAAATCATTCATTGACGACATTTTTATCTATTCGAGGAGTGAGAATGAGCATGTAGACCATTTGAGAATTGTATTGCCAGTTCTTAAGGACCATCAACTTTTCGCAAAGTTTAGTAAGTGTAAATTTTGGTTAAGATCTGTGGCTTTCCTTGGTCACATTGTATCAAGTAGGGGTTTTGAGGTGGATCCTAAGAAGACGGATGCGGTCAAGAGTTGACCAAGACCTCTAACTCCTTCGGTTATTAGAAGTTTTTTGGGTTTGGTCGGTTATTATAGAAGATTTGTTGAGGGTTTTTCTTCCATTGCCTCTCTGATAACGGCTTTGACTCAAAAGAAGGCTAAGTTCATTTGGTCGGAAGCTTGTGAGAAAAGTTTCCAAGAGTTGAAGGATAGACTTACTTCTACTCCGGTGTTTACATTACCGGAAGGTACAGATGGCTTTGTGGTATATTGTGATGCCTCTAGATTTGGGTTGGGATGTGTACTTATGCAAAATAGTATGGTGATTGTCTATGCTTCAAGGCAACTTAAAGTCCATGAGAAGAATTATCCTACCCATGACCTTGAGTTAGCAGCGGTTGTTTTTGCCTTAAAGATATGAAGGCATTATTTATATGGGGTTCATGTTGATGTGTTTACCAACCACAAGAGTTTACAATATGTGTTTACTCAAAAGGATTTGAATCTTTGCCAAAGGAGGTGGCTTGAATTATTGAAGGATTATGACATGAATATTCTTTATCACCCTGGCAAGGCAAATGTGGTAGCAGATGCTCTTAGTAGGTTGTCTATGGGTAGTGTGGCCCATATTGATGATGATAAGAAAGAGTTGGTTTGGGATGTTCATAGGTTGTCCCAGATAGGTGTTCAATTAGTGATTCCATCATGGGTGGTGTCATGGTTCACAATTGGTCTGAATCGTCTTTTGTGGCGGATGTGAAATCTAAGCTAAGTCTTGGTCCTATTTTGGTTGAAATGAAAGAAGTGGTACTTAAGAAATCCATTGAGGCTTTCTCCCAAGGGAGAGATGGTGTACCTAGATACAAAGGTCATTTATATGTTCCTAATGTTGATGACTTGAGAGAGCTAATCTTGTCAAAAGCTCATGGTTCTCGGTATTCTATTCACCCGAAAGCCACCAAGATGTATCGTGACTTGCGAGAGGTCTATTGGTGGAATGGGATGAAGAAAGATATCGTGGAGTTTGTGGCTAAGTGTCCAATTGTCAACAAGTTAAGGTTGAGCGTCAACGATCGGGAGGCTTATCCCAAGATATAGGTATTCCCACTTGGAAGTGGGAAGAGATAAATATGGACTTTATTGTGGGCTTGCCTCGCACCCGAAGAAAACATGACTCTATTTGGGTTATTGTAGATCGGATGACAAAATCGGCTCACTTTATTCCCGTCAAGGTTTCCTATTCGGAGAAGAACTCTGCCAAGTTGTATATAACAGAAATGGTGAAGTTGCATGGAGTGCATTTATCCATTATTTCTGATCGTGGCCCTCAATTCACTTCTCACTTTTGGAGGTCTTTTCAAAAGGATCTAGGCACCAAGATTAAGCTTAGCTCTGATTTTCATCCCCAAACTGATGGGCAAGCGGAGAGCACCATTCAAACTTTGGAAGATATGTTAAGGGCTTGTGTGATTGACTTTAAGGGTAATTGGGCCGACCATTTGCCATTGGTAGAGTTTGCCTACAATAATATCTATCACTCAAGTATTGGTATGGCTCCATTGGAGGCCTTGTATGGTAGGAGGTGTATCCTATAGGATGGTTCGAGGCAGGGGAAATGGCTTTGATAGGTCCTGAATTGGTTCTAAAGACCAATGAGAAAGTCTGACTCATTAGAGAGAGATTGAGAACGGCTCAAAGCCGACAAAAGTCTTATATCGATGTGAGGAGAAGGGATCTAGAATTTGGGGTTAACGATTGGGTCTATTTGAAAATCTCATCCATGAATGGTGTGATGAAATTTGGCAAGAAGGGGAAACTTAGTCCCCGGTATGTAGGCCCATACAAAATTTTGAGGTGTATTGATAAAGTTGCATATGAGTTAGATTTGCCAAGTGAGTTGGCTTCGGTGCATCAGGTGTTTCATGTTTCTATGCTAAAGAAGTGTGTTGGAGATCCGGCATCCATTATCCCCTTAGAAGGGTTGGGGGTTGATGAAAGTCTTTCGTATGAGGAAGTTCCGGTAGAGATTCTAGACCGGCAAGTTAAGAGGATGAGAAACAAGTAAATAGCTTCCGTGAAGGTTTTATGGATGGATCAACTAGTTGAGGGTGCTACTTGGGAGGTCGAGGCCGATATGAAGTCCCGTTATCCTCATCTTTTTCCTTCTACTCATATTCTAGCTCAAGGGAAGTAATTCCTCTTGAGTTTTCCTTGTTTTAGGAGTCATGTGTGTTATTTGAGTTTTTCCAAGATTTCCCTATGTTATGCATGTTCATGAGAAATTTATGTTTAGCAAGAAAATGAGTTTTTATGATAGATTTTCCTCATGTTGTTGTGCATTGAGTAAGAGTTTCCTATACGCTTCATGAGATAAATTGTTGAACAACTTTAGTTATGCTTTTCGAAAGTCAATTGCATAAAGGCTCCAGGAGATTGTGTTGAGTATGTTTTTAGTTTTGAGAAGGTAATTCCTCCTATGAATATGAGAAATGTTGAGATTTCATGCATAATGGCTGTTAGAAGTAGTTCCTACTTCCTTGTGATGCTTTGAATATGTTTGTGTTGGAGTTGATGTTTCCTCCTTTGAATTGTGCATTATTTTAATGTTACATGCATGATGGGATGCTAGTCTTGAGTCTTGTGTCTAGAAACGTGCTTAGAATCTCATTCGAGGACGAATGATCCCAAGGGGGAGATAATGTAACACCCCGGAATCTAGTAGACTAAACTAGGGCTAAGTAAGAGGGCTAGTGCAACACCCCGTATCCGAAAAGGGGGAGAACTAGGCAAAAACTCAGCAGCACAGGCCCTAACCATGAAACCACCTACAATCCGTAAGTGAGACCATGAGTCGTGGGTCAAGGAACCGTGGTTGGCCAAAAATTTCCTGACCATGGACCACGCCTAACCAGGACGGGCCGTGGGTCCATCCACGGTCTGTGGGTCATGGTCTGTAGGTCGTGGCCTGGGCAGTTATTTTAGGGGCAATTGGATCTTTTTGGGTTTTAATTAAATTAAAGTGGTGTCGTTTTGCCTAACTCTAGGACACCTATATAAGCATTTTTAACCCCAAAAACCCCTCATTCAAGTCATTCTCTCACATCACTCAAAAGAATTCCCAAAACTCCTCTCAAATATTCTCTCTCTAGAACTTGAAGAAGAAGAAGGAAGTTGGAGCTAGGGTTCAAGGAGCAAGGTTCTTCACACCAAATTCATTGGGATTCATTGTTAAGGTATGGTAGCTTTCATCCATGGATAGATTTCATCCATGGAGTCCCTCCAAAATCCCAATATCAAAGATAAAAATCCCCAAATGTTAGGGTTTGATTCCAAAGTCATGCGTTCCTTTGAAACTTGATTCTAATGATTGAATTATGTTATATTAAGCATGAATTGATGACTTCCTATGTTTTTTATGATGAATCCCCAAGAATCCATGAAATCCCCATATTTCTCAATTGTGATCTTATGATGTGAGTCTTTGTTGTTGAAAGAAGAATGTTATGAATTTATGCATGTAGTGATTGTGTTACTTGAATTATGATGACATCCATGTCCTATGTTTGAATTCTAGATGTGTTGATTGAATGTAAGCTTTTGTTACAACCCGAGCCTACTCCTCGAACGTAACACAGCATACAAGACTCCGCAGAGCCTCATACAAGCCTCATAGCATTCATAACATAAGACATAAGAAAATGGTGCGGAATTTAAAAACTCTTATCCATACAATCGAAGTCTTTATTTAAAAGCAAGCGGAAGTCTAACTTTGTCTCACATGGCCATCTAATACCACTTGAATCAATAATAGGATCACAGCCCTTCAACACAGTCTGAAACATAAAATGACATGAAAGAGACTACTAGAGACTCATATGTCCTCGAATCTTGAGGACTCACCACAAGCTAGGAGAATAGTCAATCCAAGCTTGAATCCAAAGAAATCACCTTAAGATCCGAAACCTACACTTTGTAAAAATGTATAAAAAAATATGAGTTAGCACAAAAATGCACCAAGTATGTAGCCATGCAAAAATCATGCTAAAAGGACATTTTAGTTGAAAACCATGCATTTAACAAGTTTGAGAATTATCATGTACTTTTAGTATAAAGACATAAGTCACAAGAATATTCATCATGTAAGTCATTATAACACATTAGAACCATCATCTATGGTAACCCTAAGTTATACCACTTTGAGGCCACCATAAACATACTTACCATTCTTAATTCTCATCTTTAGTTAATACTCATAGATAAGGAACCTTCTCATTTAATAAGTCAAGTCAAGGAAAGAAATTCACAATAACAATCCAAGTTAAGCATCATTAATACATATAGCCTTTATGTCAACATTCTCATTAGCATCATTATGAGCACATTCATTCCATTAGACATTATAACATTAAAGAACACACTATGACTACTCTCAAAGCCTACTTGTGCAATGCATGGATGAAGTCCCGAACCCCCACCCACACTAAGTAGTGCATTCTTGAGAAGCCATAGTTCATTAACATTCATTGTGGGGGTAAGCCTTAACCGACATAGACCATGTGAGCGTATCATGGAATCCCGGTGTTACCCATACCGAATAAGGGATTCCTACTTGCCTAAGGTAGGACCATTAATTAGCTTAGGTGGATCCACTAGCTAATAACTTATATGGGCATATAGTTAAGGGATAAGGAGATTCCTACTAGATACCCCGCCTCAACTCACGTATGGGCATCCATCTCAAGAGATTGTTACTAGATACCCCACTTAAACTCACGTATGAGTATCCATCTCAATCAATATCCACTTGGTGCTTAGCATTATTCCCCCACGGAGTACTTGACATTCATTACTTTAGTTCATTGTTATGGGAATAAAATATTGTTACTAGATACCCCACCTCAACTCACGTATGAGTATCTATCTCAATCACAACATTCATTAGATAGCTCATAGATTCAAAGGTGAGAATAGCCTTTCAGCTAAGAATCCTCATATTGTGAGAAAACCATTCACAACATGTCATTATCATTCATAAGTGTACAATTGAGAATAGCCTTTCAACCAACACATCATCATTAACATAACCATAGAAACTTCATACACACTTCATTCATGAATGTGTGTGTAGTGAATAAACTTTCAACACAACACCATTATCATTACTTTATAGTCATGATCACATTACTTTCAATGTATTCACAAAGCATGTACACAAGCATCATGATTATACAACAATCCTCAATAATTTTCCCTCCAAGGATCATGAATCATAATTCACCAACACACCTAGAATTACTACAATTAGGCATGGATAATAATGTATTCAAGTAATTAAACTACTACAAGAACTATTGCATAGTATTCATCTTACTACAATTCACCCACATCACACAGTCATAAATTAGGGTTATGGAGAATACATGGATTCATGGGAGATTTTATCATAAAACAGTAATTCAATCTTAGTATATGATAAATAAAAGAATCCATGACTTGGAATGAAAACCCTAGGTTTTGGAGAATTTCCAACTTTGAAATTGAAAGTTTGAGAGCTTCATGGATGAAAGCATTCCATGAATCAAGACTACCGTACCTTAGATGAATAAATCCAATCAAAATCGTGAGAGAAATCCCCCTCCTTCAATCCCTAACTTGATCTTCTTCTTCTTCAATGGAGTTTTTGGGGGAAGACTTTGGGGGTAAAGTTAGTTATGCACTTGGGTAGTTGTGATTTATGAAGTACATGGTTTGTTAATAGCTTAAAATTACTTATATAGGTCTAAATAATCAATATAAAATGACCTCACTTCAAACTAACCTCAAAAGGAATTTCCTTATTTGCCTCTCCCTTGGCCGAGTCTTAGGCAGATTGCACAGGCATGACTCACGCCCATGACCCACGGATTGTGGGTGGGTCTACGCCCCATCCTTCAGGTCCGTGGGTGGGTGGTCTTCAACCTAACTTTGAGGTCCTGACCCACGACCCCCATCTACGAGGCGTGGTTCCACCTACTGGTCGTAGGTGCTATCCGTAGGTGGCACTTTTTGGGCAGTCCCACGTAAGGCTCTAGTTTCACCTACTAGTTTTTCGAGGCGTAACAACTTTGAACCTTGGAAGGGCAAAGTATGAGAATTATGCATGATTTTATGAAACCTATGTAAATGCTTTCAGAACACTTTGAGAGTGAAGTGTCTATGATTATGATGTAGTTGTTGTGTTGTTGAAATGATATTTTCATATACACACTTATTCATGAATATGATATGATGTGAAAGGTTTTCTCACATAATGAAGATTCTAAGGTTGAAAGGCTTTCTCACCTATTGAATCTATATGTATACATGGACAGTGAAAGGTTATTCTCACGCATGATCTAAGAGTTATCCTATGAATTAAGCATTGATTGAGTGTCAAGACATTCTTCCATGAATATGAATTAAGTCAAGACTTAATAAGTACTCTGAGAGAATAAATCTGTAGCACCGAGTGGATATTGATATGATATGGGAGCCCTCACGATAGTTGAGCCCGGGTTCTTAGAAGCAATCTCTTGGGATGGAATCCCTCACGATAGTAGAGGTCGGGTTTCTAGTAGCAATCTGATTATCCCATAAACTATGTACCCCCATAGGTTATTTAGTTATTGGATCCACCTAAGCTAAAAGTATGGTTCTACCTTAGGCAAGTAGGACACCCATTTTTGGTGTGGGTAACACCGGGGGATCATGTATAGCTCACATGGTCTCATATCGGTTAAGGCTTATTAACACAACAAGAAAAATAATATGAATTATGAATTATGAATTATGGTTACTCAAGAAGATTTTATATGAGTTTTCAAAGGTTTTAAAGATGACTATGTTGGCTATGTTTATGACTTATGCTTTTCCACTATCTTTATGATGAGGTTTAAAGTTGGTAAATTGCATGCTTTCAAATGAAATGTCCCTTTTATCATATTTTCAATGGTTTGATGCATGGCTATCATACTTGGTGCATTTTTGTACTAACGCCTACTTTTCCTACATTTTTCCCAAGTGTCAGGTTCGGTTCTTGAGGTGATCATTCTAGTGGCTAGAGCTTGGGCTTGTGTATCTTCCGAGCTTGTTGATGAGTCCTCATGGTTCGAGGGAGGCTTTTTCCCATATTGTAGTTTCATTCATGTATTTCCCTTTTTGGACATGTATGGGCTAGGCCCTATTTCATTCAAACATTGTAATAGATTGATATGTTGAGACTTAGTGTCTAGACTTCCGTTTTTCCTTTATGAAAATTTTAGACATTGAAATGTGTTTTTAATCTTATTGTTCTATTATTTATGTTATGAAAACTAAGTGGCTTGTATGGAGTCCTTTGGGGTTCTATACTCCATGTTACGTCTAGGGGTACCCCTGGGTCGTGACATAAGGATATTCCCTCCTAAAGTCCACCTCACCATAAATGAAGCATGCTCAATCAAGCGAAGGTTTTCTCATTAAGGAATAGGATGTTCTTCGGCCACCCTAAGTCGGAGACTGATGTGTGACCCCAAAATAGCCACCCATCAATGCAGGAAAAGCAGGTTGGATTGGTTGGGCTGAATACTTTTGCTAAGCAAAACCCTTTTAAAATGAACCATTGTAGTTACCCACTTTATTAGGACTCTTAGCTAATGCCTTGGTATGCCCAACCTGTCGAACTCCTTCAATTTTCTTAACATAGTATGTTAGCTCACTGAAGTGCCTCGCAGTTGAATTCATGTGCACCAATAAGACCTGCAAGTCGGTGTTCAGTCATTTCATATAGAGGCAGGTCTTTTCTTCCTTGGTTCTTACCAATTGAGTAGCATAATGGGACCAAGCATGAAATATGGCATCATAGGTTGAAATAAACATATTACTTTACTCAGGGGCCAGAAACTCATCTTTCTTTCGATCATTCAGAATATGAGACACATACTTCTCCAGAAACAATGCATGAAGTGAGTCCAAGTTAATAGAGGTAGAACCGACAAATGACATTCTACATAAGACCTCCACCATTACTTGGCATCACTCTGATGGACGGTAACAAACTCCACCTCATGTTGATGAACACAATACCCAACTTTCGCAGCCTCTCAGAGCAGTATAAAATGAACTCATACACATTCTCGCTCTTTATGTCGTGGAAGAATGGAGGCTTCAGTTTTAGGAACTTGGTCAGAAGCTCATGCTTAGTACCAGTCATAACGGGGCTTAACACTGGATGCAAAAAGGCTTTTTACCTGAAGCCTCATCCATTCCGGGAGTTGTAGCAACAACAAGTTGAGTACCTGGGACCTGAGTAATTGGTACATCAAGAGTGGCTCCAGTACCTTCCAACCCACTTAGAAAAGCCAACACATGTTGAATCACCTCAAAAGCCATTAGGGGAAGACATGCACCCCAACATGTTCCTCCATCTCTGATTCAGCATCCCTCAATCTCCATTTCGACCTTTTCCTTAACATGATCCGGGGTGAGAGAGGGATTGTTGGCCTTGGCCAGCCGCTTCCTAAGCTCCACTTCTAGCAGGTGTTATCGTCCATCTGCCCTTACCTTTTCCTCTTCTTCTGCCCTTACCTCTACCTCAAACTATTGGTTTCGTCACAAAAATAGGCAATCTGACCCTATTATGTCTAGTATTAATTAAGAAGGTTAGATACCAATTTGGATCACCATATACCGATTGGAATCAAGTTATAACACGAAGGGATGAAGGAGAGGATTTTTCCTAAGTTCTATAGCCTTCTATAGAAAAGTACAGACGACTCTGTACCATTTTGCAGGACCCTACTAGACCTATTTTGGTACGATGAGATCAACAAACCTAGGATTCTGATACTAACTTTTTCACAACCCAGACCCATCATGAGTAGAACCCACACTAACTCTTTGGTGGTAGAACCAACTATCATATCCAAACCTAATCCATCAAACTATTTCAAAACCAAATTGTGATATAAAATACTAGAAAAATAGTTGAAAATAGTCAAAAGATTGAGTTCCCATAAACTCAACTAGTCAACCTAACAACTGCGGAAAATTAACCCCCTAGAATCTTAAAGTCGTTGTACCAAAACAACTAACAAGTGTAGAGTAAGGAGATGTATGTAGAATAAGGAGATGCGTGTAGAATAAGGAGATGCAATCCCAACAAGAAAACATCAACTAAAAGTCAAAGTGTATTTGCCCTAAAAGATGGACAGTAAGATAGGGAAAAATCCATGGCAGCCGAAAAGAAGTTAGTTCATCCTTGGATTCATATGTCGCACATCTCACAACTGAGGTCTCGAAGCTATCGCCTGAAGATACTCAACAAAAGAAAACAAGTAAAGTATATATACATAACCACATTGTACTAGTAGGATCATCAGTAGTTCCAATATATGAAATACGACAGGCAACCACAATTGAGTAAGCACATAATACACAATTACAACATAAGTACAACATAGCCTCGAATTGATAAGAATAACAACATGAATCATCATAACACAACAACTGAGTCCAGTTCTCTCATGGAATCCACTCATACAAACTGTTAATGTACATACCCGATTCCAAGCTAGTGTACCAGTGTGATAACCATTCCCATTATACCGGCATGGTACTGAGTCTAGATGTTTGTTTACCGGCGTGATTCCCATTCCAGAAGTTAGTGTACTGGTATGGTACTCGATTCCAATCAACAACAAACACAACACAATCATAGCCACAATAAATCAGGCATGTAAATTCATGTTACACATTCATTGCATGTGATTGATAACATCTTTCATTTCACATTATATCTTTCCAATTTCCCTAACTGTATATCATGCATGCATTACTCTTGACATAGTGAAGAAGCACATATAACATAAACAGAAAAATCACAATCATCATCAACCTCGAAACAAGCCTGAATGCTCTAAAGAACTTGAGTTTTTCCCTTGTTATGAATTCGACTTGTTCTTAGTCTAAAGTAATAATAAAATACAAATAAATGAAAAAATGGCCTAATTAAACCTGAAGTATACTCAATCCTAAACGCAGGCCATCCCTATGATCATCCTACACAACAAGGGTCCTTTCCAGTATTAATTCAAGTTAAAACCTTTCCTCAAGAGTAATACTCTAGATTCTAAGGCTTAAAAATCAGAATATAAGTTGGGGAAGTAATTCACTTACCTTTATTGAAGAAATTGGTACAGAAAATTGAAAGAAATTGTCCTAAATTGCCTTTTCCAGTTTCAAGAATGAAGTTGCAAAAAATAAATGGGTTTTAAATTTTTTCTACATAAAATCTCAACGAACCCCACTATAGAGGCATCACCATAGCAGCCAATTCACTATAGCGGGAATTAATTTATCCCGCTATAGTGTCATGACACCATATAGCGGCTTGCACAAAGACAGAGACTCATAAATCCTTTTACATGCCCCAATTTCATAACACTCATTTGAATCTTGACGTTCTAAGTTAACCTCTTCACGCCAAGTTCTATACCGAAGTTTTTCCCACCCGAATTTGATTTCAAAATACCTTATGGATTTCTTAGTGTCTTAGCTACTAGAAAACACACGATCCAAACTCAGATATATCACTTCATCCGTTTTTGGATCTCTCTAAACCTCGCCTCACTCAGATTTCCTCTAAGATTGGCATAGCCTAGACTTTTTAAGTCACTACCCAAAGATTTTCTGACTCATTTCTTTCACAGTTGGCCTACCCATAATTCTAGGAGGGGTCATAACACTGGAAAAAAAAGAATATCCTTTTCTTTCATCCCTTAAAGTTTGTTCTAGAAAATTTTTCCAATTTTCCCGCCAGTGGTACAACCATTCAGCTTGTTGCCGAAACAATCGCAGATGTAGTAGCACTTTCAATTGTCATTTCTTTTCACTATCAAAATTAACAAACTATTTTAGTAAGCACTAACCAAAATAACAAACTTATCACAATAACAACAATAAAGTTTTTATGTTCTTCACATTGTTGTACAAGCGCAAATTTTAACATTCCAATGAAGTTTTTATATTCTTCAAGTTGAAATATTCATTCAAACTTAGTATTGATAAATTGGTCAAGCTTTTATATATTTCGAACTAAATGCATAGTCTAATTTATTCGGTAAAGTTTTATATTCTTCAAATTGAAGGAGTAGAAAATTGAAAGATTTAATCTCCAAAAATTAGACACAATTGAATTTCATACGAAGTAGAAAATCACATTGATTTTAGTCTCCAAAACAGAATGCAGATTAATAAAAAGAAAATAATTTCCTTAAGATCGTTGTCAATCTACATTATAAAATTACTTAGAACATCAACTTAGGAGAATTTCATACGAAACATCAAAGTTTAAAGAAATATTTTCAAAACTAGAAAATTTTAAGTTAGAGAATCTGAAAAAGATCATAAACAATATAAAATATTTTAAGGAAGAAACTCGAGCACACAATGTCCTTAAATAAATTATTTCCCTTCGGTACTCGAGGTTAATTGAATATATCTTTATAGGATAGAACGATTGTACTCAACGGTGTATCAATACATAAAATCACGGTATCAGCGCAGCACTCAACGATAATAAAACATTACAGACTTTATTTGACAGAAAAAGTTGTTTTGAAATTCATAAAAATTCATTGTTGAAAAATGAGAGGTAACCCTTCTGTTTATAGACTACAAAGGGAATTATGCACACGTGTTTATGGTGCGTTTGTGAAAAAGTCACAACCCATAAAATAAATTACAACTCTTTAGAAAAGTCACAACTCGTCATTTTGGCATAATATATAAAAATGACCCTTAACTTGGCTTCAGCGATCAACTATGCCCTCCAACTTTGAATGTGCACAAGTAGACACTTAAACTTGTATGAAATTGAACAAGTAGACACAAGTGTCCTACATGACAAAATACACGTAGGATGCCATGTAGGACACAAAATTGCCATGTGGGTGCCATGTAGGACAAATATGTTCATTTGCTCAATTTTATACAAGTTGAAGTGTCTACTTGTGCACACACCCAAAGTTAAATGTTATAGTTGTCAATTGACGCCAAATTAAGGGTCATGTTTATGTATTATGCCCGTCATTTTCTATGCACACCTTTTCAAACCACCCAACAAAATCCTTTGTATTAGAGTAAAAAATGGTATCTCATCTTTCTCAATAATATTTAATGAGTTATCTCAACTTGTAAATTGATAATCTGTCTCATTTTTTATTTTCAAATCTGGATATTAGGAAACAATTTTACTTTCAATCTTTAATATTATTTTTGTCTGCCTTTTTTTTTATCAATAGTTCCTAGCCGAAATATAAAATAAATTAAATGTAACTTACTTGCCTTTAATTATTATATTTATAAATTTTACTTTTTGTTCAAACTAGTCCAAACAATACAAGCACAAGAAGAAAAATAGTCAAATAAGTACCAAAGGAAAAAAAACAGAAAAAGGCAAGTCAAATAAGTTGTGCGATTTTTCTATTATGCACGTGAACATTGGAAAGTTACCACTACTCAAATATTATATAAAAATATCGCATGGTACATTTCCTCGTTTTTAGCTTGTACAATTATATACACAAAACGGTAAATATCAGTCAAATTACATACTCTATATATATATATATATATATATATATATAAATTATTATCTAAAAAAACTTGAAGATTTCATATACAAATTTAGGTGAAATTTAAATTGTCTGATTCTCAATAAATTAGCACGGAGGGAGTAGTTAATAAACTTGACACATTTTATATTTCTTCTGTTTTTATTTATATGTAATCATTTTAGATTTCACGTCCCTTAAGAAATTATTCAAATTTACTATTATACCTTTATTTAATATTTTCTTGAAGTCAAGTTTCAATAAATGAACATAAATTAATTTATTTTGATTAATTAAATTGACCGATAAATATATATTAATCATTTAATTTTTCTGTGTTAGTCAAATTCAAAATTTCAAGCCTAATACTTCATGAGTCCAATAATACTTATGTCTTGAAAAATGTAACAGAGAATTAACTATAATTAATGATTAGAGTAAATTAGGAAGTAAGCATAAAATTGTCCATTGATTTCATAAGGTAGATAAGTATTGTTGGACATCCCAAAATAATATAATGCACAATTATTGTTCGACGAAGGGAGTAACTCTCAAAGGGTAAATTAAGAAAAATAGTGTACTCCCTCCGTTTCAAATTAATTGAATTGTTGGGACATTTTTCATTTTTCAAATTAACTTAATTGTTTAATTTTCTAGACTACTTTTAAAATGTTCTTCCAATTTTATCCTTCATTAATTAGTATTGAAATTAGTCATTAATTAATGTTTAGTTATTTTAATAATAAATTTGACAATAATCAATAAGGGTAAAAATGGAGAGTTATACCTAATTTATGTCTTAATCTTCATTTTTTAAATGGTGTGAAATACCTTAATAATTTAATTAATTTAACGTGAAGGGGTATTAATTTTGTGAAATGACATATATTAAGGACCGTTTATTTTTAGTAAAACGACATATATATTTTTAGAATGAAACATTTGATATGAATTTATTATTGATGAAATGAAATGATGAGTAATTAATAGGCGAATAGTTAAATAGTAAATTATTTGGTTGGATTAAAAGGAATGAGTTGGTGGTTAATTTTGAGAAATGAAGATAAAGATGTTTGGGTTAATGGGTGGGAAAGCGCGTGAGAGGGCATCATATCATCATTCTGGTATTCTTCTCCGTCAAAATCAAACAATCTTTTCATAAATCTCATAAACCCATTTATCCCTCTCTTAATCCCTCACCTAATTTTCCTTGCCTCAGGGTTTCTTCACATTAATTATTCAGGTATATTTATTATGCAATTATTTTCTTGCTCAATATATTCTAAAGATCTAATCTTTAGGTTAGTTATTCACGCTGGAGGGCCTGTATATTCTTGAAAAGTAGATTTAAAGAAAAAAATGGGTTTTTTTAGTTTTAGGTCAAGAACCTTATAGTTTGCTTGAATGGGGGTTAACTTTAGTAATATTCAGTAGGAACTGTTTGTTTTAGTGTTGTCTGAAGCCTGAATCCTTCTTGATTAATTCATGCCTCATCTTTTTCCCTCTTGTCATTATTTCAGATTTCAGCAAGTGGATTTTGGATTGATACCATCTTCAGGTTACTGCTGCTTTAGATTGGAAGTTGTATTGGTGTCCACTTAAGATGGGGATCTCTGATACGGTAACTTTTTCTACAATTTATTCCCAAGTGAAAGACGTATCCCAAAGTGGAGTTTATTCATCTACTTTGTTTGTGTTCAATTGGCTTTCTCCATCTTTTTTTGTGCCTTTTCATTCTCTTCACTCATGTGTTTGTCTAACAAAGGAACACGCGTTGGAAAAGGAAAGACCGAGTAAAATATAAAGCTTGTATATAGAAAACAATTTGTTAAGTACCTTTACCTTTTAATTGTTTTGCTTTAGTTAATTTGGTTATTGATGTATCCTCCCCAAGCCAGCTAAAAAACTAGGAATGGTATAATCTTCTGGCGAAATTCAGAGTGGATTAAATGGAGGCTCGTATCAGGAGTCTTCTGTGATAAGAAGGTGCCACCAAACTTAAAGGCAAGTTAGTTAGACTGGCTATGTTGTATGGAACAAAATGTTGACCACTCAAGAACTCCCACGTTTAGAACTTGTAAGTTGCGGAAATGAGTATCCTGAGTTGGATGTGTGGACAGAAAAGGAGAGGTAAGATTAGAAATAAAGGTATCTGGGAAAAGGTAGGAGTGGTCTCAATGTAGGATAATATGCGGGAAGTGAGGCTTAGTCGCTTGGATTGTTTGAGTATGTGAAGGGGACAAGTATGGAGGTGTGAGAGTTGATTATGGATGGTTACAGGATAGGGAGAGGCACGCAAAAAAATTATTGGGGAGAGGTGATTAGACAAGACATGACATAGCTCCAACTTACCAAGGATATGACCTTAGAAGATTATGGAGGACACAAATTAGGGTAGAGGGTTAGTTTGGTAGTTGCAAGTTGTCTTGCTTAGTCCTTCATACTAGTAGTCGTAGTATTACATTGGGAGTTTCTTATTATTCCACTTCTGTTACTATTTACTGTTTTTAGCACTTCTATTATCGTATTATTTTGTGGTAGTGATTGTCCTGTTTTTAGTATGCTATGTCATATTTACTTTAGTATTTTGTCTTGATTTCTTCACTCCCCCTTGTTTTATTTCGAATTGCTTTGTAATGCTTTCAATTGAACCAAGGTGGCAAGGTCTATCGAAAAGACTAAAACAGCCTCTATATTTTTGTAGGGGTAACTGCGTACAACACTACCCTCCCCATGCCCCACTTGTGGGATTACACTGGGCGTGTTGTTGTTATTGTTCTATTATCCTGGCAGTCACAACTCTTCCATATAGTCTTATTGCCTAGGTAAATGTCTCTCAAGTTTGACCAGAGTAAGAATAGAATTAGAAAGGTCACAAAGAAATTCCAGAGCTAACGTGGAAACAGAGTAAACAAAGCAAAGATCAAGTCAATCAAAGAATTATAGTGCGACATACCAACTTATGGTGTATGCCTGGTCTACCAAACAAAAGTAATAATGTATGTGCCGTCTTATGAGCTCGCTAAATTGGTGTCATTTGTGATTCCTAATAATCTACATTATAAAGGAATTTCATCTTGTCTCTCAGCATCTGGATACATAAGGAACATTATTACACTTCTAAGGCAGCTTGCAAACAGCTCTAACCATAAAAGAAATCCAAATAAGCCGTTAACTTTTGTCCTTTCGATGGATGGTGTTGGTCTCTTTTTTCTGTTAGTCACCTGCTCAGCAATTTTTTTCCTAGTTAACAATCAAAAAGAACCAAGTGTATTCCTAGTGACATTTGGCAAAGGTGAGTCATATTTTAAGCGAATTTCATTTCTTCTCAAGGCATCCAAAATTGGTGCATTTTTTCTTATTGTTGATCTTTGGTACTAGTCAACTTCAGATTTTAATATGCTGCTGGACTCCAATATTTGTCATCATACACTTCTTGATTCTTTTTTGAGTGTCAATCTTCTTCTATGACTTCTAGTAATTTAACTACTCCCTCCGTTTCAAAAAGAATGACCCAATTTCCTTTTTAGTCTGTTTCAAAAAGAATGACCCCTCTCCTTTTTTTGCAACATTTTAACTTCAACTTTCCACGTGGCATGTTCAAGGCCACAAGATTAAAGGGCATTTTGGTACATTTGACATCACTTTAATTTAGAACCACAAGATTAAAAAGTCTTCTTTCTTTTCTTAAACTCTGGTCCAAGTCAAAGTAGATCATTCTTTTTGAAACAGAGGGAGTATCATTTTATTTTCTTTTTATTTTAGCATCACAACATCTTTATCCAAACTTTTCAGTCAACTAGTTTTTTGATACGTGTGTTGCACGTGTATATCAAATTATGTATAAGTGATATATCTAAGATCAATCAACTGTTGTCTTTCACGTCAAAGTGTTCCTTCACAATACAAAGAATAATTGAAAAATAATTTGTCAAAGTCCCTCACAAAGGTCCCCCTGCAGAAAAATTTGATGCACAATCAAATTTAATCATGACCAAATACAAGCTTTCAAAATTATGTGTCATCCTATTCATTTTTTAGGGGGTGGGGAGGCTTAGCAATGTATATATCTATCAGATTACAATTACAAAATGCATCATTACTTAAGCAAATAATAATTTTTTTTCCATGAAGCAATTAAACTATAAAAGAGTCATTATAAAATGTGCACTAACTTTGAATTTGAAAGAAACATATTTTTAAGTCTTGTATATTTCGTAGATCATGACTTCTAATGCTATAATGTTTTCACAAGTAAAATTTTACTTCATGTGAAAAAAATATACATTATTTTGGTAGTTCTACTTTGGTCCTCATTATGATTAAATTTGAGATGGTTAGGTAGAGATAAAAATCTTGTAGGCTATTTACCTTAAACCTTGCTCAAGCCTATAAAAAGGGACACATATTCCCTTGATAAGGGCACCTCAATGATTCCTTAAATTCCCTTGAACTTCGAACTTAAGCAACAACTGCAAATCACACTTAGAAAATTGATAGTTTAAAAATGACAGGAAACCCCACTATATATAGCCAACAAAGAGTAGTATGAACAAATGTTTGTTGTGCCTTATCGAAAAAGTCACAATCCTTCGGAAAAGTCACAACTTTTAAAAAAAAGTCGCAACCCTTCGAATAAGTCCCAACCTTCTAATGTGAAAAGGTGTGTGCTTTTAATATAATATAAATAAATTAATAAATATAACTATAAAATATAGAAAATATACTAAATTGGATGTTTTTTGTTGGGCATTCAAGTTAGAGGGTGTTTTTAGTTTGGGATATTATAGCAATTTAATATTCATGTTATGGGGTGTTTTTAGTTGAAGGTATTATAGTAATTTAGCATTCAAGTTAAGGAGTTCATGCTTTCAGATAGTTCTTTGAAACTTAAATATTGCACTTATTGTGCTTTTGTCAACTAGAACTTTCAGAAACATAGTTGCATAATGGTTGTGATCACCCTTGCTGAAAGGAAAAAAAATGTAAAACTATATAGCTGCATATAATGAGAAAAGATATATCTTGGCAACCTTTTTTTATGACCGAGAAATCCCTGAGGAAAGAATGACACACAATTCGAAACTCAGTGGATATTGGGTGCACCCTTCTACACTTGGTCCACTAAGTACCAGGATTTTGCTTGCGTTAAGGTTTGAATCCATGACGTGCGCCTAACCAACACATCACATGCGTAGCTCTTACCATTAGACCAAAGCTCTGGGGTCTACTACCCAGGATGTATCTTGAAAGTTTAACAACTCAAAACATATAGTACCCATAACAACTATGCAAATTAGATTTATGGGAAGCAGAAAACAATAAACATAGACCTTTTATTCTGAAACAACAAAACCCACCTACATATAATACACAAAAAGTAAAAAATGAGTTGAACCTTGATCAGTCTTTTAAGTCTTATTTGCAGATTGATCAATATGTTTATCTATATAACACTATTTCTTTGTTGATGAATGAATTGGATTCCATGTCTACCCATTTTTTTAGAGGAAGTACATTAGTATGAAAGAGCTTTTATGTTATATTGTACGTTATTTTTCCAGGTACGTAGCCTTTTTCCCTGTATCAAGTCACACTCCACAAGTGATGGTGATGATTCTACCCATAATGTCGAGTTTGCTGGTGGAAATGTGTCCCTTATTACTACAAAAGAAAGCTGGGATCAGAAGTTGGCAGAAGCAAAAAAAGAGGGCAAAATTGTGAGAATCGTTACTTGGCTCTCTCTCTCTCTCTCCCTCCCTCCCTGCCATGTTATACATGTATCCCTGTGTCATATGAGAATTTTTTATTAAATGGCCAATCAAGTAATAGAGGAAACTTGAATTATTTGAATTGCATCCATTATATTCCAAAAGTTGAAGAAACTTGAATTTTTACTTTTTGCTTGATTACACAAGAAACTTGAATTTTTATGTAGACACTTATTGGAAAAATGTGCTTTTGCATTGGTGATAGACTTGAGCATTTGGTACTTGATTGAGGAATAGAAGCATGTACCAAGTTGACTATGCAAAATGTACATTTTTTTTTATAAGGTTAACTGGTATTATTTATAAACAAAAGGAGTACACCAATAGTGTGCTCCTAAGTAGTTACATCAAAAGTATGGGGGACATCCAAAACAAAATCTATCACCTATATCCTTTATAGTCTATCTAAAAACAGAATAATGTCCCCTATATCCTTAGGTACAGATTGAATACACCAAAATTAGAAGGTTGCTAAACAGTTCTTCATACTTTGGAAGGAAATGCTCTTTTTCTCAAAACATCTCTGATTTCTCTCCTTCCAAATTGTCCACCATATGCTAGAACTTCTACAGTATGTCTTGGCATGGCCCATCTAATACCCCTGAGGTTGATGAACCATTGCCATAGTTTCTCAGTCACTTTACAGTGTAAAAAAAGATGGTTTACCGTCTCTATTTCAGCTTCACAAAAAAAAACATCTGGAGCATAACTGCCTTCCCCGTTTCATAAGGTTGTCCTGAGTCAGAACTGCTTGATGTGCAACTAGCCAGGTGAAACAGGCCTCCTTGTGAGGTATCTTCCCTTTCCAGATCATCTTCCAAGGCCAACCTTCCTTGGTTTCAATTGCGATATCCAGTAGCTTGTAGGCTGATTTCACCTTGAACTTGCCATCTTTGTCCATCTTCCATAGCAATCTATCTTCCTCAAAGTTAAGGCTCTTAGCTTGTTCCAAAGTATTGTAGAACTGAATCATTCTCTCCACTTCCCAGTCATTGAGGAATCTTCCGAAGGACTGATTCCAACCTTGTGCATTGCATTTTTGACCTCTGAGATTGTAGCTAGGTTCTGTTGATTGAGGTTATAGATGTCCGGAAACTGTTGCCTCAGAGGTGTTTGCCCCACCCATACATCATTCCAGAACATGGTCTTTCTGCCATAACCCACTTTGATCACAGAATTGCCCCACAATTTTGGCCATTGATTTCTGATAGCTCTCCATAGTCCCATTTCATAAGGAATTTTAACTTCTAGAGTAGTCCATGGTCCTTCCCTACCATATCTTGCAATGATGATGTCCTTCCACAGGCCCTGTCATCTGCTACCAGTCTCCATAGCCATTTTAACAGAAGGCTCTTGTTTTGTGCTTTCAAGTTCTTAATTCCTAGACCTCCCTCTTTTTTGTTGGTTATAACAACCTCCCACTTGATCAAGAGATACTTCTTCTCCCCTTCACCATTACCTTGCCAGAAAAAGTTTCTTCTGATAGCATCCAACTTTTTGATGATCTTCCCATGAATGGGAAAAAGGGACATCATGAGTAACAATATCCAGAAGATGAAGATGAAATGCTTAGTTTTGTTTCATTTTTGGTGTAAATAGGAGTATAGGGAAGATCTAGAATCAATTATGGATGTATTAAAATCTTTGTAAATTTTTGTTAAAAGGGTTGAAGATCTTTTGGATACTCCTCCTCGATTGTAATTAGGAAACCTGTAACTTGTTGTGGCAGGTTTCTGTTTTTTTGGAAATAGAATACAAGTTGTTACCTTCTCAAAAAAAAAAAGGGACATCATGTAAGTTGGCATGGCATCAAGAACACTATTGATTAGGGTGACTCTGCCACCCAAAGATAAGTATTGACTTCTCCAGTTAACTAGCTTCTTTTCACACTTTTCCACCACAGAGTTCCATATGTTCATGGACTTACTCTTAGCTCCCAGAGGCATTCCGAGATAGGTGGTGGGAAGTTCCCCTATCTTACCACCTAAAATGTCTGCCAAAGTACTGATCTCTGGGACCTCATTCACAGGGTAGATAAAGCTCTTTCCCCAATTTATATGAAGTCCAAAAACTGCTTCAAACTATATGAAGATAACCCTTAGATGCTTTAGTTGCTCCTTCTCTGCATCACAAAATACTAAAGTGTCATCAGCATATTGTAAATGGGATATAGACATTCCCAGAGAGTTTCCTTCATTCACAATGAAACCCCTGATTCTGTTGTTGTGCATATTACTTAAACCTTCCATGGCCAAAATGAAGAGAAAAGGAGAGAAGGGATCTCCTTGTCTCAATCCTCTCTCAGAAGGAAAGAAACCAGTTGGGGAGCCATTGATCAAAACTGAAAACTTCACTGCAGTCAGAACCTCACCCATTTTATCCAGGTGTTGCCAAACCCCATCCTCCTTAATGTTCTCCACATATGTTCCCAATTTCAGTGATCATAGGCTTTTTCTATATCTAGCTTGCATAAAATTCCTGGAACTTTGGATTTGTATCTCATGTCCACACATTCATTAGCCACCAAGATTGCATCCATAATTTGCCTGCCTTTTATGAATGCCGTTTGCTCATCTACTAGCTTTGGCATAACTTTCTTGAGTCTGTTAAAATCTTTGAAATGATTTTGTAGATATTCTCAATCAAGCTAATTGGCCTGAAATCTTTCAATTCAGTTGCACCCACCTTTTTGGGAATCAGGCCTATGAAAGTGGCATTGAAACTTTTTTCAAAGTAGCCCTGATCATGAAAATTCTGAATGGCAGCCACCAATTCCTGTTTTACCTCTTCCCAACACTGTTTGAAGAAAGCCATTGTGAAACCATCAGGGCCTGGTGCCTTATCCCCTGTACATGAAAATACACAATTTTTAATGTCCTGCTCTTCAAATTGGGCTTGCAGAGCTGCATTGTCTATTTCATTGATCCTAGATTGAATTGAGGTCTCCAGACTTCTGTCTCACTGTAGAGTTTTTGGTAAAAAGTAGTAACTTCATCTCTGATCTCAGCTGGTTTGGTCACACTGGAGTCATTGATGATCAGTTTATCAATATTGTTATCTCTTATGGCAGTTAGCCATTCTATGGAAGAACTTTGAGTTCATGTCCCCTTCTTTGAGCCGCAGGGCCCTAGATCTTTGCCTCCAAGCCACTTCCTCTCTCTTGGCATTATCTTCAAACTCTACTTTCAATACTGCTCTTAAGTAGGACTCATCATTAGATAGAGTTCTCTGGTCTTGTATCAAGTCCAGCTCAGTTAGCTGGTTAAGGATGCTCTGTTTTTGCATACCTGGGTTGCCATGTACTATTTTACTCCACTCTTTCAACTTCTCTTTCAGTAACCTCAACTTGCAGGCTAAAATATAATCCAGTCTTCCCACATAAATTACAGAGTTCGACCATTCTTTAACTCTTTCATTAAAATCTTTAGTCTGCGGCCACCAATTCTCAAACTTAAAATAAAAGTTTGATCTCTCCCAGTTGCCACATTCCAACAACAGTGGGTTATGGTCAGAAGTTACTCTAGGTAAGATTGATTGTTTAATATTTCTAAAGGCTACTACTTCCCACTCTTCGGATATCAGAAATCTATCTAATCTTGCTGCAATGTCATGTCCATCCCCTTTCCTCCATGTGAATCTGCCACCTACAAGTGGTAAATCTTGTAATTCCATGTCCTCCATAAATTCAGAAAATTCTTCCATCTCCTTATTGAATCTGTTGCAGTTTTTCTTCTCAGATGGGAACCGCACTACATTAAAGTCCTAGCCACCACCCAAGGTCCATTAAATAGACCCCTCACTGCCCCCAACTCTCCCCATACTTCTTCTCTTTCTTCTCTATTATCTGGAGCATAAACACCAGAAAAATGCCATCCTAAGTCTTGTGTTTTCCCTGTGAACTTACAAGTGATGTTGTAAGCCCCTACTGCACATACTTCCCCCTCCCAGATACTACTATCCCACAAGATAATGATGCTACCTCTTGTCCTCCGTGCCTCTAGTTGTGCATATTTCACCTTCCTATTTGTCCACAAATCTTTTACAATCCTGCTTATATCTCCCTTGATTTTTGACTCCTGGAAACAATATACATTTGCCCTACATTTATTCATCAAGTTTTTGATTTGCAGCCTCTTACTTGGATCATTGAGGCCCCTCACATTCCATGATACTATGTTAACCTTCATTTAAATCGTCTATAAAGCAACCCACCCTACTCCTTGTTCCACAGCTCACAAAATAACTCTTTGGTTTCAAATTCTTGAGTTCTTTCGGGACCTTTCCTATTGGGGTTATAGGAACTATGGCTCCCACCCCCTTCTCAATTGTTTGTCTCTTACTGTCGATCGCCATGAAGAGGTTCAAGGCCACTTCTTCACATCCAATGAAGTGTACCCCAAATTCTTTGCTAAGTCTAATTATGTTTTGTTGGACCCATGATGAAATTTCATTCTCCGTTGATGTATCAGTTCCATGCTCGTTAGAATTTAGTGGTAGAATGTCCTCAATTGTGCTTTCCCCCTCTGCCTTCTGATCCAATTGCATGTCACTTAACGTTTGAGTCTCCTGATCTGTTCTTTCTTCTGTTCTTTCTTCTGTGTGGATGATGGACATATCATCGTCATCTCTCAGGATTGCACCAAATTCAAAATTTTCCCTCTCATCTCCCAATTCAAGTGGAGTTAGGGCACCTTCTCTGTCCTGTTCCATAAGAAGTCTGCTTGTTTAGTGGCTCAGAAATCCTCTCACTGTTATTGGGCTTCTTTTGATTTAACAGCGTGTTGGGCCAGTGGGTCTGGGCCCAACATTTTGATTTCTTTTCCTTTATGTTCCTCCAGGGCACGTGCCCCTTTAAAGAATTCAAAAACTTTTGAAGACCCCACATGGTTATTCCTGCCCCCAGCTGTCAAGAGCGTGGATTTCGCTGCCCTCCCTTGTGTATTACCTGCTGGGTCGAGACTTGGGCCCTTCTGTCACCTACGAACTCGAGGTCTTCTTCTCCGACAAGAACCTCGTCGGTGTCTCATCCCATATTTGTAAGATAAACCCATGGCCCCCGAAAACTACCTTCACCTCCTTCAGAATGGGCTTTCCGTTGTTTTTGACAAGTATTCTTGCCCATTTGAGGTGGTTGCGTAGTTCCGTCTCCTCTGTTTTCACCCATCCCCCACAAAGATCTCCTACTGCTTTGAACACATTTTGTGACCACATGTAGAGGGAGGCCCACCAATCTGATCCAAGAGTGATTGATTTTTACTCTTGATTGAGTTGCACCCACAGTCGGCGTCCACCATTGTAGCCGTATGCTCTGGTTCATCCATAGCCATCTTCCTTTGAGAATATGCTCAGCAACAGTGATGGAGGAGAATTCAAAAAGGAAGTGATTGTGTCTCATCTCGTAGATGTTGAGGCCATAAGCTTGGGTCCAATTTTTGCTCGCCCATCTATGAACTTCCGACAGGGTTGGGTTCTCAGATCCATTTTCTGGAAAGCTGCCAACAAGACTTCTCCCTAAGAGCTCATTTTGATTTTGGTTGGATTATCCGTCAATAATGATGGTGTCTCCTTCCTCCTCTATGATGGCTGTTTCGATCTCTCTAGAAGACCATTTGCTCCTCCTGATAGTTTTTGCATATGGAATCTCTTTATCAATCTTCTTGTAATTCTTACTAGGTGTCTTACATGCTTTGTAATAAATGAATTTTTCAATTTTGGTGGCCAAGTTCCACCAACCAGCATTGAATGTGATTTCAGGAATTATTATTACAGCTGTCCTTTCCTTGTATGTTGATAATGCTTATATATCTCCCTTTGTTGTTAAAGTTCCTTGCACAAAATACATTTGACACATGATCCTGCCTTTTCCATCTTCTGACTACGTTTCCTTTCACCTTTGATACTTCCTTGAGAATCGAACAAATCCATTCCATCGTTTTTTTACTAAAGCTTGTTCTGCTCATCATGTTTCTTCCTCTCTCAGTCCAGTCGTACCATGTCTCTGCTCGAGATACATCTCTTGCTACATCAAAAGACTTGAAACCCATTGCGAAGAAGATCATATCTTCCTCCATTATCTAGTAGTATGAGGGAAGGAGTGGTTGGGAATGGAAGAAATGAGAACAGAAGAGAGAAGATGAGGGAGGATTCCGGTGACAGAAGTTCACCAGAGGGGGTTCTGCCCTCCTCCTTTAGGAGAGAGAAAAGATTTGGGGTATCGTGCCTGGGAGCATTTTCTCAAATCATGAGTAATCAGTTCATATATTTGGCCACTAAAAGACTGATATCAGCAATAAGATTGTGGCCCTACTGCTTGGGGCCAGACATTGTGAGGCTTTCAACTTTGCACTCTTATCATAAATTTGTATGTTGGGATTTTAGAAGAGATAAAGATCCAACTCTCCCTTGCTCTAAATCTTCTCTTCGACTCACCAAAGAGCTTCCACCGTCAACAAGAAACCGACCAGTACCTCACTAGCAATTCTCTCTAGTCCTTTTTTTTTTAATGACATTGTGGTGCTGTTGACATTTTAGGAGAATGGAGGGGTTTTGGTTTCATCATTATAAGTAAATTCAATTGAAAGACTTCACTTGTTTGTTTGATGAACCTAAGTTTAATGGAGTTGACAATTAACACTATTAGCTAGGTTTCTTAACAATTAATTTCTCACTCCACATGATCCGACTCTTAACTATCAACAATAACAACAACAAACCCTGTGGCGGTGTGGTCTGGGGAGGATAAAGTGTACGCAGACCTTACCCTACTTTGAGAAGATATAGAGTGTTTTAGATAGACCCTCGGCACAAAGAACGATAAAAAAGAGGCAATAGCAACAAGCAGAAACAACAACAAAATAATAAGATAGTTGAGGCTAATAGAACATGTAGATATGATGAAAAACAAGAATAATACTAATTAGGCTTAAGTCATGAGCTGCCCCTTAAAGATGTCCGCATAATTCACTTAGACACCTCAACTAAGACTATACCTATTGAAAATTATAAAAAAAAAAATTGTTTAAAATTATTTCAAACACTTTTTATATCTAATTTTTTTAAAAAAGAAAAAGAAAAAAATGAAAATGTCAACCTATTCTACCCAACCCCATCCCTACCCAACCCCCTTTCATCTTCATCTTCTTCCCAAAACACATTCTTTCTCAAATCACAAAACCTAATTCTTTTCAAATAACTTGAAGATTGACTTTAAAAAATATATATATATACATTTTCATACTAAGAGTGAAGAAGAAAGAAAATTTTGCCGGCGGTTATTCATTTCTACATCGATGACAAAATGAAATTGATAGCTCAAAAATTAATTCTTTCAATTTTTTGAATATCATTTTTGATAAATTTAATGGGTTTATATATGAATTTGCGTAAAAATCTTTGTTCGAAAATTTTGATAAACAAATATCGGCTAACTTTTTTATACGTAAGAATCATTTATCTTCTTTTTTCTTCTTCATATTTGTTCCTTATTTTTATGAGATTTGAAATAAATCATACGAAAGAAAGTCTTACTTTCTTTCAAATCTGAATCTTCATAATTGATTTTCATTTATCTTCATATTTGAAAGAAATAATATTCTTTTTTTTATAAAAAAGAAAGAAAAACAATGTTAGAGCTAAAATGAAGAATGTTTTGCAAACTAAAGTATGAAGAAGATGATAGGTAGGGAGTGGGGTCCTTTTCTTTTTTGAAAAAAGTGTAAATGAAAGAAGAAAAATATTTTTAAGTTAATTATAATGCCAAGTGTCAATAAAAGAAGAAAAAATGTAAACAAAAATTTCAAAAAGATACTATTTTGAATCTTTTCACGCGCTTCAGGGATGTGCAAAACACATTTTTTGCCATATCAGCGTTTTGTGTTTAATAGGTACATGTTTTGAACAATTTAGGTGTTCAATAGGTACAAGTCTTAGTTGAGGTGTCTTAAGTGAATTATGCGGACAACTTTAAGGGGCGGTCGATGACTTAAGCCTACTAATTATGGTTGCTCGGACTCTTCAAAAATGTAACGGGTGTGTTTCGGATTCTTAAAAGTAGTGTTTTTTTTTGGAGAAGCCAATACGAGTGTGGTATCGAAAGCGAAGAGTCCGCTCAACTTAGAATACTAATGCATAGAGAAAGTGAAAGAAATATGTCCAACTACCTCCTAAACCTCTCCCTGATTCTCAACCTCCAAACCTTCCTATCAAGGGTCATGTTCTTGATGAGCTAAAGTTGCATCATATCATGCCTAATCACCTCACCCCTTTACTTCTTCGACCTACCTGTCCTCAAATGCACTATGATCAATTTCTCACATATCATAACCAAGGCATTTACACATCTCCACTTCACATGCCCGAACTATCTCAATTTCAGTTTCCGCATCTTGTCCTCCACAAGAGCCACTCACACCATGTCTCGAATATCCTCATTTCTAATCTTATCTCTCCTAGTATGTTCACATATCCCCCTCAATATCCTCATCTTCTCATCTTTTGGATATGAGAGTTTTTAATTGTCCAACACTTCGGCTCATATAAAGTCAGGCTAACCACCATCCTATAGAACTTACCTTCAATTCTGGGTAGCACATTCCTATCACACTGAATAACGAATGCGAGCTTCCATTTCACTCCCTACCCTAATACAGTGTGTGACATCCTCGTCAATCTCTATATTACCTTGGATTATTGTCCCCAAGTACTTGAAATTTTCTTCTATTAGGGATGACCTGCGTGCCAAGCTTCACGTCCATTCCGCTTTATGAGTCACATCACTGAACTTGCACTCCAAGTCTTGCTCAACTTGAATGAAACCCTTCGACTTCAACGTCTATCTCCAAACCTCCACCTTGCATTAACTCCTTAGTCAATAACTATCAATTGGTAAGGAATGTGTTAAAGTTTGGGTTTGTCGATTTAACAAATCTTGGATGAATTATCAACTTGATTTGTAAAAGTTGGGGACTTTGACTGAGGATATGTGATTAATGAAAAATTTCAGTCTTGGAGTTGACAGTCAACACTATTAGCTGGGTTTCTAACGAATTACTTGCTCAGTCCAGATAAAATGACTCGATAACTATCAATTGCTAAGAATATGTTGAAGTTTGGTTTGGTAGATTTAAAGTCAATCTTGAGTGATTTATCAGATTGATATGTAAAGCTTAGTGCTTTGGCTGAGGATATGCAATTACGGAAAAATTCTGTCTTGGGGTTGACTCCATGTACAGTCATCTTGGGCAACTTGTGATTACTATAAGGATGGGGAAACATTCACTATATATACATTGGAGAGAACTTCACAATCTTTCTCCATAGCCACATGCTCAGTTATTGCTTGTGAAGATACATGTGTCTTTTTGTCTATATATATTCCTTGGACTGATATCACTGTTTAAAATTCTGTGGCTCGTCTTCTCCCATAAATTTATTTTCATGCTATGGAGAAATTGTATATGCTAGGATAAATCAAAGTTTTAGGGAAATGACATGTAAAGTGACTTGAGGATGTGTTATTATGTTTTGCTTTCTGGAAGGAAATGAATAGCGACCATGTGGATTTTGCTTTCAGCACTATTACGAACAGGTGTTAGGCCTTCCATTTATTGAGTTCACAGTTTTCTTTGTACTTTATTACGCCTCTTTTTCTGTGTTTTCTTAGACGGGTATTTCTTGAATGGCTTTGTGAGAAAAAAAATTGGGCTTGTTTTGCATTTATTTTCTTATCATATTTTTCAAGCATTCCTTGAGCCAAGGGTCTATCGGAAACAACCTCTCTACCTCTGAGGTAGAGGCATACACTCAACCCTTCCCAGACCCCAATGTGTGGGATTATACTGGGTATGTTGTTGTTGCTTATTTTCAAAAAAAGAGTTAATTACTGTCTAGTTAAATACTTTTTGAAATCTTTGGCACTTCATAGGAATGGTTGATGTTTGAGTCCTTTCCTCTCTACAGTATAACATATAACAGAAATAATGTAAGAGGAGGTCAGCCATGTCAATTTGGGAATCTGAAATTATGATGGGGGATTTCCCCTCGAGATCTCTACAGGTCCACATCAATATCGGCTTTTCTTCCCAGGACTATGTTTGGTTCTTATTAAGTAATGTAATAACATGGTGATAGTTGCATGAAAGTTGTGAATGTTGATTCTCCAGAAGGAGAGTACACTGTCATATTTACCATTCACTTGCTCGGATGCAGATCTACAGTGATCCCTAACATTTTCACTGTGAACTTGCCAAAACTTGAATGTGTGTCTTACCAATATCATATAAACTTACACCTGCGTGCATGTAACTTAATCCTCTAGCCCAGCTGCACTAAATTCAAAAGACGTTAAAAAAACAATATTCAAGGCACTTTTAACTTTAATGCTACCAACTTAAGGTTTTCCTCTCACCACACTGTTTGCACACATGCAAAGTGAGAAGGATACTAACAGAATGGTGCAGCGGTTTCCACATATGGATCCTTTGCCTTTTGCTTGCTTAAAATTTTACATTTTTGCTGGCTTTGGCATTTTGGACCTTTCTTACGCAAGTGAAATTTTGGCAGGTTATTGCAAATTTCAGTGCTTCATGGTGTGGTCCATGTAGAATGATTTCTCCATTCTACTGTGAGCTGTCTGAGAAATATCTTTCTCTGATGTTTCTAACAGTCGATGTTGATGAGCTTACGGTAAGTAGCAAAAATTTCAGTGTTCAATCCTATACCCTTCTGCATCCCAACTATCTAACTCTTTTGGTCTTGCTGTTTTTTTTTTAAAAAAAATTATTTCTACTCTATTAAGACTGGCAATTCTGGGAGATAAATGAACAAGACTTGAATGTGTAATACGATGCAAACATTCGTATGATAAGAGTATTTGTTGGATTGTTTTGCTATAGTAATGTGAAAGTTTTGACAGCTAATTTTCGTTGTTTGTTTGGTTCAGGAATTTAGTTCATCCTGGGATATCAAAGCAACTCCAACCTTCTTTTTCCTCAAGGATGGGGAGCAGATTGACAAACTCGTAGGAGCCAATAAACCAGAGCTACAGAAGAAGATAACCACAGTTACAGACACACATGTAGCATGCGAGCCGCAGCCACAGTAATTGCAATTGGAGGTGTGAATTGTCTTTAAAATCCCTGCTTTCCAGTTTTTCTCAAGAAATTCAGGTCTCCAATAGGTGTGTCCTTCGTTTCTTTGCATTGTTGCCAATATGTTGTACAGTTGTTGTACATTGAGCCACTACAAATTTGGGGGACATCTTGTGTGTGTGTGTGTGTGTGTGTGTGTGTGTATGTATGTTAAAAAACTGAAGGCAGTCCAGTCCCAATATTCAACCCCTTCCCCCAATCAACTAAAAAACATGAAAAGAATGATGTGATTGGAATAAATTAAGGCTTGTTTATTTGAATCATTATGATCTTGAAAGAAGCATGAAGTTGTATGTATGCAAACAAGTTTGTGCCATAATGTGATCCGCTGGTATATTTTTGTAAAGGAAATTTCAAATTAATTCTTGGGATAGTTTTCAAATATATATGATAAAGTAATTACTTTACAACAAATGTAGTCATGGTTTTATTAACATAAAAATAGTCAAAAGTCATAAAAAGTATACATTGACTATATAATATTGCTCCCCCAATACATTGATTATATACTCAAAAAGTTGAATATATATAATTTAAATATGCACTGACTATGCAATCTCGATCAACTTAAAATTACCTCTTAATAGTTTTAAAATTTAGGATATTTTGAGTCTTTTGATATAGAATTTGCTCGAAAAAAATATATGTTTGCTTAATGGATGATTGATTCATGGCACTTTGCTAATTTCCCCTTAATTAATTATTCTTGTACGTGAATGATGAGTGATCAGAGACTTACCAAAACACAATACTATCAAAATCAACTAAGGCATTGTCCAAATACGAAAATTACTTGGATCCACCGTATGAGTTCATTATTTCCATTCTTCTATAATAACGATAAAGTTATCCCCATGTGACCTATAAAATATTAGTAGTTTTTTAATTTGTGAAATTGGTTATGGATATTTATTTGCGTCTGGGTATCTGACTACTCCGTGGCCCAAAATAAGAATTGTTTTGATGTCTAGACGGACATATTTTTAGCAAATTCAATCTCGAGAAACTACTTTTAAATTTTGACTTTTTTTTTTAACTCTTAAATCACTATCATCAGTAAGACATGTATGGTCAATCGAACAACATTTCCTTTATCGTTTTGTAACATTGTAGCAACAGTAGGAGATACTGACATCAAGTTTGTTTAGTGGATGATATATCATAGTATATAAATAAACAAATGAAACTATGAACAAGTAAAAAGAGAGGCAAACGGCAAAATAATAGTAGTATTTTTGAAGTGAAGACCAAGTCTAGGATTTTAAATAATCCAAATAGAGGTCCAGACTACCATTTGCATGAAAGAACAATTTGTTCTTATCAAAAGGTCAGAATAATTGGAGTTAATATCTCAGATGGTCACTCAATTATGCACTCTTCTTTTAGAAAGTCACTCAATTTTCAATTTTAACTCAAAAGTCACTCAATTATGCACTTTTCTCTCAAAAAGTTACTCAACTTTGAATTTTATCTCAAAAAGTCACTCAACCTATTAAATTGATATTTTAATTAAGATTTACTGATATAAATTTTTTATTTAAAAACCAAATTTAAAAATAAAAATAAAAAATATCCATTTAATGACCCGACCTGCTAAAAATATAACATTGACCCATTTTATTGACTCTTTTTCTCCTCCCCTGTGCATTTTTTTCTAGTTCTCCATTGATAATTGCTTTTGCTTCTTTTAGCAGTTCACTTATTTCTTCTTTAAATGATTTTAGTTGAAACTGTCTTTTTCTTTGTCAGCCTTATTGCCAAGATATCGTGGATCGTTGGCAACGAAACGGACTAGAAAATCAACAAAAACACGTATAAATTAAATATACCAACAAGGTGAAAAAAGATTCTTCAGCATGAATGATGTTTCAGCAATCAACATAGACATAGTCCCACTAATGATCGAGCCAAAACTTGATGTTAGTTCTAACCATCCGGAAGTAGTACCACAGTTACTTTCATGAGTTGAATCAGCAACTAAAGATTGGATAACTGGGTCACATTATATTTTTAATGGGTCGGGTCAAGTGGGTGGATCACTAAATAGTTTAAATGGTATTTTTTTATTTTTTTAAAATTTTGATTTTTTATATAAACAATTTGTATTAGTAAATTTTAATTAAAATAACAATTAAATAGATTTAGTGACTTTCTAAGAGAAGAGTGGATAGTTGAGTGACTTTTGAGATAAAATTCAAAGTTGAGTGACTTTCTGAGAGAAAAATGTATAATTGAGTGACTTTTGAGTTAAAATTGAAAGTTGAGCGACTTTCTGAGAGAAGAGTGCATAGTTGAGTGGTCATCTGAGATATTAACTTGAATAATTGGGTAGAAAGAAAATGTTTGTTTTCTTGAAAAATAAGTAATTACTATTATTTTTATTTTTTTTATAGAAAGTGTAGCAGTTGGGTTTCAAGTTGATGAGGAAAACACAAGGCTTACTAGTTTCTATTGTTTGATTAATTAGTAAAGACTAAATAGTAATTGTAATACTATGATTCAAGGCCTGGACCCCAGCCTCGACTCAGGACTCGATCCCCAACTGTGACCCCGATCGATGACTCGGATAATATTTGGATGGAAGGAAAATAAGTTCATTAAAAAAGTATTACTTGGATACTTGCTTTTTTTTTTTTTTTAATGATGAATATTATCTAAATTTTTGTTATGGAGATGAGAAAAAGATTGGGAATTTTTAAGAAAGGGTAAAAAACTATTCTTTAATGGAATTCGTACAAACAATTTAAAATGATGGTCGATAATGATTTTTGTTTATATATAAAAATTTAAAATGGTAAATCCGTTATAAACATATTTGTATTATAATGAATGTCTATTATGTGGAATCCTTTTGGAGAGAAGTAAGGAATCCTAGCTGGAGGGATTTTTCTTCATTGTAATAACTTTGTGAATATACCACAATCCCTAATTCTCTCTTCTCCCTACTTTCTCCTTCTACTTATTAAATAGAGCATAACACGTTATTAATACGAGACTCTACTATCTCAAGTAAGTATTTAGAGAGATTTGTCTATTAGATTTATGTTAACCGATTACAGATGCATTTTCAATGATTGAAGGAACTATTTTGATTTGAAAAAATAAACAAATAAAATATTATTGTTCAAAAAGGTCATGCATGTTCCAATCCTAGTGATACGGGGAGATTGAGAGGAGTTTTCATTTTCGAGATAAAATTATATGCGTCATACTGAAATTTTGGACGAAATATTTGTTGGTTTATACCTTTATGTAATTTCATGTATGTTGCAAGTGAAAATTTAAATAAAAAAAATTGGAAAAGTCTTTGGTTAACTTTGATTTTAATATTAATTTTGATATTCTATAAAGTATAAACTAATGTAGAAAAGAAAATTTATGGGATGCTATGGGCTCACATGTAAACTGAAAAGCAACAGTGGCAGTGAATAACTTTTTATACTGTGATTGGTATCTCTTGGAAAGGAAATTCCATGGTTTATGCTAATTAATGATTATATGAGCATATTTGAATAATATTAATGATTATACGGTACTAACACTAACTTATTCAATTTAATTTTTGGACTACATTCTATTTTTAGATTTCTTCTTCGCAAATTCTTTTACTGAATGCAGGATGTAGGCAGTGGCGGGTCGATATTATTAGTGGCCTAAAATTAAATTTTAAATGAGATCTTAATTTAAAATATATGTTTTTTTAACTTTTTCAAATGCAAAGTGATGAATAATTATTTTATAATCTAGTTCTCCTAATGATTTCTTTTCAATTGATAATATACCAAGTCAATTCAATTTCTATTGATATATTATTGATCTTAAGTAAGATTTGATCAATTTTAATTTTCAAAAAATTGTTTTAAAAACTTATTGTCGATCAAATAATCAAAAGCTCCTTTTTGTAAATTATATTCGATTTTAAACTGTTTTTTTTTTTTTTTTGGAATTTTTAATAGTCGGATTCATATTTCTAGTTGACAATTTAAATTTAAATTAATAATTTTTAAAATGCCAATAAAATAAAAATAACAAATACAAGATAAATTTAAAATTAAACTAGAAACTGTAATGATGAAACTTGATTCAAAGAAATTTATTACTAGATTTCAATGTTTTGTTGCTTTTTTGGAATAATTGTGCTCAGCTAAAAATAAGTACTCAATCGACTAAAAACTGAAATGATATAATCTTAGTAAATCAGTTTATACCATTGAAATTCAGTTATATACAAAATGTAACACAAAAGTAATTGCTATGAGTTTCGTATTAAAATTTGGAATTTTATTTATATATTAATTGAACACAAATTATATACATAAAATATTGTTATGAAATTATGTCCCAATAAATTGGATTATTAGACTTTTTATTTATAAAATTTGATATCCACTAGTAAGTTTAGTTTAGTACGTATAAACATTTTATTGTATGAGATAGGTATGAAATTTGACGTCCAACAAGTTTGTTAACTATCACACTTTTCACAAGTGTTTAGAAAGTGTATAAAAGTTGCTATCTATTAGTAAGTTTGTATAAAGTTAATTTGCTCCTTCCATTTCGTTAATTGTTGACGAACTATGTGAAAAAAAATTATAGTCTTTCTATTTGTTGGGTTTTAGAGGTGTGAATAGGAAATGAAGGATTGTGACTCTCCTGAAGGGTTGTGCCTTTGTCGAAGGGTTGTGACCTTTATGAAAGGTTGTATCTTTTCTAAAGGGTTTTGACCGTTTCAAAGGTTGTGCCTTTTCCAAAGGGTTGTGACCTTTCTGAAAGGTTGTCTTTTTTTTTCAAAGAGTTGTGACATTTACCCTTTGCTGACTTTCTCTCATTTTTCTGAACTGAATTCTTCCCTTCTTGTGCATACATTTCTTACAAAACAGAATCGATCGATCATGTATGTGTGTCATCTCATTGCTGTCCTTTTGAGTTCGTTGAAATTATTGAAGTTTGAGGTACCACTACTTCTTTAATGGTTAATCTGTTTTATCTTGAGAGGAATTAATCTACAACCTCAAGTACTTGAGGGGATTAAATTTCTTAAGGACACACAGTGAGTTCCGTGGACTCAGATACTTCTTTTATTATTTCTAGTTTGCTAATCTGAATACAGGAGATACCACAATTTTAATAAATTATGTTCAGTTTTTAAACATGTTTAGTGAAAATTGAAGCAATCAGGTTATACATTCATTTCATGCATTAAATGAACACTTTATAATATACACGTTCCAAACACTTTAATGATCTATCATCTAAATTGAAGTCAATTCGGTATCAGAATTGACATTAGATAAAAATTACATGCAGTGAGTTATAAAAAAAGAAATCATTATTTAATGTACGAAATTGGTATATAAACCGATATCAATAGTATTAGTTAAAGTTAACCAGAAAAAATAGATTATATACCTAGTACATACATGAAATGATACTTAAGCATAATAGACTAATTGGTTATAAATAAAATAATTCTTGAAAAAGAGGGAGGAGCAAATGATTAAAATGATCATAATGAGGAGGTACTGTGTTCTTGAAGAGCCTACGACATAACACTTCATGAAACCTCATGAGAGAGGTAGGTACTTGAAAGTAATGAAGTGATGAGATCTCAATAAGTTATAACATATTGTGAACCGATATAAAATGATATAGCGTCGACGATATCTTTGATACAATAGCGTGCAATATTATAAAAATTATGAGGATTTAAATTCTACGATCTATTAAAACATGCTAACGTGTAAATGTTTAAATGATGCATCTTGATAAGCGTAAAGTTTATTTGACTTGCAATCTAGACACTAAAAGATGTCATACATTTAATATTGAATGTTGTCACTTGACAAAAATTGATATAAAAATCAGAAGAATTCTTGAAGCATATACAAATTTTTGAAAAACTTCTTTAAAATCCTCATATGGATTGAATCAATTTAAGAACCTTTTGTATTGTTAAACAAGTTAATAACTTGAATTGAACTCTCGAAGAGTTTTCGAAAGGCAATAAATTATTTCCTTAAAGAAACTGATGAGGAACTTGGAGAATTCTTCGATCCTGAAGGGATTATTCATAAAAGGGAATAGAACGAAGCACATTTCACCAAATCTTTTCTACACATATGTGCTCCAAAAGAGTGATGATATCAACGTGCAACAAATTTGTTCAAGCAATAATATGACTAATTTATTCACCAAGTCTCTACCAACTTCAACTTTCGACAAGGTGATGCACAAGCTTGAAATGTGAAGATTCAAGTGTTTGGATTGATGTTCCCTTTAGGGGAAGTTAATACGCGATGTACTCTTTTCCCTCACAAGGTTTTGTGTCATTGATTTTTCCTTGTAAGGTTTTTAATGAGGCATCTAAAGTGTGTATTATTATATATTTGTACTCTTTTTCCTTCACTAGAATTTTTCCCCATTTGGTTTTATCTAGTAAGAATTTAACGAGGCACATAATCTATCAAATAGACATTTTATGTAGTAAGGTTTTAACGAGACACGTAACGCTATAAACATATTTGTATTATGGTGAATGTTTATTATGTGGAATCCTATGGAGAAGACTAAGGAATCCTAGTTGGAGACCAAATCAGTTTTCCCCTATAAATAAAGAAATTTTCTTCATTGTAATAAATCTGTGAATATACCGCAATCCCTGAATATCCTCTAAGAGGAATAAGAAGTTTTCTCTCTTCTCCCTACTTTCTCCTTCTTCTTAATTAATAGATTCATAACCAATTTTTTTTTATAAAATATAAATTTATGAATCTAGTTTTATATTTTTAAAAAATTGAAATTTCAAATCATGCTTTTGGAACAATTTAAAATTATGATAATCCCAAATTACATATTCAACCACTCATTTAGAATCGTGATTTGGAATTACAAATTCTAAATGTTTAATTGGAACAAGATTTAGTACAAGGGTCAAATGAAAATTTCGGGAAAGTTTAAGAGGGCTGCATAACTATAAAACCTTATTTTTACTTACTTGTAACCATGTGTGACGCCTTTACCTACAAAATAATGTTAAAAAATAAATATTATTACATATTTGAAGCGAACAAACGTGAACAAATACACGTAAATATGAGGTACACAAAACTTGAAATTAAAATGTGTTATGCACTTCTTAAAAAAAAAGGCTTAAATATGTCATCAAATTTTAAAAAAAGACTCATCTATACACTCATTTACAATATAAATTTTAAACTATATTTTTGCAATTTAAGTTAAGTGATTATATTTTTATGAAATTTTCCCATTTAATTATGGCCACCTAAATAAATTGAATTGGCATATAAGAATCATGTAAGCTATTTCTCAACTAATCAGTTGATTGAACGATAAAATATATTTTATTAAAATCCAATGGAAGTGGTCAGACCTTAATTTGTCAACATGGGAAGCACGTCATTTTTTCAATTAAAATAAATCAGCAAAAGACAATTTGTGCAAGTATATTTTATCCATTTTTTGTGATTATAATTACTAGAAAGACATGAATGCCTCCTCTCCATCATGTATGCCACTCAACTTATCCATCCTTTTCAAATTGGTTTACACACTCACCGCCCACTTCAAACGTTTATACAAGTACAACTGGCATTAATCAAAATGACAGATAAATAATTAAATAAATCATAAAGTTAACGCGAAAACATGTAGTAATTGATAAGAAAATGGGGTTAAACTCCAACCAAAGTCAACGATCATTTTTTGATAATTGAAATGTCTAAATCAATCTACGCGCGCACCTCAACTATTCCACCAGACACAATAAATTGGAATAGCAACGGAGAAGACAATTCTTATTAGTAGGAATTTCCTTGCAGCAAAATGTCATATAACAACACTACTATACGTCTATACCTTGCCTTGTTGCATTTGAACCTCTACTTTCTTTGGGACTAACATCTCTTCATTTCATCTTTAGACCAGACAGGAACATATAATAATATACAGAACGATTGATTACTAGCAAGAGATCAGACTGCCATAGTGAACAACCTCTTTATGATCAGTTAATAGTACAACAGAAGATAATTTCACACTTTTGAGTATTGGTAGATACAACGAGCTTAAACAAAACATATGAATTACAAAATAAATAGTGAGTAAAAGAATAAGGCAGGCAGTACGAGGTAGGAAAAGGAAAAATGGAAAGTTAAAGAACATTGCCTTGGCGTGTATTTGCTGCTTTCAAGACATGAGGAGATTTTAACGTCCTTTTGGATTCATGATTTGAGAGAAAACAGCACTAGGTGTTAGCCCATCTGAGTCTTCGCTGGCAAGGCTGCGGCCGCCAATGCTCATAGATATTCCGCTGCTTCTTGAATCAGTCATGCTTGCATCATAACCTGGGGATTCATTTAAATCCTTCTTTCCTTTGCATGTAACATCATCAAACCCTTCTTCAATGTCCATTTTCCCAAAACCCTTCCCACACTCCTCTGCACTCTCCTGAAGTTGCAGAGCAAATTCAAGGTTCCACAGCACATCTCCCATCGACGGCCTGTCTACACCAACATCCGACACACACTTCACTGCTGTTTCTGTAAATTTCTTCAAGCACTCTGGTGCAAGCTTCCCTTTCAGATATGGGTCGATTATCTGGTCAAAAGTCCCCTTCTTGTAGCAATGGAAAGCCCACTCTGCCAAGCTTACTTGCTCCTTTGGAAGAGTTGGGTTCAGAGCTGGCCGAGCACACAAAATCTCAAACAGCACTACACCAAATGAGTACACATCAGATTTGTCTGTCAGTTGCTGCCTTCTGAAGTATTCTGGATCCAGATATCCAAAACTGCCCTTCACCACGGTACTGACATGGGTGTGATCCAATGTAGGGCCTGTTTTAGACAACCCAAAATCAGAAACCTTTGCCACCCACTTTTCATCCAAGAGGATATTAGTGGTCTTCACATCACGGTGGATAATAGTATGCTTGGCACCAGTATGAAGATAGTGCAACCCACGAGCAGCACCAATACAAATCTCAAGCCTCTGCTTCCAAGGTAAAGGAGGCTTCTGGGTCTTATAGAGATGCTCACGAAGGGTACCATGAGCCATGTAGTCATATACTAGGATCATTTCACAGTTCTCTTCACAATAACCAATCAAAGAAACAAGATGGCGATGGCGAAGTTTTGAGAGCATTTCAATTTCAGTTTGGAATTCATGAACACCTTGCTCGGAGAGAGGATTCCCACGTTTGATAGCAACTTTTGTGCCACCATCAATTTCTCCCTGGTATACTTTGCCAAAACCACCCACCCCAAGAAGCAGTGCTTCATCGAAGTTATTGGTGGCTGCCTTGATCTCAGCAAATGAAAAGTGACGACAAAGGTTTGATGGGAGGGACGAAGCATAACTGCCAGTAGTGTTCGTCTTAGCGGAACCAGAAGTATGTGAATTTCCATACAAAGAAAGAGGGAGCCAGCCTGATGGTCCATCACTTGGACTTTGGACCTTCCCACGTTTCCGGCGGCGCATGACAAGGCATACAACTAAACCAATAAGAACTACAGCAGCAATTCCGCCTCCAACGCCTCCACCAATAGCTGATTTATTATTTTTTGATTCACTTGTTTTGGACGGCAGAGGGTCAATATGATCTGGTTCTGCAACTGGAACTGGATTAGGCCCAGCAAGGTTATTATTGGTGTCACTCACTTTGAAGATCTCTATTCCATTCAAAATTGCATCATACCAATTGGATTTTGAAGCAACGTTTGGATGGAGGGCAAGCCAAAGATCCTGCTGTGAAGCCCCACGAGGAACAGAGACCACATAATCCTTGTGAAAAGGAACTCCATTGCCATCAGCCCAAGCAATGACATCCGCTGCAGGTTCTGCAGTCTGGTTATTCATGTAAATGACAAACACCCTCTGGTTGACTTTTGTGATATTTTTAGTGATTTCACAGAAATGGAGCCTAACAAGATAAGAGAACCCTGAATCAACTGAGAAAACCCAACTCAAATTGAATTGCTGGTTAATTTGAAAAGTTGGACCCATTGACCTAGCTGTCTTATAGACATCAAGCGGGGCAACGTAGGTAGGCTGCCCATTACCATAGCTTATTGTGACATTCTCATCATCGGCAGTATTGGTAACTCCGGTGGCTGCTCCAAAAATATAATTTGAGTCATCACCCCATGACCTAAACATACCAGTATCACCTGATGGTGAGATTACATTGCCTCCCACATTAAGGCGATAAACATTTTCCAAGGCAGTAGAATTGTCAATGATGAAAGGAGATTTCTGACCCACAATGAAGGTAGTTCCATCTTCTGTATTATAGATATCAGGATGTGAAATAATCTCAATCCCATTGACAAACGCAAAGGAGTTTGAAGTATTTGGAGAGGGTGTGAAAGTGATGTTCAAAGTTTCAGATGGCACATTTATTGAGAATTCCTTGGTCAAGTAATCATAGTTGAAAGCTTCAGCAGTTTGTGCTGCACTGAAATTTCTAAGTAAGGTATATTGTCCGGAGGCCACATTGAAGATGGCATTAGTAGCATTTAGCTTGTTGTAAGACGAGGGATAGAAATACAGACGGACAAACTTACGACCAGATGCTACAGGGAAACTATAGGTGAACTCAGACTGGAAAACACGGGCAGACATAAAAGGAACTTGAGGGACAGAGGGCTTTTGATCATCAGCATCAGAGATTGATGACTTACTACTCAACATATATTTTGACCCAATATCTGTGCCCCATTTCCGACCATCAGCATCTGGGAGATTGTTAGGACCTCCACAGTTCAACAGAATATCATCACCGGGCACATAATTGGCAGCCAATGCCACATTAACCACAACAGCCAACAACAAAAATGTCGAAACCAAGAAAAAACAGAATTTACTGTCATCTGCCATTGATGCTGCACAAGCCTATAGTTGTCCGCAGAAATCACTGGAACAAAAGAAAAAAAAAAAAACAGAATTGCAAAAGAAAAATCAGTTTCCATCTGTTGACCTCCCCTCAATTTTGACCGCACAGACAAGACAATCTCAAAATTGACCGAAATCCGGAACCTCAAATATTTTTTTCAAATGAATCTAGAAGACCAAAAAACACTAAGTCCAAAATAAATAAAAACCCAGCATCACGATGCAGTATAAGATGCAGGGGATGACATAAAGTAGACAGATAAAAGTTTTAAGAGCTAAATAAAAGGCAATCTGTCCAAAATAAAGAAAACCCAGTAGAAGCATCAACAAGTAGCATAAAAAAGGAACTTCAGAACTAAATGATGAAAGGCTGAAAGCACTCAGTCCAAAATAAAGAAACCAGAGTATCAAGATCCAGCTAAAACAAGCATGAATATGTACATACAACAAAATCTTGGTAGCTAAGAATAAGCATAAACAAGTAGAGGAAGACAAAAAAAAATACCTTAAAAGATGATGAATTGACAGAGAGATCCAAAAGCAGCAAACTTCAGGCCATTGCTGAGTTGACAAACACCAAAAGAAGTAAATTGAATGCAGCAGTGAGCTGAAGATGAAAGAAGAGACAGAACAGGGTTTGAGTTTTAGAGAGAGAGAAAAATGGAGAAGTGAAATTGAAGGAAGATGGTAGGTGCTTGTGAGCTTGATATTAAAAACTCTACTAATTAGTTGGGGTAATCTAGATTATGAAAATGGAGTAGAAATAACTGGGTCCCAACTACGGCAAGTATAATGACGGTAATACCCTTTAGAGAACGTTGAAATCTCAATTTGCCATTTCTGATACAATGACAGACTGGGAGTTTTTTAAGGACATAAACGCGTTTGGAGTAGGGACCAAATGGGGAGGTGGCAATTCAATTATTATATTATTACTATATTCCTATTTCCTTCTCCCATTCCCACTCTCTACCATAAAAACGGAATATAAACACCATATTTTCATATTGCTAATCATATTATTTTGAAATGAATTACGACTTTTCAGTATATATACTAAATAATATTCTAGTTGCAACTATTGTTTATATGTATAAAATAATAAATGTGTTTTTAACTTAATCTCATTTGATATATATATTTTTCAATTTTGAGTGTACAACTGTAAATACTTAAATTTTTATAGAATTGAATAAGTAGACATACACGTCATACATGACAATTCATGTTCTATGTGGCATCTTGTGCGCATTATGTCATGTAGAGCGCAAATGTCTACTTGTTCAACTTTTTTCTAAATATATACTTTATACACATCTAAAGTTGGAGGCATAAATATTAGTTGAGATCAAGTTAAATGACATATAAATATGTCATTTAATTTGGTTTCAACTGATATATATGTCTTTCAACTTCACATGTACACAAGGATATTTAAATTTATATAAAATTGATTAAATAAACACATATGTCCTAAGTGACATAGTACACTTAGGATACAAAATTGTTATGTAGGACATCACGTATGATGAATGTGTATATTTATGCACATTCAAAGTTAGAATACATACATGTCAACTGAAATTAATTTAAAAGACATATTTATATATTATGCTTTTTCAATATAAACATAACTTTTTTTATTTCAAAAAAAATTATGAATCGGTATTTAATTTAAACAAACATAATAAAATTGGTTAACCCTTTTTTATTATTAAAAAAACATATTTTATTTGTTGAGGGAGGTACAAATAAATCATTTTCACAAATTGTCCCAAAGTACAAAAGGGTGATAGGAAGAAGTATTATGATTTTGCCATTTACGCGTTGCTCTCTTTTTTTTTCTCTTAATGAATATCGGGGAGTGTTGCTGAGTTGTAACAAGCTATAAAGTAGATGGGTCCCATAGGCAAGTTGTTTAGCCGTCAATCATGTGCTCACTGGGACCTACCACTAATTTATTCGGTGCACTTTTCCTTATTTACCCTTTTTTCATTTCAATTTGCGCAAAAGCCCATACAATGAGACTGGCCTTGTAAAATAAAAAATGAACACCACCTTCTTGGCTACATCATTGGATATCCCAACCATAAAATGGGTTCTAAGTGAAGCCCGTATCATATGGTGGAATTTAGAAACAACGGCCTAATTATATAAAAAAGAGCAACTTTCACATATAGGAAACACAAAATTCATATTTGTATGTTATAACAAAATTTGTATAATTGCGCTCCATAGCAAACATATATATGTATAATTCGCTATACTTTATACAAAAAAAACAGTTGTATAATCTGTGTTTGGTATACATATACAAAAAGATCAATTGTATAAAGTGAGAGAGGCGAGTGAGCGAGCGAGATCTGGGAGAGTGGCGAGCGAGATCTGGGAGAGGGGAGAGAGGGGAACGAAAATATATGTATATATACAATTTTCACGCATTTTATACATTTGCGTTTTTGTATAAAGTGAGAGAGGCGAGTGAGAGAGCGAGATTTGGGAGAGTGGTGAGCGAGATCTGGGAGAGGGGAGAGAGGGGAACGAAAATATATGTATATATACAATTTTCTCTCGCTTTATACAAACACAAACACATTTTATACAATTTGCGTTTTTTGTATAAAGTGAGAGAGACGAGTGAGAGAGTGAGATCCGGGAGAGTGGCGAGCGAGATCTGGGAGAGGGGAACAAAAATATATGAATATATACAATTTTCTCTTGCTTTATACAAATACAAACACACTTTATACACTTGCGTTTGTATAAAAAACAAGAGAGGCGAGGGAGAGAACGAGAGTGGCGAGCGAGATTCACCAGGAGAGAGGTGAAATAGCAACAATTTGCTATGAGGTACAATTAAATCAAACTATATTTATAGTATTTAATTTGAATTAATAGTTTGCTATTATATACAATTTTCCCTATAAAAAGTCCTACCACATGTATTATTCTTTTATAATTTAAAATAAAGAAAGACATAAATTTCACCTTCAACTTGTCTCGAAAAATCAGTTGCACGTTTAAATTATTAGGACGATTCATTGCACACATTTACTATTTAAAAGTGAATTTAATATCACTCTAGGACGTGTAACACCACTCTTACAGTATGTGGTGTATTACACTCACTGCCACATCAGCGATATGTCAACGCCATGTCAGAAATTATAATCTTTTATATTCTTTTTTTTTCTTTATTAATTAGTAAAATTCTCTAATAATTATAGCTTCTTCATAGCAAAATTGCAAAGAAGCAGCTTTTTACAATGGCTGCCAAGAAAACTTTCTGAAATTCGAAGTTTATTCGTGGAGTGGAAGAATTTCTTCCGTTCCAAAATGAACCACAAGAAGACTACTTCAGTTTCTTGCATTGATTTGATCATGAAAATTGAGCTTCCAATCGCAAATATTTTTCAGATCCTGACATATTAGTTTTTCTTTTTATATGTCCATCATGGAGGTTTATTAAAAGATAGGAATAATAGGAAAGTAATTTTATTCCCCTTTTCAATTGATCGTTCATCTTGCCTACTCAAAAAATCTCCCCATAGCTCCACGACAGAGAAACCCCCAAAATTTTACCTCGTTGATGACATGAACAAACACAAATCAAAACCCACACATCTTAAGTCACTGAATACTGTTTTGATATCTTGCTAGAAGGTTTATGGGTAAAAAAAGTAGTAGTTTTGATGTAACTTGATACTCATTGCTTCTTGTTACTGATTCATTTAAGCTTATTTGGTGTGAAGAAGACGAGAATGGCGGGGTATAAAGAAGAAGAAGAGATGTGGGGTGTGAGGAATAAGGAGAATTTTTATTTTTTTAATTTTTGTTTACTTTAATAATTATCTAACGCGTATGATTTGTTTTCTTTTTTTAATTTTATTTTGCCAGGTCAGTTTTAAGGGGTAATAAATTCACTTTTAAATAGTATGAGTGTGTAATAGATCATCATGATAGTTTAAGCGTGTAACTGACTTTTCGATACAAGTTTAGGAGGAAATCTATGCATTTTCTCTTTAAAATAATTATATATCATCTCATTTCATATCATATTTCAAGTGAGATGCATCATACATTTCTCTCCTTCTTTCTCTCTCTCCCTCTCTTTCTACTCTCTTCCTTCGCTCGCTCTTTTTATGCACGAATACATTAGTAATTAAAGGTATAAATGTAATTATTAATGTCAAATACATGTATCTTTGATAGATATATTCTATATTTTTTATACTAGATACATTCTAAAACATAGATACATCGGAGAAAAGTATGAAGTAGCATACAAAAGTTGTATGAGTCTCCTTTCACAATTTGACAAGTATATTATTGGGTCCCATTTTCAAAAAATGGACCAAAGTTCCTTCTCTCTTACTTTTTAACTTTTTCCCATTACTTTAACTTTTCAACTTTTGTTTTTAACCATTATTTCAAATTTTGCTATTTTCCTTATCTTTAAATAATTTTATAAGTATAAAATTTAGCTTAATTCATCGTACTCCTAACATTTGGTATTATTTATCTATCCTATATTAACTATCTAAATTACTAAAAATAATTATTAAAAGTATTTATCAATTAACAAAATTAAACTATCATTTTTTTATTTTTATTACCCTAGCAATTATTCTTTTTGAAAGTATAAAAATATATCTTAAAGAGTAAATTAGTAAATTATAATTTTTATTAATAATTTCTTAAAGAACGTGTAAAAAAAAGTAAATTAACTAATACGGAAAATGAAAGGAGTATAAAATCAACTTTTCTCTTCTCAATAATATCATAATTTTCTAATTTCCTAAACACTTAAATTATCCAATATTCTTGTAACGATCAGTTTCCGTCATTATAGAAAAGCCAACGAGAAAAAAATTTGGGCCGAAAAACTTTTTCATAGTAACTTGAAATTTCTCAACCTAGTCCAGATTTGGACGAAATCAGAGTCAGTAAGGTCTAGGTAAATCTGGTAATAATTGGGTGATTTAATTATGATTTTGATCACATGAGTAGATATCTAAGACGTTAAAGAACCTGTACGACTTTACGAAATTAAATTCAGGCGAGTAGAACTCTCGAAATTGATCTTAGCGTAAACGGGTAGTTTCGGAGCGTCATTGGTTGAAGGTGTGTTGTGAAATGGGGGTTTTGAAATTCTTAAAATTGCTTACTGTTTTCGTGCAAGCCGCTGAGGCGGGATTTTCCTGCCAGGGCGGGGCCGCTGTAGCGGGGTGAGTGCCTCCATAGCTGGACAATCGCGACTTAAGTCGGAAATAAATCCCAAAAACATTTTATTCTTCATTTTTTGACTTTGAGAGCTAAGGAACGACCCCAGGTGTTTTCTTGACAGTTTTTGTAACGACCCTTTTGGTCGTTTTGAATACTAGAGCTTTTTATTTCATAAAATACTTTCTGATAGATTTTAAATAGGTATTTTGGACTATTCGTAACTACAATTATAGAACTAATGGGGTAGTTTTTATAATTCATTTAGTTGGTGGTTAAGAAAAATAACATTAAAATTAATAGTGGTCCATTTTTTATAATTAGTTATATAAAAATTAGGGTAATAAATAATCTGTAAAAGAGAAGAAAATTAAAAAGATAGAGGCACGGGTGGAAAAGGAAAAACGAATTGAGAAGAAGTGAGACTACGCAGAGCAACATTGATTCTCAGGTTTGGTTCTACGAATTGCTATATATTTTTTTTCTGTTAAATATTGCTTTAGTAGTAATGTGAAGTGGAGGTATCGTATGTGGGTGTTAGAACTGTGGTCGCCATTAGATTGGAAAATTGGGAAATTATTAACATTAGTAAGAAAAAAACAAAATTTATTGAATCTTTGTTTGTTAGTCCATGTGGACTCATGGGAAAGAATTATATTGTGGCTAATTTTGGTGGAATGGAGGCAACTGTTAAGGTTTAAGAATATTAGGTGTTAAATTTATATGTGTGTATGTGGATACAAGTTACAACTAAGGAAGAATAAAATTAAGGAAATTTAGTTCATAACTGAGGCTAATGATTGGAGTATTTTTGTTGGATATTGTATAGAAGGATAGACATGGAATGGGTATTGTCACTGTGCATCAGGCGTATAGTTGAGGTTTGGCTGCCACTAGTTTCGAAACCAGTGGCTTCAAACGTTTAATATTAATATTGTGTTCTCGTATTATAAATTGTATTTCGACATATTGAGATAGATAATTAAATATAAGGTGTATTATATTAATTGAATACCTTTAAGGTTATGCAAATAAAAGAATTAAGATTTACCCTTAGTTTTGAACTTTAGGAAATTGATTATAGAATTAGGTGAGCTTTTGAGTCTAGGCTAGACATAGAATAATATGAGTGTCTCTAGACTCGTTAACTTACAAATTATGCATATATATTTGATAGATTGGAAAGGTTCGGAGGCATTAAAGAAAGGAAAAGTTTTGGAAAAGTTGCTTGCTTGACTTCGATTCTTCGGTGGAGGTAGGTTATGGTTTATTCTATTTGATAGATAGACTCTTAATAGTGATTGATATGCATTGAGTAATATTGTGAAGTTCTCTATATACTTGACTGTGTGGTTGTGTGGCTTGGTTATGTGGTTTGTGATTGGTCTAAAATCTTGAGACCGTGAAATTTATAATTTGAAATCCTCTCTATCGAAGTGATGCCTTGAATAAAGAAGGCTTGGTGAAATATTGTTAATGAATTGAAAAATGGTGATAAATTAATGATATTATTGAATCAGAGTGTCACGTTCTGACATGGTACAATTGGATCGGAGTGTCACGTTTCAACATGGTATAATTGGATTGGAGTGTCACGTTCTGACACGGTATAATTGGATCGGAATGTCACGTTCTGACACGGTATAATTGGATCGGAGTGTCACATTTTGACACGGTATAATTGGATTAGAGTGTCACATTCTGACACGGTATTATTGAATCGGAGTGTCACGTTCTGACACAGTAACATTAAAGGAAAAAGATATTGAATTAACTTAATGTACTCAATCACAAAGAACTCATTTCCCAAATAAACGTGGTGTGGAGGCATGAGTCCCCATATGTGTGTTTAATATTGTGATTGATTGCGTACTTACTTTAGTGTTGTTGTCACTGGTTCATGTTGTTTGTTGCTTGCCACCAACTAAGTGTCATAGTTGATTTTATACTATTATTCATTGTATATTAGTTTCTATTTTGGGTTGGCCGGTGATATATACCTACTCAGTACATGTTGTCCATAATGAGTGCTACTTGTATTTTTCTTTGTTTTCCTTTTATAGAGTGCAGGGAGTGTGCCAACGACTTTGACTCACCCTCAGCTCTAGCCAGTTTCAACATATCACGTTCAAGGGTGAGCTATTTGTTCGAGCTTGTGTTGGATTCTCTCGGTCATGACTGGATGTCCTTAATTTTCGGACACAAATTACTTTATTTCATTTGTTTCAGTGTCTTTGATACTCTTAGACTTAGTATTTGGAGATTAGATGTCCTTTATGTGATGACTTTCAGGTTTTGGGAATGACATATGGTAGACTTTAATGGATTTGTGTTTCTTACACTAATAAGATTTAAGCTTCCGCATTATGATTAGTATTTTGTAAGCTGAATGATAAATATAAGTTGGAGTTGAATTCATTGGTTCGCCCACCTAGGAGGTTAACTGTGGGTGTCACTCACGACTCGATTTGGGTCATGACGAACTTGCTATCAGAGCGTTAGGTTTGATGATCTCATCACACAAGGACAAGTCTCGTAGAGTCTTGCGGAACGGTACAAGGACGCCTTTACTTTTCCTCGAGAGGCTATAAGACTGTAGGAAAACTCATTTCTTTTTTTTCTTTCGTGCTATTACTTGAATCCAATTGGTATCTAGGTGATACAGATTGGTATCTGACCTTCTTTACTCTATTTCACATATGGTTAGTACTATTGCAGTAGAAGTGGAAACATCAACGCCGTCAAGAGAGGATGCGTCCTTTGATATAGATATGTTTCCCCGATTCACTATAGGCATGAAATTACTAGTGACTAGTATGATCTTTTATTAAGTTCTTAAATTTAAAACCCCCATTCTTCATGGGTACTTAACATGAAGATGCTTATGATTTCCTTGTTGACTATCATGAGTGTTTCATAAGATGGATATGGTATAGTGATTGACCGTTGAGTTTTTGACAACTAATTTTGGGGAGATGCAGAAATGTGGTGATAGTCTCGTGGTTAAACATACCAGTAATGGCACTACCTATGACTTGGGCAGCAATTTCTAGCTTTTCGTTGGAGAAGTATATACCTCAGACTTTGAGGAATAAGAGGTAGAGGGGTGAAGCCAGATGACTATGCCAATGTCAGAACATTCAAGAAGTTTCGTAAGAGATGGCTAGATAATGAATACCATTACTTTGGATAATACAGTTAGTAAAGGTATCATAACTGTAACGACTCGGAAAATGATAGAGTGAAACTAGAGCCTCACATGTGAGTTTGGAGTCGAGAACTTAATGAAATGATTATATTTGAATTTGACCCAAAAGTTCTTAAAAATGTGCTTCGGAAGTTACCGGAAACTTGTTTAGCTGTATATTAAAAGATCCGTTTCGTTTTTCGAAAATCCGACTTCATATTCTTGTTTAGGGGGTCAAATTGAGTGGGAAATGGGTCTAACCCAAATTTTAGAGCAACCGTATCAAAATCCGAAATTTCCAAGTGAAGCCTTTTTCGAGGGTCTACTTTGGAGGGTCATATCTCCTAGCACACAAATTATTTGGGTGGCCAATAATATATCCATGGAAAGCCCTTTGAGTTAGCTACCTAACTCACTTCGTTTCACCTCATTCGGAGTTCGGACGAAGAAGTTATGCCCATTTTCGTAAAATCTGTCCGGCAGAAAAAGGCAAATTCCAGTAGCTGATTTTACTGTTCATTTACTGTTCACCCGCCTGAAATTTTTTCTAAGTGTTGGACCATTTTTTTCAAAGGACTTATATTATTTCCTATATACCATTAGTTCATTCCCATCCCTAAAAACATTTCCCTCTCTACAATCCTCCATTTAAGAAGAAGAAGAAGTGGGAGCTAGGGCTTTGGATTCAAGGCTTTCTTCATCAAATTTCGTGGGAGATCATAGCAAAGGTATGGTGGTCTTGATCCTTGTCTAATTTTCCATTCAAGGAGCCAAATCCAAAGTTATTTCAAAGTATGAAAAATCTAGGTTTTCACTCAATCTCATGGGTTCTTCCACCAAATGGTTTTAAAAGGTTTCTAATGGCACTTTATGGTTATATTGTTGTTGTATTGACGATTTAAGATGAAAATACTCCATGAACCCATGATTTCTCTCTATTCCTAGTTTATGCCTTTATGAAGTGGGTTGCTAGATAATGAATGTATATGAATCAAACTTGTTTAAAGGTCTTTAGATTGTTGAAGTATGTCATTACCCATGCTTATTTTATGGTGTATTGTTGGTGTATTGGTATGTGAGGCTTATGGCCTTAAAGGCATAGTATGAGAAATTGGAGTGTTATCATGACATTATACGAATGAGAATTCAATGAAGATAATGTGATCATGTTATGAATGTAAAGGTGTTGTTGTAGGTTGTTCACTGGTTTGGTTGCATAATTACTACCCTATTTTCCATGCTCTTTGATTCCATTACATGCCTTCAAGGTGTTTGACAAAATGTCCAACTATGGAGAATTGATGAATCGATGCTTTAAAGTTTGAGTTATGAGATGTATGGAAATCCAGAGATGTGTTGATGACACTCATGAATGTTGATGATATAATATGAAGGATTCTTCAATATAAAGTATACCTTGAATTGGTAGGGCTTATGCATCATTTTCTTGTATAAATGATTATATTGTTGATTGTTGAATCCTTGGATCGGTAGGCTTATGGCACCCTTCCACACATGCTTATAATGAACCTTGGATCGGTAGGCTAATGGCACCCTTCCATTAATGATAAGTAATGAACCTTGGATTCGGTAGGCCTATGGCACCTTTCCATAAAGGTTAATGATGAGACTTGAATCGGTAGGCCCATGGCACCCTTTCAAGAGGAGTTAATGAGCTTTCCTAAATGTACCTTGAATCGGTAGGCTTATGGCACCCTTTCATGTGTTAAATAATGTACCTTGAATCGGTAGGCTTATGGCACCCTTTCATGTGTGATGATGTCAAAGTAATGAACTATTCTATGGGAATGTAGGCTAAGCACCGAGCGGATTTGGTTAGATGGAAACTCCCCCGACAGTTAGGCATGAGTTTCAATGATCGTCTACCTTATCCCATAAACTATGTGCCCGCATAGGAAGCTAGTGGATCCATTAAGCTATATATACCGGTCTTCCTTAGGCAAGTAGACCACCTCTTTTCGGTGTGGGGACTCATGACACCGGATTCCATGACAAGCTCTCATGGTCTATGTCGGTTAAACGCTTACTTCCCATCATGTGAGATTTCATTATGGTTTCTTGACAGGTTCTACAAAGTGTAGGTAGTAGTATGGGATGCTACCTATACATTGCACGAGTAGGCTTGGAGAGGGTCATAGTGAGTTTCTCTAAATCCTAATGACTGTGACATGAATGTACCCTAAATGAGGTTATTAAAGAATGTTGGCTCTTAAATGCTTAATATGTTATGCATGTTATACTTGGGTTATATTACGAGTTATTTTCCCTTGTCATGTCTTAATTAATGATATACCTCTTATGTATGAATATTGTGCAAAGGTGAAAGAAAGGAATGATAAGTTACTTTAAGTGACCTAAATGTGGTGCCTTAGTATGGATGGTGGTATGGGACGTCATCCATACATTGCACGAGGTATAGCATAAGGGTTTCTTGAGGTGAAGGTCCAAGGTAAAGGTTTTCATGTTGATATTGTTTAAAGGTGATATTATGACTTACTTGATGTTATGCTTGTCTTGTATGTCTTTTATGCTATTGTTCATGATATTTCAAAAAGGTGGCATAATGCATGGTTTCTAACTAAAATGTCCCTTTTTAAGCATGTTTTGCATGGTCATCATACTTAGTACATTTTGTGTACTAACCCATATTCTTCATATTTTTACTATAAGTGTAGGTTCCGGCAAGTGATCCCTCCTAGCTAGTTTGAAGTGTTGGATTGCTTTCCTCCAAGACTTGGTATGTCCTCATGGATTCGAGGACAAGACTTTTAAGTTCTTTTGTTCATGTAATAGACTTCTTTTGATTGTAAAGGGCCGTGTCCCTACTTATGTTTTGCGACTGTGTCTAAGATGGCCATGTGAGACTTAGACTTCCGCTGTGTGTTTTTAAAGTTGTTTTAAGAAGTTTAAATGTGTGGATGTAAATAAGTTTTTTTTTATTATTCCGCACTATTTTCATTATTGAATGACTATGTGGCTTGTATAAGACCCCTTCGGGGTCGAGTACGCCTTGTTACGACTTGGGGGTGCTCCCGGGTCGTGACAATAACATATATGGGTTGCTTAGCGAATAATGAAATTATGTTGAGTCAATTGAGGGCAAAATCTCTATTACGATTTCGTAGATTGAGTGTTTATCAAAGAGGGTCACGATACAACTACTACAATAATATCAATGTTTACATGGTTAAAGTTATGATGTGTGTTACTCTTTTTTAATCGACTTGATCTAAAAATGAATTTGATAATATTTTGGATCTATTCAATGGATAGAAATGTGATAAATATTGGTGTACGATCTTCTCGATAGGTAAGATGTGTTCTAGTGATGGATATAACAAACTTTCAAGGTGTAATAATTGTGTTATGTGGAAATGAATACGTCGATTTACAAGTGTGAATATTAACTACTTCAGGAGTTGGTAGTTATAGGATGTGTTTAGACAATGAGATTCTCTGTTGCATTCACAATTGAGAAACCAACTAGATTGTTACTATAAACGCTTAGGTTAAGCTTTATTTTTAAGAAAGATTATAGTGGTGGATCTTTGGTATGGTATTAATGCTTTTAGGTTGTGAAGTGTATCTTGAGGATTCTAAATGAGGACTAGTGATTTTATCTTAAACTCTAAGAGAGTGGATTGATATCAGAATGACAAACTTATGGGTAAGGAAAGTTCGAGTGAGTATACTTGGGTGAAGGCAATTAAATATTTTAGTAAGAAAATGTGTATAAAATTGGGTTATTCCTTTTAATTAGATGGATATAACTGAGTTTGAGGTGTAATGTCGATGAAAAGGTTGACTGTGTGGTGATGTCAACGGCTAACAAAACATAATAACAATAATAATAATAATAATAATAAGAGTTTGTAATGGATAGTGATTGGGATGCAGTTATATGATAATGATTGTGGGTTAAATGAATTTTATATGGTAATATAGACTTGTGAGTATCTAAGGTTGTGATTTTCTACTATTTAGTGAGTAATGTGATTGTATAGCAAGTTTTAGGAGACGTTGGGGCACCACTTGAATAGAATTTAAAGGAGCTAGAGTCATAATGAAAAATAAAATAAAAATTAGTTGGATGTAGTGTAGCCTTCAGAAAGAGGCGAGAGCGAGAATATTTTTCTCTGATTGCAAGGGCTAAAGAGGTATTTTTTTGAGGTGTTGAGAATTGGGTTTAGGGACGTGTGCTTTTATCCGATTTACTCTAGTTATTGTAATAGTGTCACGTGTTCATCATATTAGTTAAAAACGATTGGAAAAGACTTGAGAAAAGAGTGTACATACGTTCATGAGAAAAGAGTGTAGATACGTTCAACTCGAGTGTGACGATGAGTTCTTTTGTGGTTTTGAGTTCACTAATGAGTACTATTGAATTTTTAGCGAATGATATGGTAAGATCAATGATGAGGCGATCAATGATAAGCTAAGATACATGAATTCCAAAAAAATTCAAGATATGAGCTAATATTGATAGATAAGAGGATTGAGTTATATAGTTGAATTTATAATTCAGATTTTTTTTTTCATTATACGTCTATATTTATGGTGATATGTTTTGTCAAGATATGGATTGGTATGGCAAGAAATGATTGATTGCATCGGTATTAAGCATGTGAAAGAACTTATGCATGTTTTGGACCATAAAGTTTGTTTCTTTTGATTGTTAAAGGATCTATGGAAGGGTCTCCCTCAGAGTTTTGATTTAGAGTGTGAAGTAAAACGTCATAGGTTGTTGGTAAAAGGATGAGATCGTTAAGCGAGCTAGAGAAACAAGAGTCTGATATATTGAAGGGTCGAGATATTTAGAATTTTGCACCATGGGAAGAATTTGAGAAAAGTAAAGGAATAAGACCTCTCATATAGACCCTTGGGGTGTAGTTGAAGGTTGTATTGATTTTTGCCTATGAGTTTAGATATGACTGTGATATGTGAACTACTTCAGTACAGACTTACTAGGAGTTTATCATCAATATTTATAAAGATTGAGTTTTGGTTTGGGTGACAAACAGTGTGGTATGAAAAAGTTAGTGTTTTACGTGGGATTAGATTGCTCAAATTACGCAGATGACTTAAGAATGATGTACAAGGTGAGATATTATTCTACAGTGTTATTAAGAATTTAGAGTTTGATTAATACACTCCATTGATGGGACTACATAGAATGTTATGATGCGTTGCGTAGACATTTGATGGTGAGTAGAGGTTGTGTGCTCATAGTATATAAATTTATTGTGGTGACCGAGAATTCTTAAGTGTTGGTATGATGTATATAATGGTTTGAATGGTAGTTGAAACTAGGTTTATGAAAGATTGTGTAGAATTGTACATTGTGTATGATTGTAATAAGGACAAGACTGGTTGATTGTTGGTGGCTAAAAATCAGGGAGATAGAGTCAGATGAATGAAAATATTTGATATGGGCACTATGGAAGGAATATCTAGAGTTATTCTACCTTGGTTATGTACATTCTTATGTGACCAACTACTTCATCCTGGGCCTGGTTTAGAGTATGATTCACTTCTATGTTCGTGTGTGTTTTCGCTTCTATGGGTGAGTCTCTAGTAGTGGATCAGGTGTACCGATTTTGTGATTGTCCTTCTGGTAGGGTGGCATCCTTGGTTAGACTTGTTCATTTCAGTTATAGAAGATTTGGTGTTGTTTGGATCTAGTTTTTTTATTCTTAAGGTTTGTCTATAATAGCTACTAATCTAGCATTTAGACAATGTTGTTAGATGTTCTGTATGCTTAAATTTATCACTCGATGGTGGTTAATTGATCATTTCCACCTTTGGATCAGATGAGTTTGATTCTCCTTGGTGATTACTTGATGTCTAAAGATCGTAATTGTATACCTTAACCTCGATGAAATATTATGTTGTGAGAATGTAATCTTGATAAGATGTATGATGGTTTGTGCCTTATGAGTGTGTGGTGGCTAGTTCAGGTTCACTCCTGATTGTAGCCAATATTGATTCGGGATTTTATCATGGTTATGTTAAATAATATTTGTCCCGATGGTTGTGTCAAGGTCTAGTTGGAGAATCGGTGAATTGAAGAGTCCACTTGGAAATAGTTGTGTTGTTAGTTGAGTTTACATACAACAACAATTATCACTAGAGTAGTGAGATGGACCCATTTGAGGCATTGTATGGGAGGAGGTGTAGATCTCCAATTGGTTGGTTTGATACTTTTGATATGAGACCTTGGGTACTAATATTTTGAAGGAATTGTTATGACAACTACCCTTTCTTACCCTCACCTTCCTTTGATCGTTCGAGGACGAACAATGGGTAAATTGGTATCTATTGTAACGACCCTTTTGGTTGTTTTGAGTACTAGAGCTTTTTATTTCATAAAATACTTTCGGATAGATTTTAAATAGGTATTTGGACTATTCGTAACTACAATTATAGAATTAATGCGGTAGTTTTTACAATTTATTTAGTTGGTGGTTAAGAAAAATAACATTAAAATTAGTAGTGGTCCATTTTTTTTATAATTAGTTATATAAAAATTAGTGTAATAAGTAATCTATAAAAGAGAAGAAAATTAAAAAGATAGAGGCACAGATGAAAAAGAAAAAAGAATTGAGAAGAAGGGAGACTACGCAGAGCAACAGTGATTCTCATGTTTGGTTCTACGAATTGCAACTCCCACTGTCCCATTTTATGTGAGGTAATTTGACTCGGCACGGAGTTTAAGAAAGAAAAAAAAACTTTTAAAACTTGTGGTCCAAAATGAATGATAGAAATTTTTGTGGTTGTAAATCATTTCATTAAGGGTAAAATAGACATTTTATAGTTAAATTATTTCTTAATATAGAAATGTGTCATTGTTTTTGGGACTGACTAAAAAGGAAAGTAAGTCACATAAATTGGGACAGAGGGAGTATATTTTTTTTTGTGTTAATATTGTTTTAGTAGTAATGTGAAGTCGAGGTATAGTATGTGGGTGTTAGAACTGTGATCGCCATTAGATTGGAAAATTGGGAAATTGTTAGCATTAGTAAGAAAAAAACAAAATTTATTGAATCTTTGTTTCTTAGTCCATGTGGACTCGTGGGAAAGAATTATTTTATGGCTAATTTTGGTGGAATGAAGGAAACTGTTAAGGTTTAAGAATATTAGGTGTTAAATTTATATGTGTATGTGGATACAAGTTACAATTAAGGAAGAATAAAATTAAGGAAATTTAGTTCATAATTGAGGCAAATGATTGGAGTATGTTTGTTGGATATTGTATAGAATGATACACATAGAATGGGTATTGTCACAGTGCAGCAGGCGTATAGTTGAGGTTTGGCTGCCACTGGTTTCGTAACCAGTGGCTTCAAACGTTTAATATTAATATTGTGTTCTCGTAATATAAATTGTATTTCAACATATTGAGATAGGTAATTAAATATAAGGCGTATTATATTAATTGAATACTTTTAAGGTTATGCAAATTGAAGGAATTAAGACTTACCCTTAGTTTTGAACTTTAGGAAATTGATTATAAAATTAGGTGAGTTTTTAAGCCTAGGCTAGACATAGAATAATATGAGTGTCTCTAGACTCGTTAACTAACAAATTATGCATATATATTCGATAGATTCGAAAGGTTCGGAGGCATTGAGGAAAGGAAAAGTTTTGGAAAAGTAGTTTGCTTGACTTCGATTCTTCGGTGGAGGTAGATTATAGTTTATTCTATTTGTTAGATAGACTCTTAATAGTGATTGATATGCATTGAGTGATATTGTGAAGTTCTCTATATACTTGACTGTGTGGTTGTGTGGCTTGGTTATGTGGTTTGTGATTGGTCAGAAATCTTGAGACCGTGAAATTTATAATTTGAAACCCTCTCTATCGAAGTGATGCCTTGAATAAAGAAGGCATGATGAAATATTGTTAATGAATTAAAAAGTGGTGATAATAAATGATAAATTAATGATATTATTGGATCGGAGTGTCTCGTTCCGACACGGTATAATTAGATCGAAGTGTAACGTTCCGACATGGTATTATTGGATCGGAGTGTCACATTTCGACACGATATAATTGGATCGGAGTATCACATTCCGACACGGTATAATTGGATCGGAGTGTCACGTTCCGACACGGTATAATTAGATCGGAGTGTCACGTTCTGACACAGTAACATTAAAGGAAAAAGATATTGAATTAACTTAATGTACTCAATCTCAAAGAACTCATTTCCCAAATGAACGTGGTGTGAAGGCATGAGTCCCCATATGTGTTCTTGATATTGTGATTAATTGCGTACTTACTTTAGTGTTGTTGTCACTGGTTCATGTTGTTTGTTGCTTTCCACCTGCTAAGTGTCATAGGTGATTTTATACCATTATTCATTATATATTAGTTTCTACTTTGGGTTGGCCGATGATACCTACTCAGTACATGTTGTCCGTACTGAGCCCTACTTGTGTTTTTCTTTGTTTTCCTTTTATAGAGTGCAGGGAGTGTACCAACGACTTTGACTCCCCCTCAGCTCTAGCCAGTCTCAGCATATCAGGTCCAAGGGTGAGCTATTCATTCGAGCTTGTGTTGGATTCTCTCGTTCATGACCTAATGTCTTTAGTTTTCGGACACAAATGACTTTATTTCATTTATTTCGGTGTCTTTGATACACTTAGACTTAGTATTTGGAGATCAGATTTACTTGATGTGATGACTTTTTGGTTTTGGAAATGACATATAGTAGACAATAATGGATTTGTGTTTCTTACATTAATAAGATTTAAGCTTCCGCATTATGGTTAGTATTTTGTAAGCTGAATGATAAATATAAGTTGGGGTTGAATTCATTGGTTCGCCCACCTAGGAGGTTAAGTGTGAATGGCAATCACGACTCGATCTGGGCCGTGACAAACTTGGTATCTGAGCGTTAGGTTTGGTGATCTCATCACACAAGGACAAGTCTAGTAGAGTCTGACGGAACGGTACGGGGACGCTTTTAGTTTTTCTTGAGAGGCTATAAGACTGTAGGAAAACACATTTTCTTTTTTTTTTCTTTCGTGTTATTACTTCAATCCAATTGGTATATAAGGTATACAAATTGGTCTGACCTTCTTTACTCTATTTCACATATGGTTATTACTAGAGTAGTAGAAGTGGAAACATCAACACCAGCAAGAGAGGATGCGACCTTAGAAATAGATATGTTTTCCGATTCACTATAGGCATGAAATGACTAGTGACTAGTATGATCTTTTATTAAGTTCTTAAAGTTGAAACCCCCATTCTTCATGGGTACTTAATATGAAGATGCTTATGATTTCCTTGTTGACTGTCATGAGTGTTTCATAAGATGGATATGGCAGAGTTATTGAACGTTGAGTGTTTGACAACTAATATTGGGGAGATGCAAAAATGTTGTGACGGTCTCGTGTTGAGTTCTACCAGTAATGGCACTACCTATGACTTGGGCAACATTTTCTAGCTTTTCGATGGAGAAGTATATACCCCAGACTTATGGAATAACAGGTAGAGGGGTGAAGTCAGATGACTATGCCAATGTTAGAACATTCAAGAAGTTTCGTAAGAGACGGCTAGATAATGAATACCATTACTTTGGAAAATACAGTTAGTAAATTTGTCATAACATATATGTGTTGCTTAGCGAATAATGGAATTATCTTGAGTGAATTAAGGGCAGAATCTCCAATACGATTTCGTAGGTTGAGTGTATATCAAAGAGGGTCACGATACAACTACTACAATAACATCGATGCTTACTTGGTTAAAGTTATGTTGTGTTTTACTATTTTTTATCGACCTGATCTAAGAATGAATTTGATAATATTTTGGATCTATTCAATGGATAGAAATGTGATAGATATTGGTGTACGATCTTCTCAATGGGTAAGATGTGCTCTAGTGATGGATATAACGAGCTTTCAAGGTGTGATAATTGTGTTATGTGGAAACGAATACGTCGATTGTCAAGTGTGAATATTTACTACTTCAGGAGTTGTTAGTTATAGGCCGTGTTCAGATAATGAGATTCTCTGTTGCATTCACAATTGAGAAACCAACTAGATTGTTACTATAAACGCTTAGGTTAAGCTTTATTTTTAAAAAAGATTATAGTGGTGGATCTTTGGTACGGTATTAGTGCCTTTAGGTTGTAAAGTGTATCTTGAGGATTCTAAAGGAGGACTAGTGATTTTATCTTAAACTCTAAAAGAGTGGATTGATATCAGAATGACAAACTTATGGTAAGGAAAGTTCGAGTGAGTATACTTGGGTGAAGGCAATTAAATATTTTAGTAAGAAAATGTGTATAAAATTGGGTTATTCCTTTGAATTAGATGGATATAACTGAGTTTGAGGTGTAATGTCGATGAAAAGGTTGACTGTGTGGTGATGTCAATGGCTAACAAAGCATAAAAATAATAATAATAAGAGTTTGTAATGGATAGTTATTGGGATGCAGCTATATGATAATGATTGTGGGTTAAATGAATTTTATATGGTAATATAGACTTGTGAGTATCTAAGGTTGTGATTTTCTACTATTTAGTGAGTAATGTGATTGTATAGCAAGTTTTAGGAGACGTTGGGGCACCACTTGAATAGAATTTAAAGGAGCTAGAGTCATAATGAAAAATAAAATAAAAATTAGTTGGATGTAGTGTAGCCTTCGGAAAGAGGCGAGAGCGAGAATATTTTTCTCTGATTGCAAGGGCTAAAGAGGTATTTTTTTGAGGTGTTGAGAATTGGGTTTAGGGACGCGTGCTTTTATCCGATTTTACTCTTGTTATTGTAATAGTGTCACGTGTTCATCATATTAGTTAAAAAAGATTGGAAAAGAGTTGAGAAAAGTGTGTACATACGTTCAACTCGAGTGTGACGATGAATTCTTTTGTGATTTTGAGTTCAGTAATGAGTACTATTGAATTTTTAGCGAAGGATATGGTAAGATCTATGAAGAGGCGATCAATGATAAGCTAAGATACATGAATTCCTAAAAAATTTCAAGTTTGAGCTAACTTTAATAGATAAGAGGATTGAGTTACATAGTTGAATTTACAATTCAGGTTTTTTTTTTCATTATACATCTACATTTATGATGATATGTTTTGTCAAGATATGGATTGGTAAGGTAAGAAATGATTGGTTGCATCGTTTTCAAGTATGTGAAAGAACTTATGCATGTTTTGGATCGTAAAGTTTGATACCTTTGATTGTGAAAGGATCTAAGTAAGGGTCTCCCTCAAAGTTTTTATTTAGAGTGTGAAGTAAAACATCATGGGTTGTTGGTAAAAGGATGAGATCGGTAAGCGAGCTAGAGAAACAAAAGTCTGATATATTGAAGGCTCGAGATAATTAAAATTTTGCACCATGGGAAGAATTAGAGAGAAGTGAAGGAATAAGACCTCTCGTATAAACCCTTGAGGTGTAGTTGAAAGTTGTATTGATTTTTGCCTATGAGTTTAGATATGACTATAATATGTGAACTAGTTATGTACAGACTTACTTGGAGTTTATCATCGACGTTTGATTGAGTTTTGGTTTAGGTGACAAATAGTGTGGTTTGAAAAAGTTAATTTTTTACGTGGGATTAGATTGCTCAAATTACGACAGATGACTTAAGAATGATGTACAAGGTGAGATATTATTCTACAGGGTTATTATGAATTTAGAGTTTGATTAATACTTTTCCATTGATGGGACTACATAGAATGTTATGATGCGTTACATAGACATTTGATGGTGAGTAGAGGTTATGTGCTCATAGTAGATAAATTTATTTTGGTGACCGAGAATTCCTAAGTGTTGGTATGATGTATAGAATGGTTTGAATGGTAGTTGAAACTAGGTTTATGAAAGATTGTGTAGAGTTGTACATTGTGTATGATTGTAATAAGGACAAGACTGGTTGATTGTTGGTGGCTAAAAATAAAGGAGATAGAGTCAGATGAACGGAAACATTTGATATGGGCACTATGAAAGGAGTATCTAGAGTTATTCGACCTTGGTTATGTACATTCTTATGTGACCAACTACTTCATTCTAGGCATGGTTTAGAGTATGATTCACTTCTATGTCTGGGTGTGTTTTCGCTTCTATGGGTGAGTCTCTAGTAGTGGATCAGGTGTACCGTTTCTGTGATTGTACTTCTGGTAGGGTGGCATCTTTGGTTAGACTTGTTCATTGTAGTTATGAAAAATTTGGTGTTGTTTGGGTCTAGTTTTTTCATTCTTAAGGTTTGTCTATATTAGCTACTAATCTAGCATTTCGACAATATTGTTAGAGGTTTTGTATGCTTGAATGTATCACTCGATGGTGGTTACTTGATCATTTCCATCTTTTGATCAGATGAGTTCGATTCTCCTTGATTACTACTTGATGTTTAAAGATCATAATTGTATAGCTTAGGCTCGATGAAACATTATCTTGTGAGGATGTAATCTTGATAAGATGTATCATGGTTTGTGCATTATGAGTGTAACGTGGCTAGTTCAGGTTCACTCCTTATTGTAGCCAATATTGATTCGAGATTTTATCATTGTTATGTTAGATAATATTTGTCCTGATGGTTGTGTCAAGGTCTAGTTGGAGAATCGGCCAGTTGAAGAGTCCACTTGGAAATAGTTTTGTTGTTAGTTGAGTTTACATACAACAACAATTATCACTAGAGTAGTGAGATGGACCCATTTGAGGCATTGTATGGGAGGAGGTGTAGATCTCTAATTGGTTGGTTTGATACTTTTGATATGAGACCTTGCGTACTAATATTTTGAAGGAATTGTTGAGACAACTACCCTTTCTTACCCTCACCTTCCTTTGATCGTTCGAGGACAAACAGTGGGTAAATTGGTATCTATTGTAATGACCCTTTTGGTCGTTTTGAGTACTAGAGCTTTTTATTTTGTAAAATACTTTACGATAGATTTTAAATAGGTATTTTGGACTATTCGTAACTACAATTATAGAATTAATGGGATAGTTTTTATAATTTATTAAATTGGTGATTAAGAAAAATAACATTAAAATTAGTAGTGGTCTATTTTTTATAATTAGTTATATAAAAATTAGGGTAAATAATAATTTGTAAAAGAGAAGAAGATTAAAAAGATAGGGCCACGGGTGAAAAAGCAAAAACAATTTGAGAGGATGGGAGTCTACGCAGAGCAACAATGATTCTCAGGTTTGGTTCTACGAATTGCTATATTTTATTTTGTGTTAGATATTGCTTTAGTACTAATGTGAAGTGTAGGTATCGTATGTGGGTTTTAGAACTGTGATCGCCATTAGATTGGAAAATTGGGAATTGTTAAAATTAGTAAGAAAAAAACAAAATTTATTGAATCTTTGTTTGTTAGTCCATGTGGACTCGTGGGAAAGAATTATTTTATAGCTAATTTTGGTGGAATGGAGGCAATTGTTAAGGTTTAAGAATATTAGGTGTTAAATTTATATGTGTGTATGTGAATACAAGTTACAACTAAGGAAGAATAAAATTAAGGAAATTTAGACATGGAATGGGTATTGTCACTATGCAGTAGGCGTATAGTTGAGGTTTGGCTGCCACCGGTTTCGTAACCAGTGGCTTCAAACGTTTAATATTAATATTGTATTCTCGTATTCTAAATTGTATTTCGACATATTGAGATAGGTAATTAAATATAAGGCGTATTATATTAATTGAATACTTTTAAAGTTAGGCAAATTGAAGGAATTAAGACTTACCCTTAGTTTTGAACTTTAGGAAATTGATTTTAGAATTAGGCAAGTTTTCGAGTCTAGGCTAGACATAGAATAATATGAGTGTTTCTAGACTCGTTAAGTTACAAATTATGCATATATATTTGATAGATTGGAAAGGTTCAGAGGCATTGAGGAAAGGAAAAGTTTTTGAAAAGTAGCTTGCTTGACTTCGGTTCTTCGGTGGAGGTAGGTTATGGTTTATTCTATTTGATAGATAAACTCTTAATAGTGATGGATATGCATTGAGTGATATTGTGAAGTTCCCTATATAATTGACTGTGTGGCTTGATTGTGTGGTTTGTGATTGCTCTAAAATCCTGAGACCGTGAAATTTATAATATATAACCCTCTGTGATGCCTTGAATAAAGAAGGCTTGATGAAATATTGTTATAGATTTGAAAAGTGGTGATAATAAATGATAAATTAATGATATTATTAGATCAGAGTGTCACGTTTCGACACGTTATAACTGGATCGGAGTGTCACGTTCCGACATGATATTATTGGATCGGAGTGTCACGTTCTGACACGGTATAATTTGATCGAGTGTCACGTTCCAACACGGTATAATTGGACCGGAGTGTCACATTTTGACACGGTATAATTCGATCGGAGTGTCACGTTTCGACTCGTTATTTTGGATTAGAGTGTCACATTTCGACACGATATAATTGGATCAGAGTGTCATGTGTTAACATTAAAGGAAAAAGTTATTGAATTAACTTAATGTTCTCAATCTCAAAGAAGTCATTTCCCAAATGAACGTGGTGTGGAGGCATGAGTCCCTATATGTGTGCTTGATATTGTGATTGATTGCGCACTTACTTTAGTGTTGGTGTCACTGGTTCATGTTGTTTGTTGCTTTCCACCTGCTAAGTGTCATAGTTGATTTTATACTATTATTCATTGTATATTAGTTTCTATTTTGGGTTGGCCGATGATACCTACTCAGTACATGTTGTCCGTACTGAGCCCTACTTGTGTTTTTCTTTCTTTTTCTATTATGGAGTATTGCGAGTGTACCAACGAATTTGACTCTCCCTCAGCTCTAGCCAATCTCAGCATATCACGTTCAAGGGTGAGCTATTCATTCGAGCTTGTGTTGGATTCTCTCGGTCATGACCTGATATCCTTAGTTTTCGGACACAATTTACTTTATTTCATTTATTTCAGTGTCTTTGATACTCTTAGACTTAGTATTTGGAGATTAGATGTCCTTTATGTGATGACTTTCATGTTTTGGGAACGACATATAGTAAACTATAATGGATTGTGTTTCTTACACTAATAAGATTTAAGCTTCCGCATTATGGTTAGTATTTTGTAAGTTGAATGATAAATATAAGTTGGGGTTGAATTCATTGGTTCGCTCACCTAAGAGGTTAAGTGTGGGTGCACTCACGACTCAATTTGGGTCGTGACAAACTAAGTATTAAAGCATTAGATTCGGTGATCTCATCACACAATGACAAGTCTAGTAGAGTCTTGCGGAACGGTACGGGGATGCCTTTACTTTCTCTTGAGAGGCTATAAGACTGTAGGAAAACTCATTTCCTTTTTTTTCTTTCGTGCTATTACTTGAATCCAATTGGTATCTAGGTGGTATAAATATCTGACCTTCTTTAATCTATTTCACATATGGTTAGTACTAGAGCAGTAGAATTGGAAATATCAACGCCAACAAGAGAGGATGCGTCCTTAGAAATATATAATTTTCCCCGATTCACTATAGGCATGAAATGACTAGTGACTAGTATGATCTTTTATTAAGTTCTTAACGTTGAAACCCTTATTCTTCATGGGTACTTAATATGAAGATTCTTTTGATTTCCTTGTTGACTGTCATGAGTGTTTCGTAAGATGGATATGGTAGAGTGATTGAAAGTTGAGTTTTTGACAACTAATTATGGGGAGAAGCGAAAATGTGGTGACAGTCTCGTGTTGAGTCCTACGAGTAATGGCACTACCTATGACTTGGGCACCAGTTCCTAGCTTTTCAATGGACAAGTATATACCTCAGACTTTGAGGAATAAGAGGTAGAGGGGTGAAACCAGATGACTATGCCAGTGTCAGAACATTCAAGAAGTTTCGTAAGAGACGGCTAGATAATGAATACCATTACTTTGGAAAATACAGTTAGTAAAGTTATCATAACATATATGGGTTTCTTAGCGAATAATGAAATTATCTTGAGTCAATTGAGGGCAGAATCTCTATTACGATTTCGTAAGTTGAGTGTATATCAAAGAGGGTCACGATACAACTACTACAATAATATCGATGCTTACTTGGCTAAAGTTATGATGTATTACTCTTTTTTTATCAACCTGATCTAAAAATGAATTTGATAATATTTTGGATATATTCAATGAATAGAAATGTGATAGATATTGGTGTACGATCTTCTCGATACGTAAGACGTGTTCTAGTGATGGATATAACGAACTTTCAAGGTGTGATAGTAGTGTTATGTGGAAACGAATACATCGTTTGTCAAGTGTGAATATTAACTACTTCAGGAGTTGTCAGTTATAGTACGTGTTTAGATAATGAGATTCTCTGTTGCATTCACAATTGAGAAACCAACTAGATTGTTACTATAAACGCTTAGGTTAAGCTTTATTTTTAAAAAAGATTATAGTGGTGGATCTTTGGTACGGTATTAGTGCCTTTAGGTTGTAAAGTGTATCTTGAGGATTCTAAAGGAGGACTAGTGATTTTATCTTAAACTCTAAAAGAGTGGATTGATATCAGAATGACAAACTTATGGTAAGGAAAGTTCGAGTGAGTATACTTGGGTGAAGGCAATTAAATATTTTAGTAAGAAAATGTGTATAAAATTGGGTTATTCCTTTGAATTAGATGGATATAACTGAGTTTGAGGTGTAATGTCGATGAAAAGGTTGACTGTGTGGTGATGTCAATGGCTAACAAAGCATAAAAATAATAATAATAAGAGTTTGTAATGGATAGTGATTGGGATGCAACTATATGATAAGGATTGTGGGTTAAATGAATTTTATATGGTAATAAAGACTTGCGAGTATCTAAGGTTGTGATTTTCTACTATTTAGTGAGTAATGTGGTTGTATGGCAAGTTTTAGGAGACATTGGGGCACCGCTCGAATAGAATTTAAAGTAGCTAGAGTCATAATGAAAAATAAAATAAAAATTAGAGGGATGCAGTGTAGCCTTCTGTAACACCCCGACTTTTCAAAACGACTAAATTAACTCGTATCTTCGTGGAAAGACAAGGAGGGTGAGGAATAAATTAAAAATGATGTAGTATGTCATATTTTAAGTGTTCAAGGGTTGTATCTCAAGTTTTGAAGTTAAGTAAGTGGCAAAATAAAAGTTGGCGAAAGTTATCGTAAGTTCCTTTTTAAAGATTTCTCTAAATTTTGGCTCAAATGTCTTGGATGTTTTGTCATAAAATATAAAGAGTTAGAAGGCATATTACCCATTAAATAGAAGGCCTACGAGTCTAGTTTGCAATGCATAAAACCCCGTATCAAACCGACATCAAAGTAAAAAGTTATGAGGGTTTTACTAGGGACTGCCGGGGAAGAATCCGGGTCGGGTAAAAAATATGTTATGTTAGCTTATTTAACGTTTTAAGCCATGAAAACATTTCTTTTCAGTTCCAAACTAGAGAGAAAGCTTAAGAGAGGGTTCCTATGGTGTTCTAGCATGATCAAGGTTAGTTTTTGACGATTTCTACCATTAAACATTGCCCCCGTGCCTAGAAGCGTAATCCCTACATGTGGCAATCATTTTTCCCTTCTATTAGTTGCGTTTGTTGCTGGTTTTAAAGATATAAATTTGTAGTTATTGGTGTTTCTTCAAGGTTTACACTTGGTTAACTAAGGTAATCATCTCAGGACTCTTTTATGGTTGTTTTTATGAATTTCTACGGACGTTTCGACAAGTTGGGGCAATATGGCAAATCTGCTGATTTAAAATTAATTATGAACTGTTTATAGGTGTGTACCAGCTGTGTATATATAGTATTTGCGAAGTTTAGGACATAAGGAATAACTTTCGTAAAGGAACTACGGTCTTTCGAGCGTTCATTGGAAAGGTATGTTAAGTCTATTCCCTACTTACGACATGTTTCCTTAAAGCTTACAAGCAATGTAATTGGGTTGGTATCCTTGTTACACTTGTAGCCATTATTGTTGATTGTTGGCTACTCGAGTTGATATAATCCTCCTTTGTCGGGATTCTTATTCAGTTAGTAGCGTCCCTATGTTGGACACGACTTAGAAGCTATTTGTATAGGTTGCTTATAATTAAATTGCTCGCTTTTAGCTATTGGATTGTTATTGTTGCTCTTGGGGCTATTGTGGTTAGCTGCAGGAATATAATCTATGCCTAGAAGGGCTATGTTCTTCCTACAGGGCTATATGGATGCCTAAAAGGGCTATGAGTTGCCTACAGGGATATATTGATGCCTAAGAAGGTTATGTGCTTCCTACAGGGCCATGTTGTTGCCTAAGAGGGCTATGCGTTGTCTATAAGCTATGTTGATGCCTAAGAGAACTATGTGCTGCCGACGAGTCTATATTAATGCCTAAGAGGGCTATGTGACTGCCTACGGGGCTAGGGGACTACCGATAGGGGTATATAGGCTGATTGGCACCTTTCTGGCTTATGGGGGCCTGAGTAGGTGGTCTTGTGTGCTGTTTGTACCTGCCGATCTTATGGGGGCTTAGTTGGGTTGTTGTTTTATTATTTTTGATAAGTTTAGATTTAGGAGTAGGTGAGTACACTTATCTTATCCTTGATTTATTTATCATATTATTCCAGTATATCAGGATACCTCCTCATAGTCTATTACCTTTCATACTCTTTACATTGTTTTGTAATGATGCCCCATTGCCTTGGGGGCACTGCATTCATGTATGCAGGTCCTGACAGATGACCGAGTAGACCACCTCAGTAGCAGGATCGACTTTTATCTGGTTGGCTACCCCCTTTCCTCCGGAGCTGCCAGAGTTGGGAGGTTTGTTACCTTTTGTTGTATATATCTTTATGGGTAGGTTGGGGCCCTGTCCCACTAATCTTTACTACTCTTAGAGTCTTGCAGACTAGTGTGTGGGGTGTATAGCTACATTATGGACATACTGGCCTATGTTGTTGGTTTGCTGAAGCTTGTGAGTTATTTGATGTATTGTATTGATTTATAACTGTTTTTAGTTTTGGTATAGTTATCACGATTGCCTCGACGGCCCAATCAGGACTTCTGTGCTAGTTGGCTATTTATTTATATGATCTCCTGGGAGTAGTTGTTTCTTTTATAGATCAGTTAACATGGGACTTGCAGTCGAGGCCTTAGTTTTAAGCCGAGTGTAACATCCGACAATTTAAAATGAATATGAAGAAGCTTGAAATTGGAAGTAGTCATTTTTGGAAAAAAATTCAGAATCTGGAAATTCGGCCAAGTGTGAAAATCAGAGAGTTTTTGGCCAACTTTGAGCAGTCATAACTCCTAGCTCAGGATGATCCAGGAGTAGTTCCAGTTATGTTTGGAAAGCCCTTGGAACGATCTTTCCAACGCCACCGAGTTTGCTCGATTCCGAGTTCGTATGAGCGAGTTATGCCCTTTGAAAGTTGGGCAGTTGGCAGGGAGTCTGTCCGAAAATTTAAGGGCATTTTGGTCTTTTCACAAATCATTTCTTTTGAGGTTATATTGTTGTGTTAGGCTGATTGTGGATCATTTTTGTTCCATTTTAAAAGAGTAAGAGTTAGGGTTCTTGAGTGAAGAAGAGAAGAAGAGAGAAAGAAGAGAAGAAGAAGAAGAAGTGGGAGCTAGGGTTGTGGATGCAAGACGTTTTTCTTCATCAAATTTCTTGGGGAATCTTAGTAAAGGTATGGGAGTTCTTTATCTAGGGCAAGCTATCACCCTAGAGCCAATTTCAAATGGTTTTCAATTTTTCCAAAGTTTGTGAAAAAGCCTAATTTCTACTCAAACTCATGGGTTCTTGCATGAAACGATTTCAAATGATAAGTTATGATATTATTGATGTTTTAAGATGAAAAACTCCATGAATCCTTGTATTCTACAAAACCCCAAAATGTGTTTATGAAGTGGGTCTATTTCTATAAATTCAAAGTTGATGGAATTATGTGTAAAGTGAATTGTATTGATATCTCTTGTGTTGTTTAATGTTTATTCATGATTAATT